>NC_080065.1:149952955-150552955 GCF_949987535.1 Balaenoptera acutorostrata
GGAGTTCAAGACTTTAGAATTGCTCATTATTATGTTCAAGAAAATAGATAAGAATATGAGAATTAAACATTAGGATAAATAATAATCAAATGGAAATTCTAGAACTGAAAAATTAAGTAGTAATTATAAACCCAACAGTTTGGTTTAGAAGCAAAAGAGAAAACTAATCTACTACATAAAAGAACATTTGAGATGTATGGGCTAGTACAAAAAGGTCTATCATATGTGTAATGTTCTAAAAGGAGAGGAGAGAATTGAATAAGACAGAAGCAATCTTTAAAGGTACAATGGCCAGGAATTTTCCAAATCTGATGAATTATATCAATGTACAGATCTAGGAAGTTTTTCTCTAAACTGCCAGCAGTATAAATTAAAACACACACACACACACACACACACACACACACACACATTCACACATCTCGATTCATGATAGTCTAACCAAAGATAAAGGGAATATCTTAAAAAATAGCTAGGAAAAAAAATACACATTAGTTTCAAAGGTATAACAACAAGAGTGATAGATATTTAGCACAAATAATGGAAACCAGAGACATTAAAATGATGTCTTTAAAGTACTGAAAGGAATAACTTCCAACCTGAAAAATCAAAAGTAGAGAAAATAATATTACCAGAAAAAATGGAATTTATGATTAGCAGAAACATGCTAAAAGAACAATTTAGGGAGATTATTCAAGCAGAAGGAAAATGACCCCTTATAAAAGTATGACGATGCAATAAATAATGAAGAGCAATGAAAGCAAATATGTTGATAAATCTAAATGTATACTGACTTACAAAACAATAAATATAATTGGAATCAAAATAGATGACAATTACATAAAAGTTTGGAGAGCAGCAAATGGATTTGAAGAGTTCTAACATCCTTACTTTGCCTTGGTAGTGGCAAAAGTACTACCTTAATAGTGGAATTTAATAGGTCAAACATGGTAGTGTAATCTTTAGGGTATTCTTTAAAAAATAATAACATAAGTATAACTAAAAAGCTAATTGTGGGTGAAAATGGAGTAAAATATGGTTGTTACTTCAAAAGACCATAGGAAGGGAAAAAAGAAAAAGAACAAACATCATGCTCAATATTATGTAACAACCTAAATGGGAAAAGAATTTGAAACAGAATAGACAAAGGTATATACAGTTATACATATAACTGAATCACTTTGCTGTATACCTGAGACTAATACAACATTGTTAATCAACTATACTCCAATATAAAATAAAAAGTTTTTAAAAAAAGAATAGATTGGGTCATTAGAAAGGAAAGAATAAGGTAGTAGATAAACTCAAATGTATTAATAATCACATTAAATGTACGTGGACTAAATCACCCAAGTGAAAAATAATGTCAGTCTGGATAAAAAACAAGCCCTGTCTGTATACTACTTATAAGAGGTACACCATAAATATAAGGACAGATAAATGTTGAAATAAAAGGATTTTAAAACAAGGTAGAAGAGGCAAGCACTGTATAAAAGAATGCTGACATAGTTATACTAACATTAGAAAAAGTAGACTATAAGAAAAAACGTTGCTGGATATACAGAGAAGTTTCATAATTATAAAAGGATCGATCTACTAGGAAAATATAACAGTTGTATTTTGTGTATACAATAACAAAGAAAAACAGTAAAAATCAGTCAGCTTCACACAGGATAGTCATCCCTGTCTGTGCAAGATATAATAGAAAATTAGTAGAAATATAGAAAAATTTATCAATGCATGACATGATCTAATTGATATGTGTAAAACACTATACCAACAATTACAGGGTCCATTCATTTCAAATGTGCATAAAATAGACCATGTGTTTGTTCCTAAAGCAAACCTTTACAAGTTCCTAAGATGACATTTATACAGAGTGTGTTCTTCAACCAGATTGAAATTGGCAGAAGATCAAAAGCAAAGAGTATCTTTGAAAACGTAACTTACGTTTCTAAATAACCCATGGGTCAAAGAAGAAATCAAAATAAAATGTAGAAAACATTTCAAACTAAGTGGTAAAAAGTACTTCTTATTAAAACACGTGAGATGTAGCTCCAGGGAAATAGCTAGCCTTAAATGTGTATATTACAAAAGAAGAAAAATCTTGAAAAGGCAATAATTTTATCAAATGAAAAAATGTTAGAAAAAACAGGAAGTAAACTAAAAGAAAACAATAGATAAGAGAAACTAATAAAATAGTAAATTTGTATAGAAAAATCAGTAAAGCCAAAATTTTATTTTCTGAAAAAACTCATATAGTTGAAATATTCTTAACGAAGAAAGTGCAAACTGCCAACATCAGCAATGAAGAAAATTAAATCACCTCAGAGCCTACGGACATTTGAAAATATTAAAAAAGATATCATAAAATAACCTTAATAGTACTTTGTAATTTAGGTGAAATGGGTAAAGCCCCATAAAAACACAGTTATAAAAAGTGACACAAGAAGAAATAGAAATTCTGAACTGCTGTGTATCAAAGCAAAAAATGGAACCCACAAAAAAATAAATCCGCAAATAATAACATATTATAAGAGAGAACATTAGACACATAGAGCTTTACCACTAAGTTCTTCCAGCAAATTTAAGGAAGAACTATCACCAACCTTACACAAACTTTTCCATAGGATGGAAAATGAGAGAATCCTTCTCAGTTCATTTTATAAAACTAGCATCATGATACCAAAACTTGTCAAGGGCATTACAGGATAGCCCAATTATAGACCAAACCCTTTTATGTTACATAAATGAAAAATGCTATAAATATTAGGAAAACAAAACAAACAATATATAAAGTATTATACAGCACAGCAAAGTTATGTAGAATTCAAGAATGCAAGGTGTGTGTAATATTTCAAAATCAATCACTGAACTTCACATTAATGGAATTAAAAAGAAAACAAATGCATGATTATCACAGTAAATGCAAAAAAATAGCATTTGATAAAAGTGAATGCCTACTCGTGATAAAAAGTCATCATAAATAAGGAATAAAAAAGAACTTCCACAATTTTTTAGAATATAAAAACGCCTATAGTAAACATCTTAATTTAGGATGAATTACTGAAATCTTCCCCCCTCAGATCCAGAGTAAAACAAAGATTCCCCCTATGACTACTTTTTATTGAAAGTTTATTGGGAGTTCTAGCCAGGGCAGTAATGAAAGTAAAAGAAATAAAAGGTATATGAAAAAAAGGAAAAAAAGTCATTATTTACAAATAGGATTGTATGCTTAGAATATCCAAAAGAGTGCAGGCAAACCATTAGAATTAATAAGTAGGCTTAGCAAATTCTCAGAAATCACATTCAACACACATGCACACACACACACATTTCTTAATATTAGCAATATAAAGTTAGAAAATAAAATTTGAAGCTATACCAAACACAATAGCAAAGCAAAGCAAAAACTATGAATAGGCCTATTAAATGATGTATAGTTACCATACACAGACAAAAACAAAAGGTTATTGAGAGAAATTAAAGACTTTGGTAAGGAGAGGGAACTACCATATTAACAGAATGAAAGATGCAGTTTTGCAGAGATGTCAGTTCTCACCAAAATAACCTATTTGCAATGCAATTTCAGTCAGAATCCCTTCAAGTTTTGTTTTCTTGTGGAAATTCACAAATGATTCTTAAATGTATTGGAATATGTGGAATATATGGAGACACAAAGGACCAAAATAGCCAATGAATTACTGCATGAGAACAAAATTGGAGGACTTACTACACCAGCTTTGAGATTTATAAAGCTATACAGTTAAATGGTGTGCTGTTGACACAGGGATAGACAAATAGAATAGGTCAGAAATAGACCCACAGGGGCTTCCCTGGTGACGCAGTGGTTAAGAATCCGCCTGCCAATGTAGGGGACATAGATTCGATCCCTGGCCCGGGAAGATCCCACACGCTGCGGAGCAGCTAAGCCCGTGCGCCACAACTACTGAGCCTGCGCTCTAGAGCCCGTGAGCCTCAACAAGAGAAGCCACCGCAATGAGAAGCCTGCGCACCGAAACGAAGAGTAGCCCCCGCTCACCAGCGCACAGCAACGAAGACCCAACACAGCCAAAAATAAAAACAAATAAATAAATTTTTAAAAAAAGAAATAGACCCACATATATAGGAATGACTGAGTTATGAAAAAGATGTCACTGCAGTAAATTGAGGATAAGGAGTAACAGTGGTATTTCCAATAAAAGGTGCTAGATCAATCATATATCTAATGGAAAATAATGACTTTAATCCCTGTTGACACCATATACAAAAATACATTTGGATTGTTGACCCAGTTTGATAGGAAAAAAGATAGAGATTCTAGAAGATAGCATAGTTCAGTCTATGAACTTAAGAGAGGAAAAGATTTCTTGAATAAAACATAAAAAGCACTAGGCATATAGAAAAAAAATTATTGGTGAATTGAATTTCTTTAAAATTAAGAACCACTTAATTGGGTACCAATTGGGTACTTAAGTACCCAAGAGAGTGAAAAAGCAAGCCACAGAATAGAAATTATTTGCAATATATGTATCTCATAAGAGATTTGCATCTAGCATAAATTTAAAAAAAAAGATGAATCAATCGAGTAATGGCCAAATGACTTCAACAGACATTTCACAAATGACCAATAAATATGGAAGTGTGCTCAATTTTATTAGTCATCAGGGAAGCACAAATTAAAATTACAATACAAAGCCACTACATACCCACCAGATTGCTAAAGTGAAAAAGACTGACAGTGTCCAGTGCTATCAAGGATGGAGAGCGACTGAAACCCTCATACGCTGCTGGTGGATATGGTTGTTTTGGAAAACTGTGACCAGTTGCACAAATACATCTAATCCTATCAGAGATGCATATGTATGTTCACCAAAAAATGTATAAAAATGGTCATAGACGCACTACAGCAGTACCCCCTTATGTGCAGGGGATGTGTTTTAAGACCCCCAGTGGATTCTTGAAACCATGGATAGTACCAAACCCTATATATACTGTTTTGTCCTTACATACATACTTATGATGAAGTTTAATTTATAAATTAGGTGCACTAAGAGATTAATAATGATAATAAAATAGAACAATTTTGACAATATACTATACTAAAACTTATGTGAATATGGTCTTTCTCTCTCAAAATATCTTGGACAAATTTAATACCTTTTCCATCTTAACTAAGCACTTACCTCATACTGGGGCCATGACTTTTGCAGTTGAGGTTCAACAGCAAAACTAACATGAATTTCTTTTTCCTTCTTCACAATTTCATGGATAGAAGATTCGTTTCTACGGTAGATCTTGTCAACCTCAGCATATAATTTTTTTCTTTCCTTATTAAGTTGAGAACTTTCACCTGCTTACTTAAAGGAAGCACCTTAGGGCTTCTGTTTGGTAGATCCAAATTGCCAGCATCACTGCTCTTGCACTTTGGAGCCATTATTAAATAAAATAAGGGTGGCTTGAACACAAGTACTGCAGTACCGCGACAGTTGATCTGATAACCAAGAAGAGACCCCCTAAGTGACTTATGGGTGGGATAAGCTGGACAGAGCGGTGATTCATGTCCTGGGCAGGATGGCACAGGCTGGTGCGAGATTTTATCATGGTATTCAGAATGGCACACCATTTAAAGCTTATGAATTGTTTGTTTCTGGAATTTTCCATTTACTCTTTTCAGGCTGAGGTTGACCCTGGGTAACTGAACCCGCAGAAAGCGAAACTGCGGATAAAGGGGTCTACTGTATCTGTGATCACACCCCACACTAGAAAAATCCTCAAAGTTCATCAATGGTAAAATGGATAAATTGTTGTATATTTATAAAATATGCTTATGTACAGCAATGGCAATGAACAAAATACCCCTCTGCGCAGCAGAATGGATGAATCTCAAGCAGAATGTTGTGTGAATAAAGCCAGATACAAAATAGCCAACACTATATGAGACTATTTGTATACATTTCAGTAAGACGTAAACTAGTCTTTGGTGCTAGAATTAAAATAGTGGTTATATTGGGGGAGGAAATAACTTGGGAAGGAACACAAGGGAGGCTTCTGGGGTATGGTATGGTATGAGTCAGTTTTTATTTCTTGAGCTGGGAGGTGTTTACCTGGGTACGCTTACTTTAAAAAATTCCTTAAGCTGTACATTTATGATTTGTGCACTTTTCTGTATCTATTATGTGTCAGTCAACATTTAAAAGCTATAAGGACTTTTTTTTTTTAAAGCTCTTGGGTGAAGCTAAAGGAAAAATCTTTATTAAGAATCGGACTGCCTAAATGGCCTAAGATGTGATGAGGCTTCCACTTAACAGATGCATTGGTTCAGTGGCCTGTCCATTCCATTATCATGTGGCCTTTATGAACCTACCTTAGTGACCTTTGCTCAGGTGACTTAATCTTCTTAAGAAGTAGTTTCTTTAAGTATAGATTTTACTTCCATATTTAAAGCAACTGTGCTGAACAAAATAGATGGATTAATTGATGCTTTAAAATCCTATAAAAATGCTAAATCCCAGCAAATGAAATTTACATCTTAAACAATCAGTTTTCACAAGCGAGTGTATAAGCTCAGGAAGAAACAGCCTGGCAAATTCATCTGGTGTTCTGTATAAATACAATTTTAAACTACCTCCCGTTTTTTCATGCTATGCCATCTGCCAAATGGCTCTTGGAATGGAACTTTAATCTCTAATTGCAAATACAGGGATTAAAAAGGTTACATTCAAAATGTGCTGAGAGACCAACTAACAATTCAGAAAGAAAAAAAAAGCCTCTATCTGCAGGTTTTTCTGGCATAGATGTTTTCTGGAAATGATAACCTGACACCAGGTCTTTCACAGTCAGAAGTGGAAAAGGAAAATAAAGCTGCTCCAACTGGGTCTGAACTGTCTGGACCTTGTATAAACTCCAGCTGCTTTTGACTGTGGAATCAGAGCAGGCATGGGTAACTTTACTCTTTGATTTTCTTAGAAGTGAGAGCATTATTTTAGCTGTCATTTAAACAATTAAAACAAAGGAAAGAGAATATACCACACTGTTTGCTTTGGGGATACCTGGCGTAGACTCACTGAAACGAAGACATAGAAAAAAAAAGTCACAATTGGAAATGGTAGATCCTGGACACAAAAAGCAGAAAATTCTACAAACAAATGACAAACTGATACCCATGCTTGTAAATTGGGTAGAAATTTATGAAACGATTTCCAATTATTTTTAGTTTTAATGTGTTTAATATATAGATACCAATTTTCTTCCCTTCTAAACTTTCTCTTATTATTTCTTTACCAGGCCTCTGCTCCTGTGTATAATAATACATTAAAATATGCATGCCGTACTTCTACCCTCGTCTGTGACCTTGTGTGTATGGTATGTCTTTCTTGGATTGCCCTTTGGACAACCAAGTCAAATCCTTTTCTATAATGACTTGACAAAGTGGAGGGTCATTATGGAATAAGATTTTGTACACTTTTGAACTCTATCATAGAAACTTGCACTTGATTTTATTGTCCTTCAGTTGTTCTATATGTGTATATTTTGTCTACTTAACTCCAGATGAAGGACCATGACTTCTTGTTTTATGTTCCCTAATGAAAGAGAGATTATAGGGGACTTATAAAAGTCTTTAAAAAAAATCAGAAAAAGGGCTATTTATGTATTATAGTACATAAAAATTTTGAAATATGAAAGATTATTTTTATAAATACATTGTAATTCCTCAGGTTTCTTGACTTTTTTGTTTTGACATACACACATATACATACATACATATCTATGTATATATGCAAATTGTCACATTATAATGAACTATTCGTAATGTATGGGCATATTTCCTAACATCAATTTTCCTCCCTTCCTTCTTTCCTTCCTTCCTTCCTTCCTTCCTTCCTAAAATGACCTAGAAAACCCAATGAAATTAACATTAGATAGTTTAAAACAGCTGAAATGGGAAAATATTGGAAGAAGCTCAGGCTAGAACAGCTGTGGTGAATCAACAGTAATCTTACCTCTGAATATTAGCTGTGGTATAGACCAATTAATGAAACTTTATCAAAGCTTCTTCTTGGTAAAGGGGAAATGAGGGAAAATAGACTTCCAAAACATGTACAGCATAAATATTCTTTCAATGTGTCCCTAGCAGTTCAGAATAGCGATAGACAGTAGGAAAGGCAAGGACGGAATGCTGTGTCCTCCATGATGTGAGCTTTAGTCTCTCCCATCCACAAGAGTTGACTCCAGCTGAGGAATATGATTTCCCTTTTGAAATCCAAATATTATTTAAAATTAAATGAAGAATCCCTCCAAAAGTCTAATTGGAAGCAAGGAGTACAATGTGAAAAAGTAGCTGTGAACTTAATAGGGGTGTGGTACGCTACTTTATGTGACTTTGTTTAAAGAAAAAACAAACCTCCAGAATCCTTAATTCTCACTCCCCCAAACCTATAAATCTCTCCCCCTTCCAATCTTTCATGGTTTATTTGTGAAAGAGAATGAAAAAATTAAAATAGCCTTTCAAACTCTGCCGTCTCTAATCAAACAAGACGGTGACAAAGATGTCAGTGAACCTTGGTAACAGCTCTTGCTTTCCAGTGCAGAATCATTTCCACATAATACCACAAATCCTAATGATCATCCCGAGTATCTGCTTAGGCAAGAGAGACTTCTTTATCCTTGGGATCATGAACTTTCATCTTTCTGTCTCTGACTAGGTTCACTGATCCGCCATTCGTTCTTCTAGCATTTCCTCAGTAGACGCATTGCAGGGGTATATGGCTCTCCTTTTCCAGTCCTGTTTTTCTTGGTAGGACCACATCTTCTCCTCCTTGGACGACAGAAATGCACCCAGGGAGATTAGCTTTTTTTTTTTTTTTTCACAGATGACTTAACTCCCCAGTTGGATGTAGCATTCAGTTAACAAAATAATCATTGCTTCCTAAAATATCTTTTGAGTGTCTTATGTAAAGAAGTAATTATTCATGGTGCTTGTTAAAGAACACTAAGGCAGACTTTATTAAGGACTATCATGAAAGGTGTAGGGACTACTGCAGTGGGCTTTTCTAGGAGCGGGGAGAGATTGAACTCACTGCAATGGGGTTTGCAGTAGGGGGAGCAACTGGGCTGCATTCTGAATACAACAAGGAAAAATGGGAATTTATAGCCAAGAAGCAGGGCGGAAAATGACTAAGAGGAAACATCAGGGGTAAGGAGGCATTCTGCCCAAACCGACCTAATAGGATTCTTACTAAAGCCAAGCCGGGGTGATCAGACATCACCTGGGGGGGACAGTAGGGATGAGAAAAGTGATCGGATATCAAGGATGGAGGATTCTGGCTAATATGACTTGACAGGAATCTTGCTAAAATCGGCTCTTAAGGACATGCCTGAGGCCAGGACCTAGACAAAAAGAGCTGAAAGAAATCTGACTGGAGTTTGGTCAAGGAGGGAGTCTTTGTCACTTACCACCTTAACCCAGGAGCAGATAACCTTGAATGTGAGCAGGAGTGGAGAGTGGCTGGTAAGGGGTAGACATGCAGATTCCCAACTTCTGCACCTCCTTTTGTCCATGGCAGTCACTTCTGTGCATGACCAGACATTTTCTGTCTTCTTCAACCAGTCTGCATGAAACCATAAAAGGTTTCATGCCTAAATCTATAAAAATTCCTGACTCTCACAAGCCTGTACTCTATATGAGACGTGTTGCAACTAAGATCATTTCTTATTCTGTGATGATTTTAAAGTTCTATCAATAATCACTGACTGACCCCTAAATATCTAATATGTGTAGGTGCAATGTCATTTGCAGAGTGTATATCAACTTTATTATTTATTTATTTTTTTAACCAAAAAGTGCTATTCATCTTGGGAGTTCTCAAGACAGCCAAATGACATAGTTTGCAAGGGAAACTTTAAAAATAATCTGCAGAGCCATTCTGGTGGTAATGCTCATCTCCTTCAAGGAAATCACAAAACACTTATAATTAGCACGTATTATTGAGTGCTAAGGCCAAAATGAAAACAACCCCCCTTCCCCAAAGCGAAAAAAAAACAAAGCAAACACAAAGCTCAATGGTGAAGGCACTATTAAAATAATTGTTTGTCTTTAAAAATAAATGGGTCCATCATCTTAGGCTGTTATCAAGTAAATACACCCACAACTTTATTACCAGTATGTTTCCTCTTCATCCAGATTGAATCACTCTTGTGAAAGATCTGACCTATCGTATGCCTGGGGTAACATCGGAATGGAACAAACTGTTAAAGCCAGCTGTCAGCACAGAGAGATGGGGTGTGAAATGGGAGAAATAACAGAAATATTCTCAGTGCCTATTGAATTCTTTGGAAGAATTTGATTGGGTTGCATCATCCTGCACCACCTAAGTAAAGAGACTTTGTAAAAGCCATGTGCTTCTGTCCTTCATCAGTCTGTTTGCCAAAGCAAGAGGAGCTAGGATGTTGAAGGAAAGCCTTCAAAGTGATGGAGCATACATGGGAAGGAGAGGAAAGGCCTTGAACTTGCTGTTTCAGGCAGAGGTGATGGGAAAATATGAGTGGTGGAACCCGGAGCAACAGAATATTGAAACACCATGTTGAAAGGTTATGGCTCAAAGGATGTTTTCCAAGGGCTTTCATCATTATTAATGGGTGACTGAAATGTGTGAAGCATTTTGTGTGGTTAGTACAAGAGTGAATGTTAAGGTTTGTGGAGAAGAGTCATTTACATATAGAGTTTTCAAATCAGCTACACCAGTGTGAACTGCCAGCTACCAAATCACTTGTTCTTTGTATAGGAATGGGATCTGTATCTTTTTCAAAGTCCTATACTATATTTTCTTCCCAGATCTAAGCACACCTGTCCAGATACATGTACACACACACACGCGCACACACACACACACACTCCTGGACCGTTGGAAGTCTTCATAATTTCAATTGATACGGGGTGGTAATAGTGGATTCACTGATTTCTGAATTTTTATTTGTTGTTTCTGTGATATGTGTTTAAAATAAGAGTCAGGATTTCTTCTTAAGCCTCTTCATTGAAAAGTCTCTGGAAAGCCTTAGAGTGTTTGCTTCAGTGCCCTAGCTTGGTATTCGGTTCTATAGTTTTCTCCTTCATAGGAGGAAACTTTTTCACTGTGAGAATGGCTGTCAAATGCCTGCCAGCTATTACTAGGAATCAGGAGAAATGTATCTAAACTTAATCTGACTGTCCTGGTGTCCTTACTGATAGACATCCAGAAGCCTAGGATGAATGCCCTGATCTTTGATTGTGTACATACATGCACTTACTGACTTTCCTAAAGCAGACATCACAACAGGTGACAGATCTCTTCTCTGGCACTTCAACAGTTCTTCTGACAGAGAGATTTGAGACCTACTATTTTATGAAGATCATTTAGAGGAGCAAGGCTAGATTGCCAATGGAACATAATATATCTGAAACATAAGATTGGTAGAGTCCATTTGTTGGTAGTTGGGAGTGAGGAGAACTAGCTCTGAGCATATTCACAGAAGGAAATGACTTCTTTCTTGCATATGGAAAACAATATTTTAAAGTCATCCAACCTCTTTCGTCCCCCAAACTTCATTGAAGACCACTCACAGTGTCAGACACTAGGGTAGATATTGGGGATGGAAAGTTGAATAAAATGCTGTATTTGCCCTCAAGTCACTCTTGGATTTGGCTGTTTAATGTTTTGTTTCTTGTTCTGAAAAATATATGAAGGGTATTAGCAGAATAGGAGCAAGAGTGCAATTGAAAAAGAAGAAAGAACTCTGAAGGGTTTTTGTTTGTTTTTATTGCTTCACTTTCCATATAGGCATCTGGGAAATATAAGCATTCAAGCACAGAGTGATTGGTGGGGTTACCAACTGTTCTAGTTTGCCCAGAACTAAGGGGTTCCTACGCTGCAAGATCTTTAGTGCTAAAATTGGAAAAGTCTTGGGCAAACCTTAGCATTATGCCGAGGTTTTTAGAGAAAGGGACATCTTGAACTGCTTAAGTCTTTAAATACCTTATTTTTAAAGGGAATCTCCAAAACAAAGTTGATATGTAGCCATTTCCGTTGGCAGAATGTCTATAAGACTGGGAGCATATATACAGTATAACATTTATTTTTAATAATATAGCTAAGTATAAGTCTAGTGATCAGCGGGGAGTCCTTATGGGCAATTCTGGATGGGAAAGTGATTGCAGTAGAGTAAAAAGCAAGACAGAGAAGAGGAAAGAGCTTTCCAAGGATTACCATCTCTTTTAGAGGTTTCCACATTGGTCCTTGTCATAATCATTTATAAACATAGATTCCTGCACCGCCCCCCCCCCCAAATTAATCAGTCAGATTCTTTGGGAGCAGAGTTCAAGGATCTTTAGTTTTCATAAGTAATACTGGCTAAAGTTGAGGGATGGCTGCTGTATCCTCGTCTTGTTGTGTTTAAATAAATCATGCAATTCAACTCTAGCCCTATAGTTCTTACCCCTCTCTGTGTCCTTAGGTTCTTAGGGCATTTTTGAATAATACTAGCTTTTAGGATGAGGCAAGCCTCAAAGATGCAAAACACTAAATTGTAACTGTGGAAGATAAATTAATCACTTCTTTTTGTCTTGCTTTTAAACATCCTTAGGAATCATTCTCTTTTCTTGGTTGTTTTTTTAGGACATCTTGTTTTAGAGGAGAACTGTTACTTTCCCTACCACTGGCTCATGCATAATAATAATGATATAGAGCCCTTCTGTATTCCAGAAACATGAGCTCTTTTCTTGTTGTTGTTGTTGTTTTTGTTGTTCTAATTTCAAGTCAGGACCAAAAGATAAAAACATTTTATCTCTTATCTATTCTTTGGAGAAAAATGTACTCCAGTCTCTACTGTCACAAGAACACACATAGACGTCTAACAATATGAATAATCAAGTTATAGAAAATATAAAATTTATATATCAAGATTTGGCAAAGCAAATATAAAATTTACACACTACTTAAATTTGGCACAGAGATTAAAAAATACCACCTTAGCCATTAGTAGGAAATCCCCAGTAAATTCCTGCCCCCTAAAAATGAATGAAACAGTTATAAAGTTGTTAAACTAATTAAAAGTGTAGGCCACTTGACTGGGGTGACTATAATGCCTTAGTAACCTACATAAGCAAACCAAAACCTAAGCCAGAGTCAATACATTCAAACCTGACAAAATGAGACTTAAGAACAACCAATCACAGATATCCAAATGGGCTTTCCCAAATAAGGGAACTGTTTAAGCTATAGCCAATCAAATAATTTCCTTGCTTTGCTTCCACATTTTATGATCCAAAAAAACAAAAACAAAAACCAAAAGCAAACTCCTCCCTGTCTCCTGTCAGTAGAATGCTCTTAACCACCTGTGGTTTGGTGCTGCCCAATTTGAATCCATGTGTGCTCAAATAAACTCTTGAAAATGTTAATGTGCCTCAGTTTACCTTTTAACAGTGTCTTAGGCCACAAAACTTAGGTGTGCAGGAAAACATAATTTATTTTTCCATAATTGAACATAGTTTGTATCTTAAAGTACCTGTTGGCAGAAAATAGAATCTTGAATTTGTATTTTAATAGTCTTAAAATATCATGTCCGCTGAACTGATTTTGTCATAGATATTATATGGGTTTTGCTCTGCTTTATTGAGCATTTTTATAGCTCTGCTTTATTGAGCATTTTTATTTTTATAGTATTTTTATTTTTAAAATTTTTGGCTGCATTAGGTCTTCCTTGCTGCGTGCAGGCTTTCTCTAGTTGCGGCGAGCTGGGGCTACTCTTTGTTGCAGTGCACGGGGCTTCTCATTGTGGTGGCTTCTCTTGTTGCAGAGCACGGGCTCTAGGCATATGAGCTCTGGAGCGCAGGCTCAGTAGTTGTGGTGCACGGGCTTAGTTGCTCCGCGGCATGTGGGATCTTCCCGGACCAGGGCTGGAACCCGTGTCCCCTGCGTTGGCAGGCGGATTCTTAACCACTGCGCCACCAGGGAAACCCCATTCAAGTGTTTTTAGAAATCCCTTAACCTGCAACGAAGTAGTACTTTACAATCCTGATGCTGATGACTAATGAATTTATTTTTCTGTGGCTTAAGCCAGTGATTGCCATAGTAGGATCCCTAGACCAGGAGCATTAACTTCATCTGGGAAATTGTTAGAAAAGTAAATTCTTTGGCCCCACCCCAGACCTACGGAATCAGAAATTCTGGTGGAGCTAAAGTTTCTGGCTTAGGTATCCTGTGCTATGATAATATGAGAGTCTCAGCAACTCATCACCAGTGTTTTTTCTTTCGAGAGATTCAGCATAAAAGAAATGGGGAAAAGATGACCAGAAACATGTTGTCTTCCATATAGGAATAACATAATAATTCGCCTCTTGTCTTGAATGCTGTGAATATTGTCATTGGAGTAGGCAGAGTGGGCTCATCTAAGAGAAAATGTATCTACTATAAATGTATCTACTATTTATTAACTTTGAACGACAAGATCTAAGAAAGTTTTAACTTTTATCAAAAGCATTGCAACTTACAAATTTTTTTCCAATGAGACTTTTGGGGTTCAAATTAGCTTAGGGCACAAGAGAAGATAAATTGGTGTTTGAAAAATATGCTCGTGAAGTGTTCTTTTAGACAGCGATAAGGTGTGATACCATCAGCATGCAGTGAGCAAACCCAGATGAATGATTTACCATTTCCAAAAAGGTGAGGGTAGAGGGAATACCAGCTTGTGGGAGACTGACCTTGAATTCTATCTCTTATTTTCAGAGGGATTTCTGTTTTCCATTCCATTCGACAACTGTGAGCTGCACCTCAGTGAACTCTTTTAAAAGAATATCAATAAAGATGCTTTGCTTTGCTTTGCATTTGTAAGCTGTATAGAAGCTACTCTTCTGTTATCTCTCACCTTCCAAATCTTCTAACTATGCTTGGCATCGGCAACAAAGCTAAGGCAGCTGATATAAATCAAAGAAGCAATTAAATGGAAAAGTTTCTTTTCCCTCTCATTCTTACTGGATAAGATATTTTAGACATAGTGAAAATAATCTCTTGGGTGCTGCGTTAAAGTAAGATATTTCCTGGAAATTCTGTGCTCCAAATCCTTAACTAATACTCAGAAACTCAGAGATATGAGGAATTTTTTGAAAGCATAGTAAGAAGAAAATTATGGTCTTTTTTTTCTCTTCTGGAAATAGAGGGATAAGATGGTAGATTACCACATACACACATCAAATACACCTTAAAATCTAAAGATATACAATATTTAATATGCTAGTTTATTGCACTGTTTGTGGTATACCAGTAAGAGTAATGATATAGTTATCTACACAAAATAATACACATGCAGTTATATTTTTTCCACCTAATTTTAGGTTTATGGAAAAATCTCTCCGAAGTTTTTAGATTGAGTCTTCACTGTTAAACAGACCTTTGAAGTTGGAGTGATTACCCATTTGTGGATGATCATAGTCAAGCTCAGAGAAGTTTAGCAAATTGACCAGCATCTACAGTCTGCAACTGGTGGGTGTCAAGGTGCATGTTCAGGTCTACTTAACTCCAAATGGTACACTCTTCTCACTGTACTACAACATACCGGGATTCTGGTTTCTTGGAGAAGACTTCTCTGAAGAACTAACGCTACCTTTCTCCTTTTCCTTTTTCCTGTTTGGTCAACCTACTGTCTCATCAATGAGACTTACCCACAAAATCATTCTGAGATCTTAGTGGAGATTACAGTGTATCATGAACTCAAACTTTACCACACTTGGAAATTGCACCAGACATGTATTAGGAGCTCAGTAAAGACTTGTAAGATGCGCATAGTTCATTGATTTATAGAGGATGCAGTGTGACTTTTTCCTTTTTTTTTTCAATGGGATGGGAAGAAACAGAAACAAGACTTGACATCTCAGCCTATCTCGGTCTTTTCCTCCTATGGCCCTGGGGCCGGAGAGCTAAAGTACTTTTACTGAGCTCCGAATATTTTGTTAATTCAAAACTACACTTCTGTGAGAGTTAGGTCTGTGAGGGCTTTGGGATTCAGCCTGCCAGCATTTCAATATTGTGGAAACTGAGTGTTGAATATTTATTTAACATTAATGACCCCTGCTCAGGGCTTTCTTTTTCAGATGTTTCTATTGTACTCCCTCATTTCTGCAACTTACAGCCATGTCAGTGATACTGAATATAAGAAGCCTATTAATTTAGATTATTGTTCCTCACTCTTTTATCATAATTCTAATTGATTAATGCAAAGTATATTTAGTCTTTGCCTGTGCATACCACCTATTATACAGTTGTTATTTCTTGTAGACTACATGTCCTGTCAAATTTACTGATTTTATCAATCCTGTTTGTCTTATACAAACAATAGTATACGTATAGAGCAACTTCATATTTCTTATTTTGCATTCAAAATAATAAAAGTGCAAATGAAATCATAGCAATTCAACATTTATGAATTAACTATTATAGCACCAAGTGTGTACCCTAGGGGGAAATTGAAGACAAGTGTGTATGTGTTTTTAAAAACAACAGTACCAGTAAATCACAAATCATATTTACATGGAGTCATTACATGGAGTTGGGGGGCATTTTCATGAAACCAGTGCCTTTATTCTCCCTTTGTGGTTCCCGTTATTTATTTTTCACCTGTAGTTATAATCTTCAGTTCATGGTATCAAAATCTCCTCCAAAGTAACTTAATTATGATATCATGAGTAGAACATTTTTATTAGAGGTGGGAAATTATAATCCAAAATTAATGAAGTACTGAATAAATACCAAAATTCTGATACTATAATCTTGTAAATATAATCTGGAGAAAAAGAGAAAAAATTTAAATTATCCCAGAGTAGTAAAATTTAATTTTGAGTTGTTCATCCAGGACCTGCTGATGTGAATAACCACAAATTAGCTCTAGTTTTCCAGGGTAGACAACATATGTTGATTTGGCCACCCAGTATCTATTCATCCGCCTTTCACTAACTGAATCCCGATTCTCCTTTGAGCTACCCACCATCCCCAGCTCTTTCCAAGTTTCCAGCATAGTTGACTTCATTCCCTGTTCATGAGTGGATTATATAGCCTAGGCCATAGCTAACCAGCATCTTGCATTTCTTGGGCAATAGTGATTGGATCAGATGTGTGCCCACAGCCTATTTAGAACTATTCAGAACCAATGATGCAATGAAGCCTTTCTGGAAATCTTGGAAGAGGGTTTCTCATTCTTTCCCCCTGGACATGCAGTTGAGAAGAGAAAATCTAGATTTGAGGTATTTATCATAGAAACATAAAAGAAGAGCTGTGTAAGAAGAAAGCTAGTGCACAGAAGAGAGCCGGGCTGGGTCAGAAGAGTGTCCTTGTAACATCAAGCTGTATCTGAAGTGAGCTCTACTCCTGTGAGCTTTCCATTCACAAGAGCCAATAAATTCCCTTTTGGCACAAAATCATTTGAATTGGGCTTTCTGTCATCTGCAGCTGAGATCAAATATATTCTGCTAACATGAAGAGGGCATATAAGAGGATGACAATTCTTATAGTTCCTCACTGTACGTAAGAGACTAGATTCTCATCAGGGATTGGTACCAACTTTCCAGCATGCCAGCAAATACTGGACCTGCATCAATGCAGACATTATGGTGGAAGAAATGAGAAATTTCTGTTGTGTGCAAAGGCATATAAGGCATATCTGCTATAAAGGAAGTAGCAAGCCACAAACTGCCTCAGGATATATATTAGAAATGAGGAAATGGTAAACTAGAGAAAAGAATGAGTACTTGCAGTTTCCAATCCAGCACAGAAGGAGCTTTGAAGTCGCTACTCTGCCCTAACAAGTAAAAAGCTGAACAAACTGAAAAATCAACAACTCCTTTTAGATTCTTCAGAGAAGTGAGGTCACATGACAAACTGCTGTCCCCCAACTTGAAGAGACAGACAAAGAATCACAATTTACTGGAGAGAAACCCAGAGCAGAAATTACAGGAACCAGTGGTGGGGTTAGAACATCTGATTGATGAATTGCTAGAGGCTCAGTGTGAGAGTCAAAAATTTTGGGCGTGGGGTGGGGTGGAGTGGCAATCATGAGGGTTATGTGAGTTTTACCTCCAGAAGCTGGACCAGGTTTTCTCAGTGAGTATTGGAGAAAAAGCCTTTCATAGGGACTTCCCTGGTGGTCCAGTGGTTAAGACTCTGTGCTCCCAATGCAGGGGGTCCGGGTTCTATGCCTGGGCAGGGAACTAGATCCCACATGCACGCTGCAACTAAGAGCCCGCATGCCCCAACTAAGACCTGGTGCAGCCAAATAAATAAATAAATATTAAAAAATAAGAAGCCTTTTATGCGTCTAGTAGAAGAGGGGGAAAGTAATGATTTTGAAATACACCAGAGCATTCTGTTCTTCTGTTAACAAGACTTACCTACAAAAGAAACTGTTTTACCAGAGCCTAAACTATTGGGTTTTCTTCAGAGCCTAACCAACCTAGGGAAAGGGAAATACTCAACTCTAGCCCGCTCTAGTCTTCCACATGGGAGAAGGGAAATACCCAGCTCCAGCCTAGCTATCCTGTCCACCTAAGGAGAGGGAAAAAACTGAGAAGCATTTGAGAAGTTCAGAGTCCAGAGGCACAGGCTAAATAAAAGACTGACACCTAATTATAGGAATATAGAAGTCTTCTCCTCCTCCTCCTTCATGCCTTACCATGACCTTACTAAAGGCCTATTTACTGCAGTTACATGGATATCAAGAAAAAAATTACAAGATATACTAAAAGGCAAAAGCAAGCGTGCGCACGCATGCACACACAAACCAGTTTACAAAGACAGAGCAAACATCAGAACCAGACTCAGATGTGACAGGGATGTTGGAGTTATCAGACTGGGAATTTAAAACAGCTACGATTAATATGCCAAAGGCTCTAATGGACTAAGTAGACACCACACAAGAACAGAGGGGCAAAGTAAGCAGAGAGATGGAAATTCTAAGAAAACATTAAAAAGAAATGCCAGAGATCAAAAACACTGTAACAGAAATGAAGAATGCCTTTTATGAGCTCATTAGTAGGCTAGACATGACTGAGGAAAGCATCTCTAAGCTTGAGGGTATAACAATAGAAATTTCCAAAACTGAAAGTAAATAGAGAAAAAGGACTGAAAAAAAGAACAGAATATCTAAGAATTGTACAACTACAGAAGGTGTAGCATACATGTTATTGGAATACCAGAAGGAGAAGAGAGAAAGGAACAGAAGAAATCTTTGAAGCAATAATGACTGAGAAATTCCCGCAAGTTAATGTAAAATACCCAACTGCATATCCAGGAAACTTAGAGACACCAGCAGGACAAATGTCAAAACCTATACCTAGGCATATTATATTCAAACTGCAGAAAATCAAAGATAAAAAACATCTTGAAAGAAGCCAGAGGTAAAAAAACACCTTACCTATACAGAAGCAAACATTAGAATTATATCCAACTTTTCCTCAGAAACTATGCAAGCAAGAAGAGAATGGTATGAAATATTTAAAGCGTTGAGATAAAAAACCCGCGAATCTAGAATTCTGTGTCCTGCACAATTATCCTTTAAAAGTGCAAGTGAAATAAAGACTCTTAGACACACTAAAGTGGAGGGAGTTTGTTGTCAGTAGACTTGCCTTGCAAGCAAGGTTAAAAGAAGTTCCATAGAGAGAAGGGAAATAATATAGGTCAGAAACTCAGATTTACATAAAGAAAGGAAGAGTATCAGAGAAAGAATGAATGAAGGTAAAATAAAATTTTTATTTTTCTTCTTTTTAGTTGACCTACCAGATAATTTGTCCAAAATAATAATAGCAGTGTATTTGATTATGTACTTATGTGTGCTTATATATAAGTAAAATGAATGACAGCAATGATACAAGAGATGATGGGAGGGAGGAATTAGGATCATTTGTTGTTATAAAGTAGTGGCACTAACCTGTGAAAAGGTATAGTGCTATTTGAAAGTGGACTTGGATTAGTTGTAAATGTATATTGCAAACTCCACAGCAACCACTAAAAATAAAAATAAAGAAAGAAGTATAACTGATATGCTAAAAAGGAGAGAAAATGGAATCATATAAAATGCTAAATTAAAACCACAAAAGGCAGAAAAAGAGTGGAAGACAAAAATAGGTTCAAAGAACTAGGGCAATGAATAGAAAATAGTAACAACTGTGATATCTATTAATTAAACTGTATCATGAATCACTTTGAACGTCAGTAGTCTAAATGCATGAATTAAAAGACAGAGATTGTCAGAGTGGATTAAAAAATAAGACCAAATATATGTTTTATACAAGAAACCCACTTTAAATATAAAACCACATATCTGTTAAAAGCAAATGGATGGAGAAAGATATACCATGCTAACTCTAATTAAAAGAAAGAGGGACTAGCTGTATTAATTTTAGACAGAGCAGACTTCAGAGCAAGGAAGGTTATCAGGGGTAAAGAGAAGCATTACATAATGATAAAGGGGTTAATTTTCCACGAAGACATAACAATTCTTAATGTTCGTACACCTAACAATAGAGTGTCAAAATAAGTGAGGCAAAAACTGATAGAAGTGCAAGGAGAAATAGATGAAACTGCTATTATAGTTGGAGACTTTAACATCCCTCTATCAGAAATGGACAGATCCAGCAGGCAGAAAATCAGTAACGACATAGTTGAACTCAAGAGCACCATCAATCAACTGGATATAATCGACATCTATCGACCACTTTATCCAACAGCAGCAGAATACACATTCTTCTCAAGCTCATATGGTTCATTCACCAAGAAAGACCACGTTCTGGGCCATGAAACATACTTTTAAAAATTTAAAAGAGTAGAAAATATATGTCTTCTCTCAGACCACAATGGAATTAAAGTAGAAATCAATAATAGAAAGAGTTGGAGAATCCCCAAATACTTGGAGATTAAAAAACAAACAAACAAAACTTCTAAATAACATGTGGGTCAAAGAAGAAATCTCAAGCAAAAATTAAAAAAAAATATTTTGAACAAAATGAAAATACAGCTTATCAAAATTTGTGGAATGCAGTGAAAGCAATGCTTGGGAGGAAATTCAGAGCATTGTGTGTGTGTGTGTGTGTGTATGTATATACATGTATACATATATATGTGTATATATATATGAAGAATGATTGAAAATCAGTAGTCTAAGCTTCCACATTTGGAAACTAGAAAAAGAAGAGCAAATTAAATCCAAAGAAAGTAAAAGAAAAGAAATAATAAAAATTAGATCAGAAATCAATTAAACTTAAAGCAGGAAGTCATTAAGAAAATTTAAAAAAAAACCAAAAGCTGCTTCTTTGAAAAGATCAGTAAAATTTATAAGCCTCTGGCCAGGCTAATTAAGGAAAAAAAGAGATGGCACAGATTACTAATAGAAATCAAAGAGGGGACTTTATATAGATGTCATGATTGTTGAAAGGACAGTAAAGGAATACAGTGACCAACTTTGTGCCCACAGTTGATAACCTTGATGAAATGGACCAATTCCCTGAAAGACACAATCTGCCAAACTCACACAAAAAGAAATAGACATTATGAATAGTCATATATATATAGTAAAGGAATTGAAGCAGTATTGACTAACCTTCCAAAATAGAAAGCACTAGGCCCAGATTGATTCACCGTTCTACCAACATTTAATGCAGAAATTGTACCAGTTCTCTACACTCTCTTACAGAAGATAGAAGCAGAGGGCATGCTTCCTATTTATTCAGTGAGGCCAGCATTACCCTAGTATCAAAACCAGATAAAGACACAACAAGAGAAGGAAACAACATACCAACATCTCTCATGAGCATAGGTGCAAGAATTCTCAACCAAACATTAGCAAATTCAACAATGTATAAAAAGAAATTCAACAATGTATAAAAATAATTATACACCATGACCAAGCAGGATTTATCCCAGGCCCTTGAGACTGGTTCAACATTTGAAAGTAAATTATTGTAATCCATCCCCCATCAACATGCTGAAGAGGAAAAAAACCACATGATCATGTGAATAACTGTAGAAAAAGCATCTGACAAAATCCAACATCCATTCATGATAAAAACTCTCAGTAAACTAGGAATAGAGGGTGACTTCCTCAGTCTGATGAAGAACATCTATAAAAACCTACAGCTAACATAGTATTTAATGGTGAGAAATTAGATGCTTTTCCTCTAATATCAGGAACAAGGGAAGGATGTTTCCTCTCATCCTGTCTTTTCAATACCCTACTGAAAGTCCTAGCTAGTGCAATAACACAAGAAAAAGAAATAAAAGGAATGCAGTTTGGGAAGAAAGATAAAAGGATATTAGTTAGATAATATCTAAATGTAATTCATGATCCTGATTGGGTCCTTGATTTTAAAAAAAAGCTATAAAGGACATTGGGGGTCAATTGGAAAAATTTGAATATGGAATGTTTATTAAATAGTATCAATATTAAATTTCTGCTTATGATTATGGTATTGTGATTATGTAAGAGAAATTTCTGAAGTATGTAGAGGTAAAGTATCTTAATATCTATAAATGACTTTCAAAGTTTCAAGAAAATAATATGTATGCTTAATGATATATAAACATGAATTTATTTAGTCTTCCAGTATGGGGAATATTAGCAAAAATGATAATATCCAAATATGATAAGACCATGTGAAGGCAAATTCATATACTACTCACTGAAATAGCAATTTATACTACTTTCCTGGGAGGCAATTTTGTACATTTATTTTTAAGTTTCAAAATATATGTGTATACTCTGATATAGCAGTACCACTTCTAAAATTTATTCTATTAATGTAATCAGAAAATAATATATACACATCCATAAGGAAATTCCTTAAAGAGATATTTGTAATGAAAGTAAAAGAGAACAACCTAAATTTCCACCAATGATGGGTTGACTTTACTGAAGTCTCCAGAGCTGGGCACATATATTAGCTCTGCCCAATCAGCGCATTGTATCTTTCCACCTGCAGTGATTGATTCAGGGTTGGGCACATGATCCTACCAAAATAAACCTGAGACTTTTGCTGGAGTGTTGGAGAGAAAAATATTTACTCTTCTCCTAGATTTGAATCTGAAAGAATGTGACCCAAGACTTTTAGAAATACATCACGGAGAGAGCCTTTTTTGAGAATGAAGCCATTACACAGGAAAGTAGATTTAGGACTTCCCTGGTGGTGCAGTCATTAAGAATCTGCCTGCCAATGCAGGGGACACGGGTTCGATCCCTGGTCTGGGAAGATCCCAAATGCCGCGGAGCAACTAAGCCCATGCACCACAACTACTGAGCCTGCGCTCCAGAGCTCATATGCCTAGAGCCTGTGCTCTGCAACAAGAGAAGTCACCACAATGAGAAGCCCTGCGCACTGCAACGAAGAGTAGCCCCAGCTCGCCGCAACTAGAGAAAGCCTGCACGCAGCAACAAAGACCCAACCCAGCCAAAAATAAATTAATTAATTAAATTAAATAAAAAAGAAAGTAGATATACAATATGGAGCGAGACTTGTTTAGGGACCTGGCTCCACCAATAATTGAGGCTTTGGACTCATTCATTAAGTGAGTTACTAAGTCTGCACTGTTTCATTAAGTTATTTACTAAGTTCTTTGTTTTTGTTTCCATTTTTTTTTCTAAATCCAATTTGAGTTGCCCTGTCTGTCATTTAGAACAGAAATCATTCTGACCAACAATATTCTTAGACATGAGAATTAGAAATGTGCGAACATAAAGGATATGAACATTTCTTATGTTAAGAGCATGTATCCATTAGTGCATTTGTAGTCAGAAATGAAAATTGCTATTACAGTTTTAAATTGGCATAATTATATAATACTGCTTTTAGTGTTATTTTTGATTTCTGTTTCACTACAATTGTTTTTGATTTAGCTGTTCAGGTGGATGCATTATAAAAAAAGTCAGTAAACATTCACTGGATGTTGTTTTGGTTTGACATATATCACCAAGTTTGTCTGTATTACAGTGATTCCCTTTTCTGTTCTCTACTGAGTCACCTTCAGGCGTGTAGGGCAGCAATATAAATTGTAATTCACATCGTAAATGGAGTACAGATGGTTCCAGTGAAAGCAAGATGAAAATAAAAATTTCTTAGGAATGGAGATGGAGGTTGGCATCTGAAGTATTGGGATTCTCAAAATGATTTTTTCAACAGCTTCGAATGTTTAAGTTGACTGGGTGCAATACATAAAGTATAAGCCGGGCTGGGTGCAATACATAAAAGTATAAGCTGGTTTCTTCCATTTATTGGTCCCTCTTAACCTCAGTTCTTCATCATCCTGTGAAATTATAAAATTTAAAAAGAAATGAAGTAACATATGCCTTTGAAATTAAAGCTATACTTTTCGAACTTGGTTCCTTGTAATGGTGCTTCAGGCATTCCACGATGTTTTTTTTTTTTTTTTTCCTTTGACTTAAAAATGTATCTTAGTGGGTTGAATGGTGTCTGTCCCCAAAAAAGTCCAAGTTTCAGCCCCTGATACCTATAAATGTGATCTTATTTGGAGAAAAGGTCTTTGTAGATGTAATTAAGTTGAGGATTTCGAGATGAGATCATTCTTGATTAACTGGTTGAATCTTAAATCCAATGACAAGTGTCTTCATATGGGACAGAGAACGGTGGAAGACCATTTGACAATGGAGGCCAAGATTAGAGTAATGCAGCCACAAGGAACACCTAGAGCCACCAGAAGGTGGAAGAGGCAAGGAAGGATTCTCCCCTAGAAACTTTGGAGAGAGTACTGCCCTGCTAATACCTTGATTTTGGACTTCTGGCCACCAGAACTGTAAGGGAATTTATTGGGTTGGCCAAAGAGTTCATTTGAGTTTTTCCATAAGATATTATGATATCAAGATATTATGGAAAAACCCGAATGAATTCTTTGGCCAACCCAATATTTTTATTGTTTCTATTGTGGTCATTTGTTATGGTAGCCACAGGAAACTAATACAAGTATATCTTAAAACTAATTAACATAAACTCAGAAAGTACCTACATATGTCATCTGCCAAATTTGAACACACTGGAGATCGCTAGTATGTTCTTCCTTTCAGGGGAATCCCATTTTTGTGTAGAACTTCGATATCTAGGTAAAGTTTATCTTACCTTTTATAGTTAATGGAATTCTATCCTAAGGTTTCAGTGTAAGGTGTTCAAATGCTGTTACTTTTCAACTCAATCTTCTCAGTGAATCAGATTGTTTAGTTAGGGCCCTTTCACATGAAAATACAACAAGTTTAGAAAGGAGAGGAAAATCATTTGTTGGCTCATAAAACTTAAAAGTTCTAGAGTAGCATGCTTGATTCAGGAACTCTAACACAGGCTTAGAATAAAATTCAGATTCCTTTCTTTGGACTGAAAGGTCTTACAATATCTGATTTCTTTCAGTTTCTTCCTATTAACTTACCCCATCTCTTTCTACTCCTCATCTTATCCACACCACTCCAGCTTCAGAAAACTTGTGGTTTCTACAAAAGATTAAGTCAATAAAGCTTTATAGTATGTCTCTTTGCCTGCAGTGTTCAATCATGGTTTCCTCATGCATATCATTTTGGTCTCAGTTCAGAGGCCATCTCTTCAGACAGCTTCTTTGGCTACTCTAAGATAGACTATGTGTCTTTTCTGTATTGCTTCATAACAAGTCATCATAAGGCTTAGTGGCTTAAAATAACCATTTATCGCTCATGATTCTATGTGTCAGAATCAAGCAAGACTCAGTATGTGGTTTGTCTCTGCTCTATAAGGTGTTGGCTGGGTGGACCAATGGGGGCTGGAGAACCAAGTTCACTAACTTTTCTGGGTTTTTTTTTTTTTTTATTAATTGGGGGCTCAAAATGGTGATATTCTAATTCTAATTTTAAAGTATTTGTTTATTTATTTATTTATGGCTGTGTTGGGTCTTCGCCTCCGTGCGAGGGCCTTCTCCAGTTGTGGCAAGTGGGGGCCACTCTCCATCGCGGCGCGCGGGCCTCTCACCATCGCGGCCTCCCTTGTTGCGGAGCGCAGGCTCCAGACGTGCAGGCTCAGTAATTGTGGCTCACGGGCCCAGCTGCTCCGCGGCACGTGGGATCTTTCCAGACCAGGGCTCGAACCCGTGTCCCCTGCATTGGCAGGCAGATTCTCAACCACTGCGCCACCAGGGAAGCCCTTCTCTGGGGTTTTGACGCTGGCTGTCAGATGGGGCACCTCGGTTCTCTTCTACCCAGCTTCTCTCCTCAATTGATTGCTCATCTTTGGACCTTCTCATTCTCTGTGGCATCTCTCTCCAATAGTATAGTCAGGACTTTGCTAGTATATAGTAGCTGTCTTCCAAGAGTGAAAGCCAAAGCTATCAGGCTTTTACAGGCCTGTATTTTGGAGACCCTGAATGTCATTTTCACCTCATTCTATTGGTCAAAACAAGTCATAAGACCACCATAGATTCAAGTGGTGGGGAATGTACTCCCTACTTGATGGGAGTTGTGTCGTGTGCATACAGGGATTGGATAATTGTTGGAGACCATTTTTGCAGATAATCTACCACAGTCCACCTTCTGGCCACACCCTTTCTCACTTGTTCCAAGTGAAAAATATACTCACTCTCTCAAACCCCCAAATTGTATTCAAATATAGCATCAGGCCCGAGATTAGGTGTCTGGCAATCTATGCGTGTTCTGGAGAGGATAATTCCTTGAAGATAGTTCTTCTTGATCAAGAGATTTGTGAACTGAAAATCAAGTTTTCCTCTCTACTCACCAACAGGGTGACAGGGCAGGCTAACTGCAATAGACAATCCATTTAACAATGGGAGACAGGAACTGGTCCATAGCAATTATAAACTACATCTAGGCACATGACACCTGTTTTCCAATTCAAAAGAATGGTTCTATTTATGTATGTATGTATGTATGTATTTATTTATGGCTGCGTTGGGTCTTCATTGCTGCGCGTGGGCTTTCTCTAGTTGTGGTGAGCTGGGGCTACTCTTCATTGTGGTGCACAGGCTTCTCATTGCAGTGGCTTCTGTTGTTGCGGAGCACGGGCTCTAGGCATGTGGGCTTCAATAGTTGTGGCGCGTGGGCTTCAATAGTTGTGGCGCACAGGCTTAGTTGCTCCGTGGCATGTGGGATCTTCCCGGACCAGGGCTCGAACCCGTGTCCCCTGCATCGGCAGGAGGATTCTTAACCACTGCGCCACCAGGGGAGTCCCAAGAATGGTTCTTTATTGGGGCCTGGTTCTTCCGCTCCCCGATGGTGGTTCTCAAGTGTGTTGTTTTCCTCAACTAATGGCTATGTGTACTGAGAATCCCTATGTTGGCAGTTTAGCTCCTGCCTCCCTCTGCTTTCTGCCTATACAAAGTTGGGGGCCCTGAGGCCTCTCTTCATTTTTTTCCTCTCTCAATCCTATTTAATCCAATGTGCTTCTATCAATGTAGTGCTTTAAAATATTGTGGACTTCTCACATATCAAAGTTCGCTCCATGTCCTCAAGTCACATTGATAACTTTGTTGTTGGTGTTCTGCTTTGGACATATCAGGTTGATTTGGGACAGTATCTTAAGAATCTTACTTTGCCAAAGGGTATAATAGACATCACTTTACTTGGGGACTGTTTCTCACTTTGAGAACATTTTTTAAACTGGAAATACTGTCCTGGGTCCTTAGATTTTCTCTAAATTCTGCTCGTAAATGGAACATTTCTTTAGTTTCTCTCTCTCTCTTATACTTTATGATATACAGTTACAAGAAAATAATTGGCACTTTCAGACTTCTGTCTAAAAATCTTAGCTAGATTCACAAGTGTTTCCAAATGTTCCACCTCTATGTAACACAGGCCATTCTTTCTCTAGTCTTTAATAGCATTTTTTTCCCCATTGCTCTTCAGACCTCCATTGTTGGTTCCTCACTTCCCTTCAAGCCTCTGCCTGTCACCCAGTTCCAAAGGCCTGTGGATGTGTTTCAGGGTTTTGTCAAAGCAGCACCCTGATTCTGGTACCAATTTCGTTCTCACTTATCTGTTACTGTAAAACAAAGCACCCCTGAAGTTAATGGCTTAAAACAATCACTTTATTGTCCACAATTCTGAGTCAGGAATTCCAGGAGCTTTAACAGAGATGACTTATCTCTGTTCCACATAGTAGCTGTTGGCTGGAGTGCCTTGACTGCCGTTGGAGGACCAGATACAGCTCCACAAATGTGAAGAGAGCCTTAGTATTGCCCAGGATGCTTCAGCTCTCCTGCATGTGGCTTTTCTATCCATGAGGTTTCTCATCCTCTAGGGCCTCTCTCTTTCTATGGCCTCTCACTCTGGTAGGTGAGCCTAGACCTCTTTATAGGGGATCTAGGAAAAGTGAAAGCAAAAGCTACAAGGCCTCTTAAGAAGTAGGCTTGGAAGTCTCAGAATACTGCTTCTACAGCACTTTATTCACCAACAGTATTTACAAGCACAGCCAAGATACAAAGGGTGGGAAAATAGATTCTTTTTTTTTTTTTTTTTTAATAGGATCGATGGCATGCTTGTAGAGGGACAGGGGGAATTCTTGGTACCCACCTTGGTAGACTAGCAACTTTTTCTATAAAGGGCCAGATAGTAAATATTGTTGGCTTTTATAGCCATGTAAATTCTTATTTTTGTTGCATATTCTCTCTCTCTCTCTCTAACAGTCTTTTAAAAATATGAAAACCAGATTTGACCTATGACATGTAATTTGCCAGCCCATGCTTAGACAGATAGCATACCCACTTCATCATTCATTCTTAGCACAATTTTTCATTTTCACACTGAAATTATTTTACATTATTTTTTAAAACTACAGTTGACCCTTGAACAACATGGGTTTGAACCATGCATATGTACTTATGTGTGAATTTTTTTCACTAAATATATACTACAGTACTACACGATTTGAGGTTGGTTGAATCTCTGGATGTGGTACTGTGGATATGGAGGGCCAAATGTAAACTTGTATGCAAATTTTCAACTGTGTGGAGGGTGGGCACTCCTATCCCCTGTGTTGTTCAAGGGACGACTGTGCTTTTATCCCCACTACAAAGTAAGCATCATGAGGGCAAGAGCATTTGTTATTTTATTTGCTACCTTATCTATAACTGTTCTGGTCCATAGTAAGTGTATAATAAATATTTGTTGAGTTAATAAATTAGTAAATAAATGAATGCATCAGAATTTATTTTCACTTTATTTTGTGGAGCTATATTCTATTTTGATGGAATCATTCTCAGGCTCTATTTAATGTGAGATGGCTGCAAATAGCTCCAGGCCAAATGCTTCCAGGTTAAAATCCAGTGACTCTTTCAATAATTGCAGAAGAATTTCAGGGTTAGACCCTTTCGTGGATCTTAATTGTGTCAGATACTCTGTTTTGAAGCAGTTACTATCAACCGGAAAAATAAGGTCTGATTGGCCAGACCTGAGTCACTTGCCTGGGTGGAGTCATGAATATCCCCAAATGCATGAACTGAAAGTTGGGTAGATGGCTTCCAGAGGAAAATCACCTGACTAGGTGAAAGATAAATAGATGCCTTTGTTAAAATATGTCCAAATCTTAGACTTTTTTGATCAAACATCCTTCAACTTGAGTGGAATAAAATGTTGAAATAGATCAAATCAAAGGCTGCTACATGACTGAACTTCTGTCTGCATCCCTACTTTCCAATTGTTGATATCGTGAAAGTAGCTTTATTTTTGTAACTCATTAACTTTAGTGAGTTTATACTTTTACAAATATATGTACTATAAAATAATAGCATATCTGTCTTTTTTCCCTGAGTCCTCTCTTTAATTTGGGGAAGAAGTGATGGCAGTGCTGTTAAAATAAAATTGAAAGACAGTGATTTAAAATTAATGAATCAATCATGCGTGCTATACTTGTTTATTGCCTATATCTTGTTAGTTACTCTAAGTTAGTAAAGGATAGTGCCTTAGTGGAGAAGAAATGTTTTTTCTCAAGGAAGTGTTTTCAGTCACAAATCTATTTTCTCAGAGAAAATCCATTCTTCTACATACTGTTTAAAATCAGTATATTTTATCTGAGTGGTGTCTTGAAAAGAAGTTACTAATACTTGTTTTTAAAACTTGGCCTATTGAAAATCAGTTTTTTAAAAGGCGCTGCATGTTTGAGCATACATTTCCTGCTCTTTCCCTAACATTTGAGGTAAAATTAGTGTGGAAAGCATCAGCATCTTGTCCCTTTCTGTAATAGCTCTTACATTCCTATAGTTTCTGTTATGACCCATTTTCAGCCTAAAGTTTTCAGGCCAGATACATATGGAATAGATTTCCATATTCTGTATTAGCAGTGTTTGCCTGTAGTCCTTGCTAGGTTAGCACTTTATTTGTATATCTGAGTTTGGAGCTTCCTCACTCAATATTAGATATTAGTTATGCACTTTCTCGAAGATTAGATGGCTAATGATAGAAGAGCCAAGATGTAGTTCCCAGGATCATTTAGAAAACTTTGATTTCAAGTTTTCATCAACGCTTTTGTAGGTTTTTCTAACAGCCACTTTGGAAGTGTAGGTGGGGTTGACTAGATGGTATTATTAGCAAACAACCAAGACTGATGAAACGACCATTTCACAACACCTCTTTCAACCAATTTAGAATCAGAGCTATGTTTCTGAGAAATTGCCTAAGTGCCAGTTATTCCATGTTGTTTTCAAGTCAGTCTGCAATATCGTTATATGCTTGAACTCCCTCTATAATTTTATACACAACGAAACAAGAGGATTTGTTGTTGTTCTTTTTTTTCTGGGTAACGTTAACGTTGATAAACAGACAACAGTTCCTTTCCTACACTCGCCATCTTTTACTCTCCCTTGCCCCTGCATTTAAGTAAGCATATTAGGAATTGGGATTATAAACAACCCATCAGAAAAGGCTCACTTCGCCCTTTCTCATTCACTGAACAGCACAGCAGGAGTGTATTTTAAAGTGACACGTGCAGAAGAGACTGCCTTACGGTTTTACTCTAAAGCAATACAACCTATGGATATCTCACGATAACCTTATTTTATATTGAGTTCTTATGCTCTCTTTGTTTTCCTATCCCTCTCTCATTTTACAGTAAATCCTAAGTCCTCTCAGCCGCCACCCCAGTTATGTAAAGACACAAGAAGGTATGCAGTTTTAGTTATCCCAAGCGTAGAAATGAATTAACCCTGCATATTGATTATCCTAACTTCTCAGTCTTGAAAACCTGAAAGATATTTGATGGTTTCTTCAGGTAGACTCCAATGTGCCATCACTTTTCCGCCAAGCACTGGTGCAGCTTTTTTTGTTTGTTCGAGCCATCTGATCTGTTCCGTTCTGTCTTCTTATGTTGAAATTAACAAGGCATATACCCTGAGGCATAGGCCGTATCTACAGCAGTGAGACACAAATGAACTTGAACATGAGGTCAATCAAGTGCACAAAATACATCACACAGTTGTTCCAAGTCTCATGCGCTGTGTCTGTAATTGCCCCTTGTTCTGTCATTAGGGCTCCCTTACAAGTCATTATTTTGAGTCAGCAGAACTACAGGGAATATTCCGCCTGATGGTTAGTATAAAGTTGAATTGATAACATAAATAACTCCCAGCACAAAATACAAGGAACAGGTATTTAGATTAGATCTAATAAAGTGTGCAGCTGTTCAGTCTCTCTATGAATTCTGGCTAAAACAATAATCACAACTTTCAATATGGGTTCTCCTTCAGTACTTCTGTGAAAGAGAAACTATGTTTTTCTAAGTGAATGGACACATGCCTTATTAGAATTCGCCTGTCTGCTCTTATCCTAGATTGTTCCTTGGCCAAGACCGATGTAATTCAGATTTCATGGGAATTTTGCTTTAGTTAGCATTGTGTAAAAATTATACCATTTTAAAGTAGAAACATCATCTATTCATTTGTTTCGTGGAAAGAGGTGGTGTGAGTTTAATGCTGAAAGAATATACTAAGTTTGTGGCCTCAAGCACATTTTTAGAAGTATCACCTTTCCTGGGAAAAAGAAAATTCAAATCCCCTTCTCAATAGCTGACAGGGCTCAGATGAGGCTTGTAGAGATGAATACAGTGTAGATCCTTCATGTGGATCTAGCCTCTGGACAAAAACAAAGTGGCAGGAAGGATGGGGAGAGAAGAACTGAATGATTTTGGAAATATCCATGCACTCAAAAGAGGACACTTGGTTACTTTTAAAAAACTAACTGCATTAGGTGAAGTTACACATCTGAGGTCCAATTACTTACTGTTGGAAAAGATATTTTATCTCTTTAATGTCTTTTCTTAAAAATAAAATGAAGGGATTAGACTATAACAGAGAATGCAAAATAGTGGCCTGTGGTCTGGATCAGATCCACAGAAATATTGTGTTTTAACTGTGTGTTTTTTTGTTTTTTTGTTTTTTTTTTGTTTTTGGCTGTGGGGTCTTAGTTGCGGCATGCGAGATCTTTTGTTGTGGCATGCGGGCTCCTCTCTAGCTGTGGCACATGGGCTCCACGATGCTTGGGCTCAGTAGTTGTGGCACATGGGCTCTCTAGTTGTGATGCATGGGCCCTAGAGCATGCAGGCTCAGTAGTTGCGGCACGGGCTTAGTTGCCCCGCAGCACGTGGGATCTTAGTTTTCTGACCAGGGATCGAACCCGCGTCCCCCGTATTGGAAGGTGGATTCTTAACCACTGGACCACCAGGGAAGTCCCTAACTGTGTGTTGTTTAAACAACTTGAATTGGTTGCTAACTTAGAAAAAAACTTGCATTGTAGATAAATATCTATATCTTACATGGATAAAGGATGAGTTGTTAGAAAAGGGGAATCTAGTCCAGATCAGTAGACTAAATAAACAGATGGAAAACAGTTGTTTCCTCACATCACTCTGCGTGATACTTCTCCAAGAACTTCTTTCAGGTGTGAATTTTAAAAATCAAAAGATTTTACCTAAGAGCCTGGTTTTGTATATCAGTTATCTACTACCATGATAATACTGCATAACAAACAGCCACAGAGCTTCAGTGGCATGCAAAAGTAAGTTTATTGCTCATGTGTCTGGGGTGAGTTGGGGGTTAGGTATGTGGCTTCACTGATCTTGGTGACTCACTCATCTGGCTGTCAGCTAGGGCAGTTTATGGCTTCTCCACATCCTTGTCTCTCATACACATCAGGCTACCTTCTCATGCTAATGGTAAAAGTAAAAGAGAGCATACAGGAACATGCAAGACCTTCTAAGCTCTAGTTTTAGAAGTTCTGGCATTACTGTCACTTGTGCCTTATTCTGTTGGTGAAAGCAAGTGACATAGGTGATCCTGTAGTCAGAGTATGAAGGCACTGCATAGTCACATGACAAAGGGCATAGATGCATTTTGCTTAAAAATTCAGAGCATCTGACAGTGTTGGAATCACACTTCAGGCATGGCACTAATAGGTAAGTGTGGGTGGCAGCTGCCAGCTTTAGAGGGTCATGCATTTGCCAGTTTATGACAGTACCTACCCACTCCTTATTATCTGTCTGAGACTAAGACCAGTGTGGGTTGTCATTATTACTGCACTTTTGTGGTAACTTTTCTTAGGGAGATTCTGTTCTGCATCTAGAGCACTATGAAGAGTAGGCAAATGAGAGGCAGACCGAGACAGCCGTATAGTTTCTTTCCACACATCGACTGCTTCATTCACGTACACTGTTTGCCTAGATTCTGGGTCATCTGAGTTTGGGGCACCTGATCCAGATGACTTCTAATTTTGAAACATTCTTCATGACTTTAGAATAAAGGTAAAACAAAGACATTGGAACTCTTGACAAAGCCCGACCAAACTGAAAGTTCATGATAAAGTTATAAGATTTCTAAAAGTATTCTGGTGAGAGCTGTTAAGAGCTGTTAGAATTTATATAAACATGGTGCAACCATATATAATTGATTTACTCCATACTCTTTCATCTAACCTCCATCATAGACAAATATCTATACCCTACATGGATGGAGGACAGGTTGTTAGAGAAGGGGAAGCTAGTCCAGACCAATAGACTCAATAAAAGATGGAAAACATTGTTTTTCTCAGATCACTCTGCATGACACTTATATAAGAACTGCTTTAAGACATGAATTTCCACAAAATTCCTGCTACCTACTGCAAAACATTTCTGTTTTTACTGTTATGCAGACAGAAAAAAAATATGTTCTTCAAGACTGTTCTTCATCTCTCCTTCCTATCCCCTTCAGTGCCTCAATCCATTTATTATTTATTCCTTCTATTATGCATTCTTTTCATGCAGCCTTTTGAACATGTGTTTGTATGTGTGTATACATACAAACCTATATACAGTTTCCTTGCATCACTGTTATGAAGGAAATGGTATATCCTTGTATCATTTATCATATTTGCATTGTATCATGTTTGATACAATTGTATCATGTTTGCATTTTTTGTGTGTTGAGAGGAAGACAGGGCAAGAGAACTAGCTGAGGGGAAGTTAAATTGGCTAAAGAGGCAGGCTTCTTGGACAGTTAACCTACCTTCTGCTTCAGTTTTCTCATCTGTATAATGGGGATAATGATTTGTAATGTAAGTAAAATAGAACCCAAATCATTTCATTAGTGTTTACTAATACAATTGCGAATACTTATTGTTGTTGTTTCTGGACTTGTCATTGTAGAAAGTGTGGAGGAACACAAAGATAGAGTTAACGTGATTTGGGTATGTGCTTTTTAGCACCTTTTTATTCCTTCTTTCCACTTGGACCCTCCTCTTCTCCCTGTTTTCCCAAGGGATATTCCTTCCTTGTGTCCTGTATTAGGGACATGTTACTTTTCTTAAGTGAATATACTTAAAGAGATATTTTTTCTTCAAAGGTGTATACACAACACCAGATTACTCCTAGGCTTTGGGAGGGGGCTTGTGAGGGGTACTTCCCCTACCCTCCACACCCTTCCAGAGTGAGGGAGATTGTTCTGTTCACGAGAGCTTATTGTTCTCCCGGCAGGTCCTGAGTGTGGTTAGCTCAAGGTTCCATTCTATGGTCCTTTAAAAATATGATGCCCTGGTAAATCCTGTACTTTGCTAAGGACATTTCTCCTTAGACTAAGAGTCCTCTGACCCTTGAAGGTCTTAGTGCCAGTACAATATCTTTGTGTGGTTGTTTCACCGTCATTAGCAAGGCCACTTTAACGCTCTCTCTGGCAAGAACAGGCAGCGGGGGAGGTATTATTGCTCCTTGCTTGGTGATTTCCGATGAGTAAATACAAGCGTCCAGTACAGTTTATGTTCCCGTAATATGTTCCAAAGGCCCTCCATTATTATCTAGAGCAGTGTGTGTTCTGAAGATAACCCATGTAGTGTATTATTTTGCCAAAGAAAAAGAAAAAAAATCCATAGTCAACTGTACTTGTGACATGTTGCACACTGCTCCCTCCGAGCAATTTGGTTATAAACAAAGGAACTCTGGCTACTGAGCCTGAGAGGAATTCATTAGAGGGATGTGGGGCTGCTCAGAACACTTAAGGGAACATGAACTACCAGGCCTTGGGAGGGAGGGGAAGCCCATTAGCAGGGACAAAGCAGTGATGCTTCATGACTCCAATTTTTATTCTTGTGTCCATCTGCTGAAGTGGCACATTCTTAGGAAGAAGGGAGAACCTGATTGGCCCGACTTCATCACGTGTCTGCTACTTTGGACGGGGCCTGTAACCTGAGGGCTCTGATGGAAAATCCCAATGCAAGTAGCCCTCTTGCTCCCCAAAGGAAAAGTGGCGGTGGTGATGTACCGACAAAGAGCAGTTCTTCACCACACATCTACTTTTTGGAGTGTCCCAGTACACATGAGCTCTGAATATTCTTTGCAGGAAAGAAACCTGTATAACCACATGTAACCTGGCCGTTTTTTTATATTTATTGTTTTTATGTAATATTTATTACCCTTAGGAAAGACTAGTATTCCTTTGAATACCCTCTGGAAGTGCTGACTCACATCTCTTGGGCATCACACTTTAATCTCTGATTGGATTCCTCCTATGCTCTATATTACAGTTTCCTAATCCTTTGATACGATTATCCTGACATTTTCTCATATTTTAAAATGTCAGCTCCTGTAGGTGACACAGGAGTTTGCTTCTTAATCACTTGGAATAAAACAAATATTTCTACAGATGCTGCTTTGGAGCCATTCATCTTCCTTTTCTCCTCTATACCATTATCTTGGTCCATGATCCTTCTCCTGTTTCTGAGTTTCTCTCCTTTGGAATGTCTTTTGTATTCTCCGGCTCACCTTTGAGTACACCACTCTCAGCCTTTAGGCCTTATCCATATATGACCCCTGACAAAGGCTTCTTTCTTATGGCTTTCTGTTTTTCTAGTTGTTTTTGACCTTGAGCCCTTCCTTGCGTTTCAACTGGACATACTCAGTAAATACTGCCACTCATAAGGTGGCCCACACCTGCCCTGCATCTCACTGCTGTCTCATTCTTTTGTGCATGTGTCACTTTACTTATTGATTATTTAATCTTTCTTCTATTCAGGGTCCCTCAGTTATACTTTTTCAGCTTGTTTCAGGATTTGACTGGTAATAGCAAATTCTGAATTGGCAGCAACTCTGGAAGGAGAGAGATATGATTCACACAGATTTCAACAATAATAACTATTTACCAAATATGAGGCCATCTAGTAGTCTGGGGGATAAATTGAAACATCAAAATATAGGCGAACATGTGTTCTTGACTAAGGCTTGTTTAATGGTTGCTTACTTATCCTATAGTTACCATTATGTAATCATCTAGCTGGTTAATAAGTGATGATCATCTTTTTGGGGGGGGTTTAGTTTGCGTATATCCATCAAACTGTTTTCAAACGCTTTCCTTTTAAATTTCTTTTCTGTCACTTTTCCATGACCCATCTCCCACTCTGCTCTTGTCTTTCATTTCTTTTCCATTAAAATCAGAAGATACATAAATTGGCTCCAGGAAATGGACATGTGCTTTTTTTCCCTCGCCTCAAGGCCAAGGTAGTTTACTACCACATCCATTACCTTTCTTTTTTAAACAAAACTCCCAGTACCAAAAAAAAAAAAAAAAAGGAAATAAAGAAAGCCCTTCACACTCTGATTTCTGACTGTTGCCCAGTGACATTCTCTATTTATTTTACAGTGACAGTCCTGTCCCCTGGCTTTCTGCCATAAGCTCCATCTAATCTTTTCTAACAGACATCCAGGCTTTGTCTCATCACATCAGTGGACACAGTATTTCAATGTCACTCTTTATATTCTCTCTATGGATCTCCTTCCCGTGTGGTTCCTAACTTTAGTTTGGTACAGGGGAATGGTTGCTGGAAGATAACAGACAAACCAGAAGTAGGTCTGGAGAACTTGATACTTCTGACTATTCTTTGTGACCCTTTAAACAAATGTCATCTATTTCTGATTCTGAATATAAATGACAGAAATGTTTATTGGGTCCTTTCTGGGTTTCAGCTCTTGGGCTGAGATTGTTAGGTTGATTTCACATTTAATCTTCATAGCCAGCTGAAGAGGTAGAGGTGGCAGAGACCTAACTAGTTGTCTGCCAATACAGATACCCTAGATTCCCCTTTTCTTCCTTTAGTGATAGGAACCTGGCTGTAGCTGGACACACAACTACTCAGTGAAGACTGCATTTCCCAGCTTCCTTTGTAGCTACTGTGGTCATATGACTAAATTCTTACCAGTGCCACAAGAGTGGCCGGGATATGTGCAGATCCTGGGTCATAGCATTAAAAGGAAAGTGATGCTTTTTTTCCTTTTATCACTTGTTGCCTAACGAGCCACCCTAAAATTTTGTGGGTTAAAACAGCAGTAGTTTATTTTTACTCATAATTCTACAGGTTGGCACTCTGGACTGGGATCAGCTCATAGATCCTTCTGGGATTATCTGTGATTAGCTATCAGATTGGCTGGGGGCTGCCCATCAGCTGAGGCAATGAGGGTGCTTGGGCTACATGTCTTTCTTCATCCAGAGGGCTAGCCTGGGCTTGTTTACACAGTTGCTGTGAGAGTACTAAGAGAGCAAGTTGAAGAGTGCAAGACATATGGAGATCTAGATTCAGAATTCATATATGTCATTTTTGGTGCATTCTCTTGGTAAAGGAAGTTATAAGGCATTCATGGAATCAAGGGGTGGGGACATAAACTGCTTTATGGGAGTTACTGCAAAGTCACTCTGTGAAGAGGCATGGATAGAGGGAAGAGTGGAGAATGATGATTATTTCTGTAGTGTACCTCACCTCCTCTTCCTTTATTCACTGACTGGTACATGTACATAATAACAAGAGCTTTGACCAAAATATGGAAGCTGTATGTTGAGGAAGGCAGAGCATCAGGATAGAATGAGCCCTGTCCTAGCACCATAAAGCTGCTGTATTAGAATATTATGCTCAGCATGCTATTTGAGAGAGAAATAAACTTCTATCTTGTTTGAGTCAATATTATTTTACAGTGTGTGTGGCAGCAACTGAACCAGAAACCAAATTACTACTATACCCATTTTGCAGATGACAAAATTGAGCTCTATAGAGACAAAGAAATTTGTCCAAAGTCACTCAGCAGATAACTAGCAGTGGCACCATTTGAACATAGGTTTGTCAGGTTCCAGAGCCCATGTGTTTAAGCACTCTACTGCGTTTGAATATTGCAACAGTATTTACTTTTACTTATCTACAGGGAGTAAAACTTGGGAGATCTGGTTTTCATCTTCAGTAGGAATTTATGGCTTCTGTCAGATGAGTACACTAAATTTAAGTTCTCAGTCAATCATTTGTAGTTCGAAATATATTTGTCCTGTGGAATTGAGTAAAATTTTTGGAGAGTATATCTATCTATATCTATCTGTATGCATATATATATATATATATATACACACACACAAACAAAACATGTAAATATTAGTGCTTTGACCAATAAGATTTTATACTCATTGCTTAGGAGTTTATGTTGCATAATCAAAGTTAAACTTGAATGATTAGCCAATCAAAGAGAAAATATACAAAAAGTCAAATAATGTTGGGTGCTGTTATAATCAACATCTTAAGCTGAGTGTGACAAGATACAGAAAGTCTTTGCATTTATCTATTCTTGGGACAAAAATTGCAAAATAGATACAAAATGGTATAAGCATAGCAGTCAAACTCAGGCATTACAGATATCTATAGTTAGGGACAATTTAAATATATGGAAATTAAATCATCCCTGATTTCTGTTTGTAATAGCACAATCCATTACTCTAATCACGTTTGAGAATTAAAATTTGGGGGGCTTATTTAGGGGGATATCTTGAAACAGGGAATGGAAGCTGACTTGTTGAGGTTTGATTTTTGTCTGGGTAACAGGTAAAGGAAATTAGTGATCTAGCGCAACTGTTCACCAGTACTTTGCTTCCTTATGCCTTGGGCCATTGTATTGTTCGTTTGGTTTGCTTTAAAGACTTAAAACTAGATATTTCTATGTTCAAGTGAAGGTTTTTCTATATCAAGTTATTAGAGGGAAAAAGGACTCAATGCTGCCCATGTAGAGAACTGAGAATCTTCTACAGTTTCTTTCAATCCTTTGTGTACATGATGAGCTACAGTAACCTCACTGAACTGAATTATCCTTCCATGGTATGGTTCAGTGAATACCATTATATTTCAGCACAGCTTGAGTGATTTTTAATGCCAAAAACATCAGCAAGAAATACAAATGTTACAAAAATATTGAAACAATACCATAAAAAAGCCCAGGATCATAAATACTTTACTTTGCAAGGTCTCAGAGGTCAAGATAGCAATACCATGGAAAATTAAAATGCTCTCTGTGTGAGTGCCATTCAGGGAAAGACACACACACACACACACGCACACGCACGACAGAAGTTTACGATCAAAATGCTCAAAACCATTTTCCGACTCTATATTAGGCTGATTATGAAAGAAACAAATAGCTATTTTCCAGGAGGAAAAACAAAACTTATGAAGTTATTCCTCTGCACGTTTTTTATTTGTTTTTAATTATAATCTAATTAAAGGAGAATTACAGCCTGTGAAAGACATGGCTTTTATGTGAATGACTTCCTTAACCACACAAAGGAATATGGTGTACAGATAGAAGTTGGCTGAGGATTTGGATTTAGACAGTTAAGTATCAAAACCTGTTGCCTCAGAGGGTTTGAATCTGAGAAATCCCCTTTCAGTGGAGTGCTCTTTGAGAGACCATGCTACAGGTGTATGTAAAGGGAGTCCGGAGAAAGGAAAAAACAAATGAACAAACAAAAAAACAAACAACACCTTGCAAGATCTGTGCGCAGACCTATGAAAAGCTGTTCTTTATTCATCCCGTGGTACTCAGGTGTGTGCTGCCTCCTATGGGTCTGCCCACCATGGGTCAAATCTGCTGCTTTCCTGAGTGATGGGTCATCTTCAGTTTAAGTCAGTGAGTTGATGGAGAAAGAATCCAACCTGATATTTCTAATAAACAGAGGTGGCCCAGATGCTTGGAAATAGCAGTTTAACAAAGAAGGATGGCTCTGTGTTACTGCCTACAGCATCTCATGTTCCTAGATCCATCAGTGTTCTGGCAAGCCTCTCTCCATCTCTTACCTGTTTGTGCTTCTCATTTTCCCATATATTTTAGGGCACTTGCTTAGTAGAACTACAGTGAGTTTCATCATCTTACTAGTTACATTTTTAAAAGTATATCAAAGAGTCCAAAACCAGTTCTACCTACACAACCAATCGATTTTAGACAAAGATGCACAAGGAAATTCGGTGGAGAAAGAAGTCTTTTCAAAAAATGGTGCTGGAACAATAGGATATCTATGTGCAAAAAAATGAAACTAGACCCATACACATCTTACATGTGAATTAACTTAAAATGTTTCTTAGGCCTAAAGGTAAAACCTAAAATTATGAAACTTTTAGAAGAAAATCTTTATGATCTTGGATTAGGTAAATATTTCTTAGATATGACATTAAAACATAGTCATAAAAGAAAAAAATGATAAATTCGACTTCATCGAAATTAAAAACTTCTGCTCTGTGAAAGATACTATTAAGAGATTGAAAATCTGCGGGCTGAGAGAAATCTTTGCAAAACTCATACCTGACAAAGGACACATATTCACAACATGTGAAGAATTTTCAAAACGTGATAATAGGAAAACAACACATTTGAAAACATGGGCAGAGGTTTTATGCAGACACTTCACCAGGGAAGATAAATGGATGGCAAAAAGTACATGGAAAAATGTTCATTATCATTAGTTATTAGGGAAATGCAAATTAAAACTACATTGTGATACTACATACTATTAAAATGGCTTAAAAAATTAAATATGACAAAACTCAGTGCTGGGGAGGATGCAGAACGATTGGACCTTTCATACATAGTTGGTGAAAATGCACAATGGTACAGCCTCCTTGGAAAACAGTTTTGTCAGCTACTTATATAGTTAAAAACATGCTTACTCTATGGCCCAGCAATCCCACTCCAAAACACTTACCTAGAAAAATTAAAACTTATGTTCACCCACAAATTTTTTTTTTTGTTTGCCTCCACCGCTGCTGCTGGGTCCAAAGTCCCGAACCCCCAGGGCACCCAATGCCAACCGCACCCGCCGAACAGACATGCGGCGGCCTCTGCCCCCCCAACCACAAAACTTTATGTAATCTTTATAGTGGTTTTATTAATATTTGACAAAGTATGGAAATAACTCAATATCTTTAAACTGATGAATGGATAAACTGTGTGGCGCACCCGTACAATGGAAAACTACTCAGCAATAAAAGTGAATGAACTCTTGATACGTGTATGTATGAATGTACATCATATGTTAATGAATCTCACAGGCATTAAGCTAAATGAAAGAAGCCAGACTCAAAAGACTGCAAACTGAGTGATTCCATGTATACTACATTCTGGAAAAGGCAAGACTATAGGGGCAGGAAGCATCAGTTGTTGCCGTTGGCTGGGGACTGGGGAAGCGTGGAGAAGGGAGTGATTAAAAGGGACACAAGGCAATTGTTCGGGATGGTAGAACTGTATTTTGAGTGTCATGATACTTACACAACAATGTTTTTTCAAGCTCATAGAACCTTACGCTAAAAGTATCTAATTTTACAATGTGTAATTTCTAACTCAATAAGCAAAGTATATCAGATAATTTCTTGAATCAACATTAGTGTTAATCATCATGATAAGAAAGACTTGAGTCTGTTATACTTTGGTTTTACCAGGTCATTAGTAGATATGGATTCTGTTCATTGAATACCTTATTTCTGGGCTAACAATATGTGCGTTAGGGGTGGGTCCCTTGAGGCATTGAGGGTGGGAGGAGAACATAATGGCAGTCACTTACTCTCGTTTCCTATTTTATGGCTGTTAGCATTTGCCTTATATATTGAGGTGCTCCTATGTTGGGTGCATAAATGTTTACAATTGTTGTATCTTCTTCTTGGATTGATCCCTTGATCATTATGTAGTGTCCTTCTTTGTCTCTTGTAATAGTCTTTATTTTAAAGTCTATTTTGTCTGATATGAGAATTGCTACTCCAGCTTTCTTTTGATTTCCATTTGCATGGAATATCTTTTTCCATCCCCTCACTTTCAGTCTGTATGCGTCCCTAGGTCTGAAGTGGGTCTCTTGTAGACAGCATATATACGGGTCTTGTTTTTGGATCCATTCAGCCAGTGTATGTCTTTTGGTGGGAGCATTTAATCCTATATGGCTACATTTTAAATGCACACAGTTTAGGTAGCCTTTTTAACTCTCAGAAACTAAAATCCATACATGTGTATGTGTGTGCAGAATCCTGATTTCCTCTCCAACATAATCTCCTATTTCTCCCACTTGTCTTCTAGCAATTCTAAAAACTAAAAAACGCCCTTCATGGGCCTTGCATTCCACGCGTTGATATTGTTTTCCTTACTTGAGATCTGCGTGGAATGCCTTTGCCCCACTTCTCTGCTCTGGTGAGCTCTCCTTATGTTTCAAGCTTTAAGTCAGGCTTTCGGTCCTCAGTGAAACTTCCTGCCCTCTCAAGGCAGAGCTTCACCCCCTTGTTTCAGTCTATTGCCCTTGCTCCATTCTTTTACTTACAGTGCTTTCACGTGACTGAGTCCATGTTTATCTTCTCGAGTAAACAGTATATTAGCGGACAAAACCCCTTGTTTTATAAAATTTTATGTGTGTGCTGCTAGCACAGTACATAATATAGAACCAGTTCTGAGTGTATTTTCCCCGAGGGAACTAATGAACAGAAGTGTACTTTCTTGGAAAAATATAAAATATTTGCCAATTGTATTATACATTTGTAATTTTTTAATGTTTGCTTCCAAATTGAATTATAAATATATACACTCAGACTCATATCCTCTCACATGCATTCAAGAAGTGCAGGATGTAATTTCTTTAAAATGTATTCTTTAATTTTAGATAGTATCTAATCTTCACATAAAACAAAAAAGCAAAACAGAAAAATGAAATAGCCACTTCTCAATAGGCTTGGACTATGGATGTCTTTCCATTGTTGGAACATTAACTTTGCTTTAGTTTTGGGTAATAAGGATAGGAGAGTGCTGCTCAGAAGTGGTTCTATTTTTGTAATGTTAGAACTTGATCATCATACTTTTAGACTGTATAAGCAATCGACTGACATCTTTATTCATTCGTGTGTAATAAAGCCTGGAGAAAGCAGGAGATATGGTTATTTACCACCCCATGCGAAACATAGAGTTTACTAATCATGGCCATATCATTATATTATACTTAGGAACAAAAAGGAGTTCAACACCTATTTTTGATTTGTGGCCAAGGCTCATGAGTGTACAAAGAGGTTGACAGACCTTAACTGGTGGTCATTACTAATTTAATAAGCAGTCTTCAAAGCTCTTGCAGATACAAAGGAATCTGAAGTTACATGTGTAATATGCAACGTGTGCAAAATACTTAATTCCATTCACTTTGAAACCTAGAGGACAGTTATTAAAATTGTATGGTGCAAATTAAAATTTAAGATTAAAATACAAGATCAAAAGAATCATTTTTTTTTTCCTCAGCGCTATTAAGGATCAGCTTTCTGAGTAGAGAGACTCAATGTTCAATGTCATGTCCTTTCCCTCTGGAGAGCTAGATTAAAGCTAATCATAAGTGACTAGAGAAACACATCTTTCTGTATTTTTTTCGAGTGGGAACACTTTATTACTTTTTAATATGTAATGTAATTGTAGTCACAGGGTGAAAAATACAAGTCAAATAAGAGTACGGACAATTTTAGAGAAAGAAGTGTGATGTGAGAAAATATAAAATTTGCCTCAATGGCATTCTTAGGACTCTGAAAAGTACATCATTTCATTACGTAACAAACACCTACAACATGAATAAATGCAGACTCACATGCAAATTCACCTCCACTCTCACCTACTTATGATTTTAAAAATACACTAATAGTTATTTTCTGTGAGCCTTTATTAATGGTCAAATACATTAAGGATGAGTTATGAGGAGTGATTGGAGCAATCAACAGCAAATCCCTTAGCTTGTGGTTGTGAGATTACATTCCTAGACTTGACAGCGTCTCACATTATAATGGGGTGTTAGACCTGGCCCAGGACATAATGCCTCTTGTAAGTGAAAGAACTTCCGTCTCTACGGAGTTCTCTCTTTGGCCCCTGTAGGAAGGAGACATGTACATTTTTAAATCCCTTTTCTCACATGGGAAAATTCCAGGAACAGCATAAATAATCTCAAAGGGCATGAAGCTCCTAAAATTAGCCATGTTTAAAATTTAGTGCTAGTCAATAACATTTATTTCATTGACAAAAACAGGCAGTCATAATAACTAAAGAAACTCTTCTCCTTTAATTGTAAATTCTTTTCTGAATATTCGAATATTTAGAAATGCCTTATACTAAAGTTTTGAGAACAAACAGCACATGATAAACACACTGCTCTGGGTGACTTTCCTGAAACACAAACTAGGCCAGACCATAACTTAGGCAGGACCTAAGTTCTTACTTTCACCAGCATTCCTTTATTTGTTTTTAATTTTTTTTCACTTAATTTGGTAAACAACTTTTTTTTAAATTAATAAATTAATAATTAATTTATTTTGGGCTGCATTGGGTCCTCTTTGCTGTTTGCAGGCTTTCACCAGTTGTGGCGAGCAGGGGCTACTCTTCGTTGCGGTGTGCGGAGTTCTCATTGTGGTGGCTTCTCGTTGCAGAGCACGGGATCTAGGCACGCAGGCTTCAGTAGTTGTGGCTCGCGGTTCTAGAGCACAGGCTCGGTAGTTGTCGCACACATGCTTAGTTGCTCCGCGGCATGTGAATCTTCCTGGCCCAGGGCTCGAACCTGTGTCCCCTGCATTGGCAGGTGGATTCTTAACCACTGCACCACGGAAGTCCCCCTTTATTTGTTAAACAACAAATTTTGAGTGCCTAGCCTAGTGTACTGGGCTATAACCTTATAAAACTAGGTGACTATATAATTTATTGTCTCAACCAGGAGACTGTTGAGGGTGGAGACTGGTCTATTAATATATTTGCTGAGAAAATCGGCATAAACCAGGTGTATCACAGGTAAACAAGGATGTATGATCTCCGTACGAATATGGGTATTGTTATTCAGAGTTGAGCCTGAAGTACTGCATGACCCTGAGGCACTTTATATCATTAAAAACATTATATTTAGTGTGCGATATAGTTTATCCCATGGAAAGGGAGTTGACAGAGAGGTAGATAGTTTGGCTCTGGAATCTTGTTTCAGATCCCAGCGTGTACAGATGATTAGTTGTGGAAACGTGAAGTTTTCAATCTCATCAAGCCTCAGGATCAACATTTGTATTCTGGAGGTAGTAAGGGTGTATGTACAGTAGTATGCTGTTATAAGAGGAAACTGAGAAACCCGTGAAGGGTGCCTGGCACAAAGTCTGCCACACAGGCAGATGTTCAGTAGATGGTAGCTGTTAATGTAGTATAAATCACGTCAACAAATTGAACTGAAAATTAACAAGCTATTCTTACTGTAATTACCTAATCAGGCCTAGTGTGCGGAAAGTAGTAGATGCTTAATAAATTCTTGTTGAGTGAAAGAATGAATAAAATTAAAAAATAAAAGTTAAACAGAAGTATTCCATAATATGAAGTATTCTAGATAAATAGAAGTTTACTGTTTTTTTTTTTTTTAAGATTGAGGTAGGCAGGTAAGTGGTAGATTATTTCATTGTAGGAATTTTGTCATGTGGGCCCAGTGTTGCCAGATCTGCAGATTTTATAAGGGAAGAAGAAAGCAAGGTTTTTATGTGAACTCCCCTGACTTTTAAACGGGAGATTTTTTCTTTTAACCACCTGGTGTTCCAAAGTATACCTGTAGATCTCATCTGGCTATTGTGTTGTCTGTTGCTTTATGCCAAGAGTCAGCACACTATGGCCTACCAGGGCAAATCCAGCCTACCACCAGATTTTTGTATGGCCTGATAGGTAGGTTTATTAATGGTTGAAAATATCAAAAGAAGATTAATATTTCATGATGTGAAAATAATATGAAATTTAAATTTTAGTGTGGGGTACAGCCAAGCTTACTCATTTACATATTGTCTATGACTGCTTTCATGCTATAAGAGCAGAGTTGATTAGTTACAACATTTTCTCATAATGTTCAGTGTATACAAATTGCAATGATGCTGTTATAACTTGACAGCATTTCAAAATGCATATTATTATGGACTGTTTCATTTTTTTACTTTTTATTGTGGGTGCATTCTCATTATATCAAAATGAGAAAAGTAGACTTTGTGCAGTAGGCTGAATATTTCAAAAGTGTCCATATTCTAATTTCCAGAACCTGTATGTTACCTGTGATCAAACCTGTTCAACCTGTTTGAACCTGTGATCAAATTGAAGATTTTGAGATGAACAGATTATCCTGGATTATCTGGGTGTGTCCAGTGTAATCACAGGGGTCCTTACAGGAGGGATATAGGAAAGTCAGATAGGGAGGGTGATGTGATGACAGAAGAAGAGATTGGAGTGATGCAAGCCACAAGCCAAGAAATTCCAGCAGTCTCTGGAAGCTGGAAGAAGCAAGGAATGGATTCTCCCCAAAGCTTCCAACTGGTCCTGCTGATATTTTGATTTCAGTCCCATACGACTTATTTCAGACTTCTGATTCCCAGAACTATAAGAGAATAAATTTGTGTTGTTTTAAACCACTAAGTTTGTGGTGATTTGTTACAGCAGCTACAGAGGAAACTAATGTGGAATATCATACTTTTAAAGCACAATGGAGTGCGAATTATTGAATTAGATGCCCCAAATTGAGTTTACTATGTAGTGACAATATAGAGGTGCTAAAAGACTACAATATATGATGGTATTACCAGGATAAGCACGCATCACAATGTTCTTAATGCACAGGAAAGCAATGATCAAGAAAATTAGAAAATTTTACAAGACAGTATCTTATTTCAGTGGAAATTCTTCACAACAATGAAAACTAAACATGAAGCTGCAAACAAAGTAAACTTCCAAATGGCTCATTTGTTAACTAAGCAGGAAAAGTCATTTACTGATAGTGAGTTAATTAAATCATGTTTGACTGAAACAACCAATAAAATGCATTTAGAGAAAATAAACTTGTTTAAGACTATTAGCTTTTTGGTGAGAACAGTTGCTTAAAGAGTTGAGGACATTTGGAACAACATCAGTAATCAATTATAAAACAAGGCAAACAATTTTGAATGGATTTCTTTGGTTCTTGGTGAATTGATTACCAGTTGATTACCATACTGTTCAGTTGTTTGAGAAATCATTACCAAGTTTGAAGAGACTGAAGAATTAGTCTCATTTACAGGTGAGAATTTTTTCAAGGACTTTAAGAAAACACTAATTCAATACTACCTGAAGTGGAATCTGCTAAGATGTGTTATACATGATGGTGGTAAAAATATGTGTGGAACAGGAATAGGTTTAGCTGGACGAATTTACAAAGCTTGTGAAAATATGAAGTGTTTAAATGCCCATGGTTATTTGGCATGTTATTCACTGGCAGGTACTTTGCGGAAAATATTTAAATTTATCATGTGTTATTGAATTGGTAGTGTCAGTGTAAACTTCACTCACTCTCCTGGACTTAGTCATCATCAGTTTTATGATTTTTTGTCAAAAATAGAAACTAAATATCATGACTTGCCCTACCACTCAGCATTCTGATGCTTTAACAGGGATAAAGTTTCATTGCAGTTGTTTGAGCTCAGGACTGAGGTGGAAAGTTTTCTGAACAAGAAGACTGTTATGGAACACTGCACATTAGGAAATTAATTTGCTTTTGCTGAAGACTTGATAATGTTGTATAATAAATTAAAACTAAAATTTTAAAGCAAAACAGCACTTATATAGGAAATTTATACTGCTGTAAAAATATTTTCACAACAGCTAACATTGCTTGAATCACAAGCTTCTTTGCATACTTACTGTACTATTAAGAGTTAAAACAAGAAGTAAGATCTTTAATCCCAGACACATTTACAGCAAATATATTTTCTAAGCTCAAACTACAAATCTAGCAGTATTTTTCAGATCTCAATGCAAGTGGAAAGGGAATTTCCATATTTCAAAATCCATTTAATTGCACAACTGAGGAGCTTCCACTTAACCTTCCATTGGAAGTGATTAATCTACATTGTAATGACATACTGAAAGACAAATACCAAGAGAAGAATCTAATAGAATTTATAAATGTCTTCCAAGTGATGAATATCCACAATTAAAATTATATGCTCATGAATTAGTATCAGTACTTGACAGTACCTATCTGTGTGAAACAGCATTTTTAAAGATGAAATTGGTAAAATCTCATTACAGATCAGCATTAACAGATGAACATTTGCAACTGATTTTTATTGTAGGGAATACTAACTCTGAACATCACTTAAGTGAAATGTTATCCCTCCTTCAAAAGAAGAGAATTCCATTTGCAGACCTCTATTACAAAAAATATACTCGATTGTTTTTGGATTTTGTTAAAAAAAATGTGGAAATTTGTTTTTTTCTTTTGTTATATTACTGCCTACACAGTGTTCTTAATTTTGCCTCTTATTCACAAGGCCTAAAATATTTACTGTTTGGTTTTTACAGAAAATTTTGCCAACACTTGCTCTAATTGATATTTTTAACACCTGAATCAAACTGCATATGTATTTCCTGATTCATGTGGACTGGAGATTATGTGCGTGGATAGGGGGCTGGAGGGGAGGGAGGGAAGGGAGGTAACTTCCCAAATAAATTTAGGATGATTTTGGAAGCAGAAAATCTGTGCAGGCAAATAAAAATGGATACTGACCCAACCATATTTGAGGTTCATCTGCTCTCTAGCTGGCCTCAGAGTAGTTATTCCCCTTCCAGACAAGCCCTGACTGAAGTCCTAACCAGCCTCCAATAATCAGGAATGGGTGAATCAGGGCAGTAGAGAGAAGATGCATTTGAAACTTCAGACCAGGAGAAGTTAGTATACCACTAGTCTAAAAAAATGTCAGGGTATATGAAGCAGACATAAAGCTTTCTACTCGTACCCCTTGCTCATTACAACCACTGAGCATAACAGCAATGGCTTCCAATTCCCTGAGGATTCTCTCTAGCAACCATAGCCTGCTCTTCCCAGGGCCCTGGCAGGCTGGAAAGGCAAGAGAATGAATGATCCCTGGGCAACTCTCAGCCAGTGATCCTATCAGTGGGATGACTCAGAGACATATGTGCCACACGGACTCCCATTTTCATCCCCGTGGGGACAAAGATCAGTGAATTGGCAGAACAGTGCATACATTGTAGGTTGCCTTATATCCTCTGTCTCATGTCCTTGTTCCACTACCAGTGCCTACTAGGATCACCTCCCAAATAAGACATTTGTCCTTGAACCCTTGTCTCAGGGTCTATGACTGTTTACATGATCACATGGAATCCAGACTTTTATTTTTGCAAAATATCTCTATTCTAAAGGAAATTAAGAAAATCTCATTTACAAAGGCATCAAAAATAATAAAATACTTAGGAAGAAACTTAAACAAGGAGGTGAAAGATATGTACACTTAAAATTATAAAACATTGCTGAAAGCAATTAAAGGCAGCACAGATAAATGAAAAGACATCTTATGTTCATGGATTGGAAGACTTAATATAGCTGAAAATGTCCTTACTACCTAGCACTATTTACAAATTCAACACAGTTCCTATTAAAATCCCAATACCATTCTTTGAAGAAGTGGGAAAAAGTGTCCTAAAATTCTTATAGAATCTCAGTGGACCTTGAATAACCAAAACAATCTTGGGAAAGAAGAACGAAGATGGAAGCATCACACTTCCTGATTTGAAAATATATGACAAAGCCACAATAATCAAAACAATCTGATACTGGCATAAAGACAGACATAAAGACCAATGGAACAAAATAGAGAGTACAGAAATAAACCCTCATGTATATGGCCAAATGATCTTCAACAAAGGTTCCAAGACCAAACAATGGGGAGAGGACAGTCTCTTCAACAAATGGTGTCGTGAAAACTGGATATCCACAAATGTAAGACTGAAATTCCTCCCTTAGCTTTTACCAGATACAAAAATTAACTCAAGGGCTTCCCTGGTGGCGCAGTGGTTGAGAATCTGCCTGCTAATGCAGGGGACACGGGTTCGAGCCCTGGTCTGGGAGGATCCCACGTGCCGCGGAGCAGCTGGGCCCGTGAGCCACAATTGCTGAGCCTGCGCGTCTGGAGCCTGTGCCCCGCGACGGGAGGGGCCGCGATAGAGAAAGGCCCGCGCACCGCGATGAAGAGCGGTCCCCGCACCGCGATGAAGAGTGGCCCCCGCTTGCCGCAACTGGAGAAAGCCCTCGCACGAACCGAGGACCCAACACAGCCAAAAATAAATAAATAAATAAATAAATAAATAAATAAGAAAATCCTTTAAAAAAAAAAAAAAAGAAAAAAAAAATTAACTCAAAATCGATTAAAGCCTAAATATAAGATCTAAAACTATTAAACTACTAGAAGAAAAGCTTTCTGAACTTGAATTTGACAGTGATTTATTGGACATAACACCAAAAGCACAGGCACAAATAGACAAATGAGACTACATCAAACTTAAAAACTTTTGCACATCAAAGGAAACAACAGAGTGAAAAGCAACCTATAGAATGGGAGAAAGTATTTGTAAATCATATGTCTTATAAAGGGGTAATATCCAGAATTTACCAAGAACTTCTAACTCAACAACAACAACAAAAAAAAACTTGATTTTCAAATGGGCGAAGATCTCGAATATCCATTTCTCCATAGAAGATATACAAATGACCAACAAGCATATGAACAGATGCTCAACATTACTAATCATTAGAGAAATGCAGATCAAAACCGCGATGAGATATCACCTCATACCCATTTGGATGGCTATTATAAACAATCATAACAACAGCACTAGGCAGTGCAGGTGAGGATGTAGAGAAGTTGGAGCCTTTGTGCATTGTTGATGAGAATGTAAACTTGTGCAGCTGCTGTGAAAAACAGAATGAAGGTTCCTAAAACATTAAAAATATAATTACCATATGATCTAAGAATCCCACTTCTGGGTATATATCCAAAAGAACTGAAAGCAGGATCTTGAAGAGATATTTGCTCACCCATGTTCATTGCGGTGTTATTCACATTAGCTAAGAAGTGGAAGCCACCAAAATGTCCAACAACAGATGAAAGGATAAAACATGTGACATATATATATACAATGGAATATTTTTCAGCCTTAAATAAGGAGGAAATCATGTCACATGGTACAACACGGATGAACCTTAAAGACATTGTGCTAAGTGAAATAATCCAGTCACAAAAAGATAAATACTACATGATTCCACTTATACGAGGTATCTAAAGTAGTCAAATTCACAGCAACAGAAAGCAGTATTGTGGTTGCCAGGGCCTGGGGAGAGGGGAAATGGAAAGTTGTTGTTTGATGGGTATAGAGTTTTATTTTTGCAAGATGAAAATGTTCTGCAGTCTGTTGCACAACATGGTGAATATACTTAACCCTACTGAATTGTACACTTAAAAATGGCTAGGGTGGTAAATTTTATGTTATGTGTTATTTATCACAATTAAAAATGTGGGTACACTGAGTGGGAAATAAGGAAACAGAATGAGAAGGAGAAAGAATTAATCAGCTGATTGGAAGGAATGGAATGTCCCCATTTTCCCTATTACAGACTCCTGCCTTGTGACCTACCTGAATTTGGTGGAGACATGACAGGTGTCTTTTAGGGACATGTACCACTGGTGGTTCCTGCACCTTTCCCAGAGGGTATAGTACTTCCGGGGCTCATCTTGGACCCTTACTCAGGGTCCAAAGTGGCCAAAGGCACCAAATGTTTTCTCACCTTCATTCACCTACACGGGGACAAAGGCATTGAATGGCTGAGTGTAGAGGCTGCTGGCAAAGATATTTGCAAAGGGATGGAAACCACAAATAAAAGAGGCAAAGGTTTTGTGGGAGGCCCCCCAGAATTGTGTGATGAAAGCCCTTGGAGCCTGCTGATTTACTGCTGGTGATCTTCATGCATAGAAGAGTGGACAAGGTAGGGGTGATGTGGTTCATCCCAGCTCCACCCCAGTGCCTTCGCCCTGCTCTACCTGCTGAATCAGGCGCCTAGAAAGAAATCGTTAGTTCTAACGGCTGAAGTTTTTCGTATTTCTCGTCTCTTATACCGCCCCCTCTCCCTCCACACCATGGTCTCGTTTAAGTAACTGAGAGGCTTGTCTCCTGTGTCTGAGACCCTGCCTTGGTCCGTTGTCTTGCTCTCTATCACAGCCATATGTGGAGCCTGAGGGTATAAACAGAGCAGGATTTAGGGGAGTATTCAGCCCCCTTCTCATTCAAACCCATTCTGTGGGGAGGACCGGCCACAGGAAGAGACCCCTGAGGGCAGAGTGGTCAGGAATGGCTGTGTGTCCGGCTGCAGCTGGGTCATGGATAAGTTCACTGGTGGTGAAGAGGCAGTCCGGGCAAAGGGCATCTCAGAGGAAAAGCACTGAGACAGGAATTAAGGCAGCACTTTCTGGAACAACCAGGAGGCAAGCAATGCTGAACTGGGTTAGGACTAGAAAGAGATGAAACTAGGACTTGAAATCAGACCAGTTTGATTCTAAAGTCTATACTTCTAACTTTAAGAATGTTAACATTTTGCCATACTTATCTCTCTGCGCATTTATCTATCTATGCTAAATAATTTGCAAGTAAATTGACAAATATCAAACCACTTCTGCCTAAATATTGTAGTGTATATATTGCAAAAATAAATAATTCTCGTACACCTTAGAAAACTAGCAACAAGTTTTTAATATCATCTAAATACAGTCCACATTCAAACTTCCTTTTTAGTTTCAGTTAATCTCGAACAGTCCCTAACCTTTCTTTTTCTGTTTCTTTTCAGTGATATCAACTTGTGAAAAGGCCTGGCCCGTTGTCATGCAGAAAGTCTCTATTCTGTACTGGTCTCTCTATTTTCCCATGGTGTGAAATTGTCTATGCACTGGCTTTCTTATAAACTGGAAGGTAAGTCTCTGATATGATGTGATTCGATTCTGGATGCAATTTTTGGCAAGAATACTTCATAGGTGATGTTATGTACTCTTGCTGCACTCATCAGGGGGGACTTAGGGTATGTCATTGTCAGTGATGCCAGCCTTGATCATTTAGTTAAAGTGGTGAACATCATATTTCACCTTTGTTAAGGCTCACTTTAGTTTTATTTTTTTTAATTAACAGATAATCTGTAGGATGATGCTTTGGCAAGATGCAAATATTCTACTTGCCAGCAACATCTTACTTTATGGGCTTGATGATCCTTGTCTGAATCAATTATTGTATTAGAGCTGCAAAATTCTGATTTTATATTTCTATCATTACTTTTGTACTTGCTAGCTTATATTCTTCTATGCTTCATGCCTCTTGAAGTCCCAAAACCAAAGCTTAAGTTCTCTTGGTTCAGCAAAGGCCTTCAAGGTAAAAGTGAGCTTCAGTGTTCTGCTTAACTTTCTGGACTCCCGCCTTTGTTTACTTTTGGGCCTGAATATTCTATACTTTCTTGTAAAATCATCAGTAGACTTAGATATTTTTATATTTCACCTAGAATGTTTAGGGTGAATATAAATGTATTATTTTTAATCTATGATTCTTTTTGTCTTTATTAGATTGAGCAAATTTTCTTTTTACTTTTTCCTCCTCTATTTGGAATTTCTACGTTCTATATCTATGTTTTAAAAAGTTAACATGCATATTTGACATAAAATCTAAAACTATTTACATTTCTTTTTACTTCTGAAGAAATTAAAGACACATACTTTTACATGTTGCTTTCTGATATTTTAATTTTACCTTATTTTCCCTTCCCATTGGAGATTACCTCTATTATTATCTTTTGTAGTGTTATGGACTGAGTTGTGTGCCCCCAGATTAATATGTTGAAACCCTAACTCCCAATGTAAATGTATTTGGAGATATGGCCTTTAAGGAGATAATTAAGGTTAAATGAGATCATAATGGTGGGGCCCCAATCTAATAGGACTAGTGTCCTTATAAGAAGAGAAAGAGACACCAGGAGTGTGCATGCACTGAGAAAAGACCATGTGAGGACACAGAGGGAAGATGGCCTTCTGGAAACCATGGAGAGATCTCACAAGAAACCAACCCTGCTGGTACCTTTATCTTGGACTTCCAGCCTCTTGAACTGTGAGAGAATACATTTCTGTTGTCTAAGCCACCCACTCTGTGGTATTTTGTTATGGTAGCCAGAGCTGACTAATACAGATAGTCAAGGCTTCTTTAGATTCAGCAATCCACATACCACTTTCTCGTCTCACCACTCCTTCCTGCTACTCCTGAATTTAACTTCCTCTTCCATGAAGTATATCATTTAGTAGTTCTTATAGCAGACACTTTCTCTCTCTCTCTCTCTCTCATTCTTTACTGAAAATTTTTACTTTTTTCCTTATTCTAGAATAAGAGTTTAGCTGAGTAGTAATTATCGATAATTTCTTTTAATACTTTAATTTTATCCCAAATATTCTGGACTCTATCCATTGTTGCTACTGAAAAAAATTATTAAAGATGTAATTTTTTTTTTTAAGTTATTCTGTTTCTTTTTTTTGGCCACTTTCAAGCCTTGTTCTTTGTCTTTATATTCAGTATGTCCAGGTGTAGATTTTATTTTACTTTTCATCTATTTCATTCTGTTTGTTCCTTGAGGCTAAGGATTCTTGCATTTAGTCAGTTGCAGGAAATTCTCAGTTGTAATATTCAATATATCACCTTTCTCCATTCTTTGTATTCTTTTTGCATACTCCTACTAAGGATATATTAGACCTTCTCATTCTATTGTTGGTGTCTGTTAACTTTTCTTCCAGGTGTTCTATTTATGTGTGCTCACTGCCTAGTTAATTTCTTTACATACACTGTTTACTAAATCTCTTCAGTGATTTTGTTTATTTCTAGAAATCTAAATTGTTTCTTTTTCATTTTTGCCAGGTTTTTAAAAATTATTTCTTTTTTATTATAACTTGTGCCTTCAATTTTCTTTTTATATGAATATTATATTTCAAAATACTTAACTCTGATAGCTTTATTATTGTAAGTTTTGTGTGTTTGTTGGGTCTACTGACTTTCTTCATGGTCTGTTACATGTTCCTTGCATATTCTGCATCTTTGTGCTTCGTGGGGTATTGTTAGAAGACCTTGATCTCTGATAATTAATCATTTAAGAAGGTTTTCATTTGCTTCTGCCAAATACCTTTAGTGATGATTATTGCCCCTTTGATGTTCATTTTTCAGCTTGGTAGGGTCCAGATCAAGCAAGTAGTTTAAATCTGAACCTCTGGCCTATGACTTCCCAAGGAAGGCTCTTTTACCAATCAGAATCCAAGCTTAAATTTCCTTTTCACTTCTTCGAACCACTTCCTTGAACCATAGGTACTCATTTAATAGCATTTTACTGCTTTAAAAATCACTCAACTGTCCTGCCTTCATCTGAGAGTCTATGGTAATAACATCTTTTCCTCTTCTGTACTCTCAGGACATTTAAATCCTAAGTTCCTTGATTATGAGAGCAATAACCCTCTACACAGCTTCTGTGGAGTCAGCTCGCATGCCATTCCCTCTGTTTCCAGTTTTCTTTTCCTTTTTGTCCCTTGGGGAGATCCAAATACACGCACGAAACACATGCACATAGGTAGCTTTTATAACTGCTTGTTATATCCCATCCACAATTTCTTTGTATTTGGCAACAGAAGGTTTTCAGTCAGTAATACTGTAGAAATGGGAGTCTGTGGTGGTTGTTACACAAATCCCAAATTTAATGGCTCCCTTGCCAAAAGAAAGTTCTCAGTCAAAAGAACTATATGCAAAAGGCTAAGGATCACTTTGTTAGAAATATATGCAGGGTTGAGCAAGATAATTTCAACACTGAGATTCTTTGACAGAAATCTTACTTTACAATTCATGTGAAGAAGACATTTAGTCACTGGTGTGCTCTAAAGCAGACAAAATAAAAATAAACAAACAACCCCCGCCCAAAGCTCTATTTATAGTGCTTGCTAATTTCCATGGTGTAAATATTCTCACAAATGGCTGATTTCAAACTAGCAATGGTTTGCCAGTTAACTCACAAAATTCCTGAAAATTTAATAACTCGTCCATGGAAACCAGTATGAACCAGTTCAAGCACATGACTGCATTTAATTCATATTCCTGGATAATTTTTGTGGTAGATGTGGCATTTTCACTTTTTCTTGATTCTAGTTCTCTGTGTCCTAGTTTGTTGCTTTCCTGGTAAAGGAAAAAGAAATATTAAATTTAAATTTCAGACTATGCATCAGAACAGGGATCAGCAAACTTTTTCTGTACAGTGCCTGGTATAAATACTTTAGGATTTGCTGGCTACATACAGTTGTCTTTTGCATATTCCTCTTCTTTTACTTTCTTCTTCTTTTTTTTTTTTCTTAAACTCTTTAAAAATGTGAAGACCATTGCACAGCAGGCCCTTAGCTGGACTATAGTTTGCTGACCTTTTTCTCTGCTCTAGAAGCTTGGGATTATTGCTGCCTTAAAACAAACTTGTGCTGAAATTTCTGATAGATGATAGGAGAATCATACTCTCTATTTCTTAGCTTCTTGAACCATTTCTACAATGATCAAACCAAGACATTGTCTCTGGTATCATTGAGCTGGGTTGGTCTATTTTGATTCTGATTCTTTGAAACTGTATTTACTGTAAATGACAGCATATGTTACTAGGGGGAAAAGATTTAATTTCTAGAATTTTCCATTAAAGTTATCTTTGAGATATTTGTTTTTTCCATTTTAACACTTTTTGAAGGCTTCCCAAGTAAACCAAAATATTAGAGTTTATGGATTATTTTGGCCTTATCCAAATGCTTGAGGCTATTAATTTTTCTTTGTATAAAAATATTTTTACATCCTTCCAAACAGGACTTAAGCTTACTTCCAGTGGTCGGTAAGGCTTGAAACTCCATGGCTTAACTGCTTTATGTTATTTTAAGGACTGTAGAAATTGATGGATTATCATCAGGAAAATGAAAACAGTTTTCAGAACTACTTTGCTTAGAGAATTGAGCTTTTCAAGGCATACCCCCTCCTCAAACACCAAGTATTATGTGGTTTAAGCTCCTATTATTTCAGCAAAGAGTTTAAAAGACTGACTGACCAGCATGAAAAAGCAATAGAGCATTAATTGAACAGATTTGAAATAATTGAGTTCCACATTTGTTAAGAACGTAATAAAGGATGTTATCAAAGCTTCACATGTGGATATACCATTCTGAAAACTACTTATGAAAATAATAGACTTTGATGCTAAGAATGAAAAAATACATGCTTTAAAAATTCATTAGGAAACTTCCCTTAAAAATGAATTATAGAAACTTCTGCCTTATTATAGAAATACCTTCTGACAGGCTACAGTTATCAGTTTCCATATTTGTGTACAGTTGAAGCATAATTGATGAAGGTACAGGGCATACAGTAGATTGAATGCAGAAAATTCCATTTCTTAATAGAAGTCAAAACCAGAAATGAGATCAAATGAGATGAAATGAGAGAAAGAGATGGCAACTGGGAGAAGGAAAATGAAAAAGAAAAATGTTTTCCTTTTATCTGTAAAGTGAGTCTAGGTAGTAGAATGGAGATGGTTGTCAGGATAGACAAGAAATCAGAGTTGAAGGCACATTATATATACTCTTTGTTAACTGATCACTGTGCTAGCTTATTTTAACTCAGAAATGTAGTCATCACAACTTTTCAGTTGAGAACTGTTTGGCGTAAAATGTTATTTAAGTAGTTGAGAAATTTACCTTTTTTTTTAAAAAGTTAGCAAAAGGTTTAAAATACAAATCAATATTCATAGTTCTGACAATTATGCTGAACTTGGTAGTCTCTTAATAGCTCATCAAAGGTTTTGCTGCTCTCTTGGTGAATACTGAGAAATAAACATCTATTTTTAAAGAGTGATGATGATAATCCACATGATGTGTATATTCTGAAACAAAAAAGCAGTTTCCACGCTTCACCAATGATTGCCTTATAGAAGGTTGTCTCTAGGTTATCACATATGAATGACTAAATTCTATGGTATATACTCCTCTTTGTGATAAAAGGACAAGCTAGTTTACGTTTTAAATAATATGGCAGGTAAGGAAGATATTCATCCACTCACTGAGCAGATGTTTAATGATTACCTCTTTGTTCTAAGCACTAGAAATAAAGCAGTGAATAAAACAAAGTCCATGCTTTTATGGAGCTTATAATCAAATGTATTGGGTAGAAGGTAGGAAGGAAGAGACAGTAAACAAGGAACACTTATACAGTACATCAGTTGGTAATATGTTGTAGAAAGGAAAATAAAGAAGAGTAAAGGAACCAGAGACAGAATATGGTTGTGATTTTATATAGATGGTTAGAGACATCCTATCTGATATAATATTTCAGCAAAACTGTGAAAGGCTGTGTAATGGTTAATTTTATGTGTCAACTTGACTGGGCCACAGGGTGCCTAGACATTTGGTCAAACATTATTCCGGGTATTTCTGTGAGGGTGTTTTGGATGAGATTAACAGTTGAATTGATAAGCTGAGTAAAGCAGATTGCCCTCCCTAAAGTGGGTGGGCCACTTTTAATCAGTTGAAGGCCTGAGTAGAACAAAAGGACTGACTCTCCCATGAATAAGAAGGAATTCCTCCTGCCTGACGGCCTTTGAGCTGGGACATGGGTTTTTCCTGCCTTTGGACTCACACTGAAACATTGGCTCTTCCTGGGTCTTGAATTGGAAATTATATACACATCTTATTTGGTTCTGTTTCTCTGAAGAACTCTGACTAACATAGACTGTGAGCAAATGAGACATTGGGTTATGGACAGGAAGAGAGCTTCAGGCAGGGGGAAAAGAGGGTGCTAAGGCCCTGAGTGAGTGGGAAGGCAGAAAAGAGATGTGAGGTTGTGGAAGTAGCTGAGGCAAAGCTACATAGAGCCCATAGGTCATGGAAAGGGACTCTGCTTTAATTTTTATAAAGGTAGGGTCTTTTGAGTGTTTCAAGTAGAGAGATAATTCAAATGGATCCCTCTGGCTCTTATTTTCTGAAATGGGGAAGACTAGGGACAGTAGATACGAGCTATTATGAATGAAGTTAAATGTTTGGTTCTGCAAATGTTAATTCTGAGATTTCTTTTGAACACCTAGTCACCATTATATATCCAACTGATGGAAATATTTCTGAGTGTAGGGGAGGTTGAGGCTGGAGAGGTATAAAGATGCTATTTAAAAATGTGGAACTTGATGATGATGATATATAGAGTTTACTATGGGACAGGAACAGTTTCAATTCTCAGAACAACCTTGTAAGGTAGGTATTATTAATATTTCCATTCTATGGAGGAGAACGCTGAGGCATAGGAGGTTATGTATCTTCCCTATAACATACTTACACTTAGTAAGTTATGGAGTTGGGATGCAAACTCAGGCAGACTGACTTCTAGAATCATGCTATGATACCTCCCATGTGAGGTTCTTTAGGAACTGTGTGTACTTAGAGAAGAGCTCCAAGGATTGTCCTAGGATAATACAGTAAACAAAGGTCAGGAAAATGAGGAAGAACCTACAGGGGAAACCAAGAAGGGGCACCAGTGAGGTCTAATGAGAACTCAGAAAATGTCACCTAGGAAGCCAAGGAAGGAGCATATTTCAAGTGAGTGAATCATCAAGTCAGATGCCCCTGCTGGGGCACGTATGGTGAAGACTGAGAAAGGGTCACTTGGTTCTCCAACGTGGATTCTCTTGTTCAGCCCGATTGGAGATGTTTCAAAAGAAAATGGGCCCTGTCTTGGTTTCCAAATACCATTCTCCACTAAAACGAATGAACCAGGGTTCCTTGGAGAAATATCTGATTTTGGGGCTGAGGCAAGGAAAGTACAAGATGAACCCGGAATATGATGTGGCAGAAAGTGAGGATGTAGTCGATGACTGATGTTTCCAAAGGACATAGGAGCAAGTTTGAAGAGACCTCCAATAGCCAAATACGAGACAATTTGAGAACCAAAATAATGATAGCAAAGGATTTTAACCTATTGAATATGAACCCATGAATTCACATTGGTGTAATTAACTAAACAAATTAAAGAGAAATCTCTTTCTCACAGTTTGTCTTCTCCAAACAACTAATAAATGTAGAAAGACTAATAGAATTATCATTTGGCGATTGTAATAATAATAATTGATTCAAGCAAAAATTATTAATGGATATAAAAACCAGTGGGTGAAAGTTTAAGGAGTAACAGGATATTTACATAGTCTCAATTTATCTTCTTATAAGACTTATCAGTTACAAAGGGTAAAATATTAACTTTGCGGTAGAGAATCCTGGCTGACACCACTTTATCCAGTTAGCCCCAATCATGGAACTAATCAATAGGGTGTACTTCCTGATACAATGCTCTGAGAAGAACTTTACATCACTGTATCACCTCTGAGGTGCTCCTGGAAAAAGTCCATAAAATGAATCTAATAATGAGGAACCATCACACAAATCCAAATTAGGGATATTCTCTGTATAACTGGATATACTTTTTAAAGATGTCAAGTCTTGAAACATAGACTCAACAAATGTTTAGATTAAAGGAGACTAAAGTGATAAGACAACCGAATGCAATGCATAGTCTTGGATATTCTTTTGCTATAAAAATTATTACTAGGACCATTGGCAAAATCTGAGTAAGGTCTGTAGATTAGAGAATAGCCTTGTGTTTTTGTTTTTGTATTTTAATAATTTGATATGCCTTAAAACATATTTGATATGCTTTAAAATAACATGCTTGACACTGGTAAAGTGTCTAGGCAGATATTCTTCATGCTTGCTAAGTGTTAAATATTAATTATTGTAAACTTATTATAATATCTGTTGATAATATATCTGTTCATATCATTATCAAGCTTATTCAATATCTGCCTTTTAGATTGAACACTGCCCTTAGCCTCAAGGATACAAAAGATATATGATGGGGTCATTACTTTCAAGGGTTTTAACACTTTATTTAGGAAGAAAGGATGCACATATGGATATTTAAATATCAATGCAAAATAGCATATAGTAAGTGCTGAATGAATGTTGCATGCATACCATACCATAAGAATTTAGATAAAGTAGTTAGACCAAGGAATGAGAGAATGAATTGGACAAGGAAATCGAACTCTGCTTAGTGTATGGAATTAGCTAAATTGCTTTTCTTTTCTAAGCCCGCATTGTCCATCTGTGGCATCGAATAATAATAATACATGCTTCATAGTTTAGCTGTTATCCTTCCTCACCCACCATGGTGCCCTCCATGAGGGCAAGGCCCGTGTCAGCCTTGGTCAGTATTATATTGCCACTTTATCCAATTGAAAAATTATATGTGGACTGCATGAATGAAATTTATGAGAATTAGAAATGATTTTTAAAATTTGATGTCTTAATACTGAGGAAGAGAATTGTTATATAATGAGGATATTCCAAGTGTAGCATCTGGTAGATAATAAGAATAATAATTCTGTTTATTAAGAAGCTGCTGTCATTACCATCACCAAGCTCTGACACTGTCTCTGAGAGTCTTGAAGTAAAGGTGATGCTTCTAAATGTAGAAGAGAGGAGCCAACAGGCAGAAAGAATATTGTAAACAAAGTTCCTCAGGGAGTGGAGACTGTATTTATTTATTTATTATTGGAGTATAGTTGATTTACAATGTTGTGTTAGTTTCAGGTATACAGCAACGTGATTCAGTTATGCGTATATATCTATTCTTTTTAGGATTCTTTTCCCTTATAGGTTATTACAAAATATTGGATATAGCCTCCTGTGCTATACAGTAGATCCTTGCTCGTTTTCTGTTTTATACATAGCAGTGTGTATATGTTAATCCCAACCTCCCAATTTATGCCATATGCCACCTCCCCTCACCCCTCAGGTAACCACAAATATGTTTTCTATGTCTGTGGGTATATTTCTGTTTTGTATATAAATTCATTTATATCATTCTTTTTTTTTTTTTTTTAAGGTTACACATGTAAGCAATATCACATGATATTTGTCTTTCTTTTTCTGACCACTTCACTTAGTGTGATCATTTCTAGGTCCATCTGTGTTGCTGCAAATGGCATTATTTCATTCTTTTTTGTGGCTGAGTAATATTCCATTTTGTGTGCACGTGTGTGTGTGTGTGTGTGTGTGTGTGTGTGTGTATACACAACACATCTTCTTTATCCATTCATCTGTCAATGGACATTTAGGTTGTTTCCATGTCCTGGCTATTGTAAATAGTGCTGCTCTGAACATTGGGGTGCATGTATCTCTTTGAATTATGGCTTTGTCAGGATATATGCCCAGCAGTGGGATTGCAGGATCATACGGTAGCTCTATTTTTAGTTTTTAAGGAACCTCCGTACTGTTCTCTACAGTGGATGTATCAATTTACATTCCTACCAAAGTGTAGGAAGGTTCCTTTTACTCTACACCCTCTCCAGTTTTTATTATTTGTAGACTTTTTGATGATGGCCATTCTGACCAAAATGAGTTGATACCTCATTGTAGTTTTGACTTGCATTTCCCTAATAATTAGTGATGTTGAGCATCTTTTCAGTGGAAGAAGTAGAATGATGCAGTTTATCCAGTGTAGCAGTGGGAGTTAAATTTAGAGAGGGAGGTAGGGTAGACCTGTCACATCTTGAATTTTAATTGAGGAGATTGGACTTTATCCAGTGTCTATTGAGGAAGCATTAGATTCTGAATAGGAGGTGATATATCATAAGCATCGGGAAGATCAATTTAATAATAAAATAATGAAATTATCAGAGGTACATTTTATTATTTTAATGTAGCTATAGCTACCTACTATTAAATATATTTGAAATTTTGATATTTTGCCAATAACAGTTGCTTTTTAAACATTGTCTTTATGATAGATAATTATCTTGCTGAAGACTGAGATACACCAGGCAAATCTTGAAAGTGGTTTACCCTAGAGGCTAAAGTGGGTTATGTGTAACCCCTGGCATACTTTTATTTATTTTAATTGTGACTGGATATTCAGGACATTTATACTGACCACTGTATTAATGACTATCATAGTTAAGTTTACCTGGAAGCAACAGATATGCCCAAGGAAACTTATTGCTTTATAAAAAGTTCATCTCTGTGTGTCTTCTGGACACAATGAAACATTTAGGGTCTTGGTTATGTCTCAAGAGTATAGCAGAGTGTAGTAAATGGACTTAGAAAATGCAAAATTGCTACATTTCAGATGGTTGTCATAAGTCATTTGTTACATGCTGACTGCACCCATAAAATACTTCAATTTTGTATATTTCCTTAGGGAATGCCTCTCTTCCACATACAAATAAGAAAGAGATTGGTTTGGGAAAGTCATAACAGATGATCAAGCAAGGTGGAAAATGTGAGAAGGATGCAGAAACTGGGAACTTTCTATCATACAAATGTTTTCCTAGTTTTGCCTATTTAGAGGGAGAGGCCAACAGAATTCCTGTCAGAAACTCCTATCTGTTATGTTTCTAAGGACCTTATTGGCTTTCTTGGTGAATGCCTATTTGCAAGTAAAATATTCAGTTGGTTCATCTTTCTAAACCCACAAAATTGCACAGGGTATCTGTGTTATGTAGCCAATGGAATATGTGGACTGATTGCATATTTTGATGTGAAATTATTTAGGCTTCTTTCAAATTACTGCCTCTGCCCTGAGTCCTGGAGCGTGTGAGATTTTGTGTGCATGGTATAAGAATGGAGTCTCTATTTCCACAGCCCTCTGAGTCTTCTGAAAGTAACCCCCCCTGGACTTCAAAGCCAAATGTTCTGGTGTCTCATCTTCTGATTGCAGGACCCCCAGGCTGGGGGAGCCTAATGTAGGGTTGCTCCCCCAAAAGCAACAGCTCAGACCTGTTGCTTTTTGGGGAGAACCTCTACAGTTGTAATTATCCTCCTGTTTGTGGGTCACCCACCTGGGGGTATGGGTCTTGTCTATACTGCATCTCCACCCCTCTTACCTGTCTTGTGGTTCCTTGTTTATATCTTTCATTGTAGAAGATCTTTTCTGCTAGATTCCGATCTTTCCCATCAATAGTTACTCCGTAAATAGTTGTAATTTTGGTATACCTGTGAGAGGAGATGAGCTCAGGGTCTTCCTACTCTGCCATCTTGGCCCACTCCCAATTTTAATTAATTTTAATTCATTTCCTACAAAGGAAAATAATTAGCATATAGTAACGTCATATTTTAATATGCATCTTCCTGCTATGAGAAAAAGCCCATGAATATAGTTTAAAGACTACCTTATACTGAATTCTTTGGTGAGACAGGGAAGCATAGTTACTTTCTATTTTAAAGACCTCCTTCAAGGAGCCCCCCTGTTGCATGGGGGGCTCATGTTTGGAGGAGGAGGTGAGAATTCTCAGGAAGCAAATTTTTCGCTTGGTAGAGAATGATTCTCTTGTATAGGACTTAAATCTCAAGTCTGCAGTAGGTGATATGTGACTTGAGAGCCTTAAGGGAGGTGATTTGTCACTGAATGTCAAGTGCAACTCTTCAAAGGGAGTAGCAAGTGAAGTGGAAAGATATCATACTATGTGCCATCTTTGTTTGGAAGGATTCTAAATGAGCAGTTGTTCTGAAGTGGAGTTGTGGGTTTAAGAATGGTTTTGCCACTTATCCGGAATCTTGAAACATGCCACAGTGGCCATGTTTTCATTCCTTGACAAGAAAATAATGAGAAATGTTTTAGATTTTTACCTCTTTTGCAAGGACGGTTTTCTAGGAAGCTTGATTTTTCCAGTCCTGTTATTTTTGCTTCTGTCTTTATAGATGTTACCATGGTGACAGATGTCTGGTGAAAGTCCAGTAATTTGGCTCCTATTGTATATTATACTTATCTCTAAGGTAGCTTATCACTTTTTATATCATAGGGGAAAATCAAGGTTAAAGGAACAATGGGCTCCACTTTCGTCTATTAATTCACATGGGTAGTTGCCCATGGGTGTTGATGCATCAGTAGCCATATAACAGTGTTTGTTTCACCTGTCTCATTAACGGTGTACAAGAAAAGAGCCTATCATTGTATAGAGTGCATAAAATGTGTAAGTACATTTTGGTAATTTTATTCAGCCTTATGTTTGTTGCTGGTGTAAATGGATGTTAACATGATATACTCCTAGTTGAGAAGGTATGGCGTTCTTACTGATTAAAACTGTATCTTTTCTACTATCATCCTTCAAATACCAGGAGTTCTACCAGTAGAGGTACTTTCATTTGCAGTATTCATTGTGTTTTCAAGTGGTTTTTTAAGATGCAGTTAGAGCAGTAATAAACAACAAAACACTTCCTTTAAGGTGGGAGTGGTAGAGCCCATGAAGAAGCACTGAACACCATTTTTGTGGTAGGTGAAAGGTGTCAGTGATATTTCATAATTTGCCATTTTTCATCATTGCACTTGGAGTGCAGGTGTCTATTTATCTATCTAAAGAATGTTTGTGTTCCCCAAAATTCATATGTTGAAACCCTAATGCCAATGTAATGGTATTAAGAGGTAGGGCCTTTGGGAGGTAATTAGGTCCTGAGGGTGGGACCCTCGTGAATGGGATTAGTACCCTTATAAGAGGAGGCCAGAGAGCTAGTTAGCTCTATTTTTGCCATGTGATGACATAGCAAGAACACCACCATCTGTAAACCAGCCAGAGGGCTCTCCCCAAGAACCCAACCATATTGGCACCCTGATCTTAAACTTCCAGCCTCCAGAACTTTGAGAAACATATGTTTGCTGTTTAAGCCACCCATTCTGTTATAATTTGTTATAGCAGTCCAAATAAGACAACATATATATTAGCAATCCCTCAACTTTAAACCTGTCCTCTTTATGTATACATTTTGGGAGTTTTTCCTCTAATTCTTAATGGTTTGGCAATGAGCCCCAGTACTTTTAAAAGAGAACAGATTATTTGAGAAATGCACATGAGATGTTAGGAGCACTATGATTCCCTATAAAAACACACATAGAGTTCACTAAGGGGGCTTGTATTATGAAGATCAGTAGTCAGCCTGTAGTTAAAAGAACATGCAACATGAATAAGTGAAATTTCATTTTGCCTACCTTGGGACTCAGGCAAGATGAGTATGGTACAAAGAACTGAGATGGGAATAAAATTATTCTCTTATTTTTTATTTTTGCACTACCTATTTGTTTACACAAAAACGAAAAGGGGAAACATAGAATTATTAAGATTCTCTCTTTAAAATACACACTCAGCCAAATGAAAGAACAAATGTAGACCCTGAGCATAGATTTCCTATAATCCTGGCCCAAGTGTTGAGGCTGTAAATTATGTAAGTAGCCACATAACAAAGCAGCATGAAGCCCAGGTATGCTTACAAAGGAACATTCACACCAGGCCCTGGCAACTTGAACCTAATTTCTACTGAGACCCAAATGACTGATGAAAGGTGATTGCTGGCGGGTATTATTTCTTTATCTTTAAAGAGTAACATATTGTGCAGCAATGCAAAATATCCAAAAGCCACTGTGGATAAGCAAGCCAGATCTTATTTTGCTATCCAAGCTACCTGAAGCTTTGTGTGCAGACCTGGTTTATCAGTTCCCCAAGCAGATTGGGCCCCTTAGGGCACTCATCTGATTATGGGTAATGTAATCATTGCTTCCAGTGGGTTGTGAAATTTGACAAGCCCTGTGGTACAATGGTCATTACTGAAAGGGAGGGTTTGACTGCAGTCTAACTTCATGGTTTCCATAACTTTTTTCTTGCTCCTAAAGCAACCTGAAACCTACCTGTTTCCTTTTTTTTCAATCTATGGCCGAGCTCTTCTTCCCAGCCTTCTCACTTTTTCCTTTCCTTTCCCTTCTCTCCCTCCCTCTCTTTCTCTCAGTGTCTTTCCCTTCCCTCCTTTCCTTTCCTTTCCTTTCCTTTCCTTTCCCCTCCCTTCCTTCCTTCCTTCCTCTGTCCCTCCCTCCCTCTGTCCCTCCCTCCCTCCCTCTGTCCCTCCCTCCCTGCCTCCTCCCCTTTCTTTCTTTCCCTTTCTTTCTTTCTTTCTTTCTGTCTGTCTGTCTGTCTGTCTTTCTTTCTTTCTCTTTCTTTCTTTCTTTCTCTCTCTTCCTTCCTTCCTTCTCTCCTTCCTTTCTTCCTTCCTTTCTTTCTTTCTTTCTTTCTTCCTCTCCCTCTCTCTCTCTCCCTTTCTATCTTTCTTTTCCTTTCTTCTTGTGAGAGAGGAGAAGAAACAGACACTAAGGATCCTTTTTCAGAGGTAAAGATGATTAATTAATGTTGCACTTGACAAGTTTAACACAAGAGCACTCACCAAACAAAACTGATCAGCTTTAATACTATAACAGTGCATCAGGAAAGCAGAATGTTTTGTTTCCCTTTGCCTGAAAATCCCTTGCTTAATTTTCTGTTATTTCAGTTTAATAATAAATCTCCATCTTGAGCAACATTTTGCTGTTCCCACCCTCTTTTTGTTCTTAGACTGCATGTTGAAGAAGATAGTCATATATTACAATCAATTTTATGAATATTTTAGACTAGAATAATCACACATAACCATGAAATAAGCTTATTTTGTTATTGTTACAGAGGAGAATAAGTTCTGGTAGATTCTTAATATTTAAGTTGAGCAGAACTATAGGGCATTTATTTTTAGGGATAAGTAGATGCTAAAAATGGAAATGAGACATGTATTCATAAACATTAACAGTGTTTATAATATTGGCTAGTAAGGCCTGTATAAAAGTCCTGATTATGTTCATAAAGATATCAGAGAAGAAAGAAAATAGCCTTGTGTTTGAGTTTTATGCTTATGCTGATCAGGATTCTCAATCATCATGTAAGTTGCAGAATAATTTTACGTTTCCTCTTATTTATATTTATATGTAAATAAATAAGTATTTATAAGTAGAGACTTCCTTTTCCTGTTTCCCTGTCAAAGTAACTTACAGTCTCAATGTAATGTAGCAAGCGGAACTAACTTGGAGGCAAGACAGTTTTCCTAATAAGGTATTAAGCAACAACACAACGTAACACATTTTACAAACTCTTCCAACTGTCAAGATTCTTGTAATGAATCAAAATGAGAAACACACAATTGTGTTATTAATTAAGAAGAATAAAATTGCATTTGCTGAAACATAAAATTATTTTACATCTTTAGGAAAAATGTCTCAGGAAAAAAATGATAGTAAATTTCAATTAGAAAATAAATACCACACTATAACCTTAGTTGTTGTAAAATGACATATACATAACTTGACTGCTATTTTATTGAATGCAGCCATATGTTTGAATGTTTGCCTCATTGTCAAGGGGGTAACTGGTTTCAGGAGGGTGCTGCTGTGAATAAGTCAAGGGATGTTGTATAAATGTAGATTTTCTATCCCAGAGCAAAGTTTGGAAAACGGTTTCTTGATCATCTATCAAATTCAATGTAATAGTCTTGATAAGCATTGTGTGGAAGATCACTATGACTTTGACGTGTGTCGTGGGGAGGTTAGTGCTGCTTTCTCAAGCTCTTCTCTGTCTCTGTGTTGATCACTCTTTGGAAAGCTCATATCCAAATATCTTGGACTGTTTTAACGAAATACCACAGACTGGGTAGATTAAACAACAGAAATTTGTTTTCTCACAATACGGGAGGATGGAAAGCCCAAGAAAAAGGATCAAGGTTTTTCTCTTCCGGGCTTGGCTTCTCGCTGTGTCCTCACATGAGGGAGCAGGAGGGAATTGAAATATAGAATTAATGACAAAATAGATTTAATTAGGGACACTGGGATTGAATAAACAAAATATGAGTCTGGTGCAATAACTCCCATACCCTAGAGTGGCTACTCATGTCACATAAAATAAAATCCACTCTGTGTAAGAATGAAGATTTTTATGATCTAGCCTCTGTTGATAGCTCTTATTTTACCCTGTTCACCCTTTGCTCACTCCAGCTGCTAGCTCTTCTGTCTGCTCCTTGAAGAACCCAAACTTTTTCCTGCCTTAGGGCCTTTGCACAATCTATTCTTTCTTTTTAGACTGTACTTTACCTGATGTTTGTACAGCTTCTTCCTTGTCATTCAGGTTTTAGCTCACATGTCCCCTCCTCTGAAAAAGACTTTTTGACCACCTTATCTAGGTAGGATATTCCCACTCACCCCACTTACTGTCTCATCCATTGCTAGATACCATCACCGCTCCTCACAGCATTAACACTATTTGAAATTATGCTGTTTATTTGTTGATATTTTTCTATCTTTCCTCTCCCCATCCATTTGTACTTCTCTTGAATATAAGCTGTATGAGGGCAGGAGTCTTGTCTGTCTTGCTCACACTGTTCTCCCCAAGACCTAGAATATACCTGCCACAGAATGGGCGCTTCATCCACATTTCTTGACAGGGAAATAGTTGAATAAAGAAGTTTTTAGAATTGCTTTTAAGGTCTAGTATTACTGAATATTATATATATTCAGATATATTTTTGGATGCCTCCCTGCTCTTTGAATGTGACCCCAGGCCTCCCTGAGAAGATGAGGGCACAGTACCCCCCTGAAAATAAAGTGTTGGAAATATATTTGTATTCCTTTATCTCAAACCACTTATTGAAACCCAAGAGAGAAGCTTAAAACACAAATCCTATTCTTTTTCAAAAAACACATACTCTCATATCTTTGTGAATGTGTCACCTGAGATTTCAGACTTAAATGAATAATTGTTTCCTATTCTTATTTTCTAGATATGAAAATATTTTAAGAGAAAGAATATCCACATCCCTCAGCTTGAAAGTGCATTACTGATTCCAAAAATATTTGCAAAGCAGAGTAATAAATAAAAACTCCACAGAACTATATTTTATTTGGCAGTCTGAGACTTTTTTCAATGACTGCACAAAAGCATTAAATAGAAATGGCCTAGGGATAGGCATTGAATCAATATGCACCAGTAAGTTTGTGAAATCAATTTTTTGCTCCTCGGATACAGGAAAATTGATGTAACCGATGCTGTGTAACTTCTATTAATTGCGCACAGTGACAGAAAATTTATCAATTACTTATTGACTTCTTCGAGACTATGGGAAAATGGCAATAGCTCCAAAGTTAAGCGTATAATATAGAAACCTTCCCTAGCTGAATGAAGGTGTGACTAGAAACAGATCAGATATTTAAATGTGTGTCTTTGTATTTGGTTTCACATATATACATCTCTCTCCCAGTCATGTCCTGCCTCAGAAGTTCGATATCTTAGAGATGTCTATCCGTTAAGGTTTATGATAGAATTCCTGCTAATAACATTAGTAGTAAACATTTTCTGGTACTTACCATGTGCTAAGCATAGTGCTAATCAACAGTCACAGGGATTGGTACAATTATTACCTTCAGATAGTATCAGAAAAAGAATGTATTCTGCTACAAGCAATGAAAAACCTAGGAAACAGAAGCTTAAGCAAATGAGATTTAGTTTCTATGTATAGTGTCCAGGGCTGGTGCATTTGCTACGTGGTGTTGTAAGAAATCCCTTGATCTCCCTACTTCGCCGTCCCACCCATGGTGTGTGATGTGCTACCTCATCCATAGTATGGCTGCTATTCCTGCAGGTGTGGTGTCCACATTCTAGATAAGCTGTAGCGGGGAAGCATGAAGAACAAAGGACCAAAATGGAATGCCAGCTGACCTTGCCCCTATTTGAAAGTGTTCATGGAAGCCCCTCTCAGGAACTTCCTTTTACTTCTCAATGCCTAAAGCTAACACAGGGAAAGCTGAGTATTAGCTGGGCACATTGATGTCCAAAACTAATTGGCCTTTATATCTAAAGACAAGGAGAGAATAGAAAATGAGTAGGCAACTTATAGCATCTGCCTTTGAAACTTAGACTAAGGTAAAGTGACTTGTGGAGTCACAAGACAAACGAAAGGAAGGCAGACCTGGGCTTCGGGCCCACTACTCTCTGAAAATTAAGGAATAATGATTCTGTTGGTGTGTTTGCTTTTTGAGTTGAAAATGAAGTTGCTTGACAAAAAACATGATAATTGTTGATTTTAAACACTCTTTGGCATGGACAAATTTGACTTATTTGTTATTGATCATGATAGAAGTAAAATACCTTACTTAAAACACTGGTAATAGGCCCCAAATTAGAAATGCAACTTATGAATTTGACGCTATATCTTGTTCCACTGTAGGCATTCATTTTTTTCCACTGTAAGGTGCAGAGGTATGGTGAATATGGTTATGTAGTCTTTCTTTTTCTGTCTTTAAAAATACATGCAGTTTAATGAAATAGGCTAAATTGAAGTTCTAAAAGTTTTTTCCTATTTTATTTTTTTAATTTAAAAGCAGTAATTGCCAAAAACATTAAAAATGATCTAAATGTTCTAGAATAGAAGACGGATTAGTACAATCAGACTGCTTTTGCTGTGCAGATGAGGATTAGCTGGGCTGAGGGAGATTAAATGTCTAGTTTAAGGTTACTCTGGTATTAACTCATAGAGCCAAGGTTTGACTCATATTTCTTTTCTCTTCTCTAGATTTGCTTGAATTTTATTTACCTCATTCTTTTTAAAAGCTTATTGTTTCCTTACTGTTTCTGTCATTTAAAAAAATGTTTAATATATTCTTCTTTTCTAGGTGCTCAATTAATGTTAGTTGAATAAATATAAATATTCAGTCTGGTTATTGTTGGTATATAGGATATATATATATGTATATATGCATGTATGTATCTCATGTTACATTACACTTTTTAAAAACTATAACCACTTAATTGAGATAGAATTTATCATACAATTCACTTGTTTTAAATTATACAATCCAAAGTATATTCACAGACTTGTACAGCCTTCAATAGAATTAATTTTAGAACACTTTCATTGCTTCAGAAAGTAACTTCGTTTCCATTAACAGTCACTCTTCATTCTTCCATTCCCCTCTCTCCTTCCTAGTCAACCACTAATCTTTCTACTTCTGTAAATTTGCCTATTTTGGACATTTCATGTAAGTGGAATCATACTATATGTGATGTTTTGTGACAGGCTTCTTTCACTTAGTGTATATTTACAAGTTCATCCCAGTTGTAGCATGTATCAGCACTTCATTCATTTTTATGGCCTAATAATACTCCATTGTATGGGTATGCCACATTTTATTTATCCACCCTCAGTTGATAGACATTTGGGTTGTTTCTACTTTTGGGGGGTAGTATGAATAATACACTCATGTACAAATTCTTTTGTGGATGCATGTTTTTATTTTTCTTGGATTTATACCTAGGAGTGGAATTGCTGGATCATATGGTAACTCTACATTTAACTTTTAGAGAAACTGCCAGATTGTTTTCCGAAGTGACTGCACTGTTTTGTATTTCCATAAACACTTTGTGAGGGTTCAATTTCCCATTGTTTTAATGTTGTTTATTTTTAAATATGTGCTTTCCTGCAAACACTGTATAAATTTTGGGGAAAGAAAAGCCATTCTCCTTGGAAAACAATCCAGGTTGGTCAGGAGAAGATTCTGACTAATGAGATCAGTTAACATCAGGAATGACTGGAATCTTCCAAAGAGGGTATGAGAGGGAGGGCTATGAAATGCCCAAAGACATGCTTGAATAACTGAGGACAAGGATTCATACCTGAAGACTGTCTATGGTGTTTTCATGTTTTCAAGAGAGGTAGAGTTTGGTTTAGTTACCTTATGTCAGAAAGTTCCCTATGAAAAAAACACCTTGAAATTTTGTAGTGTATTTTTAATAGCCTTGAACGAGTCTAGAAATATTATTGATTGAAGTTAAGCAGAGATGAGGCCTACAAATTTATATTTAGTGAAAGACTCCAAATGTGTCCTATAAAATCTCAGCATTTTGATCAGGGTTTTATGAAAATTTCCTGGAGAGAATACCTTTAGAGGCAGGTTAAAATTCATTTTCAAGACCCACTGTTGGAAGCTTGGCCAGTTGGATTAACTTAAAAGAGCGCTGGACAAAATGACATTTAATGAAATTCAAAATGCAGAACATAGTCACATTGCATATTTAGTAAAAGCCTACCGGGAAAGAAAAACTTTATCTCTAGATGTATTGAGATCTGTAAGTGACCAAATTGTATGTTTGGATTCTTTGAAGTTTGAGATGCTACAAGGTTAATTTTTTGCCGTGAGAAAGAAAAGAGCAGCAGCAATAACAAATAATAGAGAATTAATAATGATCTCAAAATAATTTTGTAATAAGTATATAAACAGATAATGTGGGATAGTGTTTATTTTTATCTATAAATATTATATTATGTCATAGTATGCTAAAGGTAAATTCCTCCATTAGAACATATATCTTTTCAGGAGAAAACCTCTCTAACAAACAGAGATCAGAAGTTTCCTTTGTTGTTATTTTTGCAAATCTTGTCACCCATTTTCCTGTCGGATTTTTACAAATTCATGGAGTGGCTTTTGTAATAATGTGTTACTTAAATTAGAAAAGTACCTTTTCCTCTCCATCGTTGGTTTAAAACACATTTCCCAGTTCTTTTTTCTTTCATCAGAAGACAATTAGGAAGATATCATTCACAGTGTTATGTCTAGCTAGCCTTCCTCCTTTTATCTATGGCCTCTTTTAAACACCCCTTTGAGGCACTAAATCCATTTAATACCTTTGCTATGAATGCACACTAACACCTTGTTAAGTAAGACCATTAAGCTTTTACCATTTGCCAATTTTTCAGGCCTTCTACTGTATATAGGCTAAATTTCACAAACTGATTGAAAAGTAATCCTTAGTAACATGATTTTAATGGTAACAAATTATATCCATGAGACTCCAGTATAACAGTAGAAATCATCAACACTTAAGCTTGGGGTCCAGGATATATAATATATTCAGAAGAAATGAAAAACAGGTATTTCAATGCACATTTCATTGGTGATGAATGAAATACATAATGTATATAGAAATAATTGATAAAATTAGTGCTTAGAGGAGAGATGGAGGTGGAGTTAAATGTGAGTTACTTAGGGGAAAAATCCTTTAAAAGTCTTGGGAATACCAAATAAATAGCACAATCAATAATTTAAAACAGCATCAATAATAAATGCACTGAATAAAAGGAAAACGACCAAGTCCAGTTATGAGATGTTTCAAAGTAAATAGAGCCATATATAAGAGGGGGAAAAAAAGTAAACATGTAGATATTACTGATGATTTCAGTGAAATGTCATGTTGTGGGTCCTGTTCTCTTGTGTTTGGGGTGTATATATGTGAAATGAAAGCCAGAGAGAAAATTAAATATGTCATTCTCCCACAGAACTCCTCAGAAAATGTTCTTGGATAAGAAATTGTTCTGTAGCTCTTGATGTGATTTCTATTTATATTCTATTATTCATATACTGTCTTAAGAAGAAGTTAATTTTAATAATCTATGTAATGAAATTCTAAAGTTATTCTCAAATAAATCACTGCCCCGTATGCATGATAATAAGAGATCACTTAAGATCATCATACAGTATAGGGAATTCTTGGAAATTCTTCTAATTCACTTTTATTTTATAGATCCAGTTAACTACTGTGATAGTAAGTGATGGCTATTCTTGGTCTTTCATTTCAGAAAATAATATGTATTTAACTGTATCATCTTATTTTTTATATAGGATTATCATGTAATTTATCATACAAACCACATCACTTTCTGAGAGTAAAATGGAGGGGGCACTATTAATAATTATGCCAGAAAAATATGTCAAGAGTAGGACTTAGGCAAACTGGATTATATGGCCACTATCTGTATAAAGATTTTAGTCCTAACAGAACTTCAAATTTAACTTGATTTGTTCAAACTAAAAACCACCAAAATATTCACCAACTGTAAAATAGATAAATAGATGCTTACATAATAGACTACTTATATTTATGTAATGCTGTATTTATACAATGGAATACTATAAAACAAAGAAAAAGAATGAGGTAGTGCTATGTGCAACAGCATGGATGAAACTCAGACATAGGTTGAGTTGAAGAAGCAAGATACTCAAAATGGATGAAACTAACATATAGTAATAAAAGTGAGCATATTACTCTTTTTATGGAGTGTTAATAGAACAGAGGACCACCTAACATCCTAGAAATATTGATCTGGTTGGTAAACACTTATTTTTACATGTGTAAAAATTCATTATCTTATGACTTGGGCACTATACTGCATTAAATAAATGAACAAATATAAAACAGAAACAGACTTACAGATACAGAAAACAAACAGATGGTTGCCAGAGAGGTGGGCGGTAAGGGGATTAGTGAAATAGGTGAGGGAAATTAAGAGGTACAAACTTCCAGTTACAAAATAAATGAATCACAGGATGAAATGTACAGTGTGGAGAATATAGTCAATAATAGTGTAATATCTTTGTATGGTGACAGCGGGTAATTAGACTTATTCTGGTGATCCTTTTGTAATATACAGAAATATCGAATTACTATGTTGTACCCCAGGAACTAACATAATGTTGTAGGTTACCAGAGTTGGGAGGAGGGGGAATTGGCTGAAGGCGGTCAAAAGGTACAAACTTCCAGTTATGAGATAATTAAGTACTAGGGATGTAATGTACAACATGATTAATGTAATTAACACTGCGGTATGTTGTATAGGAAAGTTGTTAAGAGAGTAAATCCTAAGAGTTCTCATCACAAGGAAAAGCGTATTTTTTTCTTTTCTTTTATACCTATATGAGATGATGGATGTTCATTAAACTTATTATTCATGATGTATGTAAGCAATACATACAGCACCTTAAACTTATACAGGGCTGTATGTCAATTATGTCTCAAGAGAACTGGAAGAAGAAACAAAACGTAATGTTAAACAAATATAGAGAAGAGATGGTATTCCTAGGCATACAGAACGCTGTCATCAGGCTAAGGTAAACAGATGCTGGTCACACAAAAAGAAAAAGAAAAATTAAGAATATGCTTACTGCCTGGCCCTCTGTCAGGTGAAATCTCCACGTGATACCCCCCAGAGATACCTTTCCAGCTAATCTTAAACTTCTGGAGTCAAAGGTGCTCGCTGCTATTCTTTGAATCTAGCTTTGTTCTTTCCCATAGTTATGAATTTGCTCATGCTGAATTCTGTTTCTTAAATACCCTTTCCCTTAATAACTGCCTGTCAAAATCTTCCTCGTTCTTCAAAACCCCAGCACAAATACTTACTGTATGATTTCTCCCTCAGTCACACTTAGAGGCCTTGCCTCTGTTTTTCATTTTATACCCAACTTTGGTCCATGTATTTTTTTTCCAGTTTTAAAATTCTTCATTCAGCGGACACATTGGGCCTTAGGCTTGGAGAAGAGAATATGTTGGTGCATGGGACCAAGGCTTTGTTCTGGAGAAACCCATAATTAGATGATGGCCCTTTCCATAGTATGCCTTCTAATGTAGGTATTTTGTGTCCCTATCAAAAATCCCTCTACTAGATTAAAACTCCTTAAAATTGGGGAAAAGGGAAGAGGGGGAGGGCAAATCTTATTCATCTGTACATTCCCCATAATGCCTCAGCAACAGTAAAAATAGATAATAAATGCGGTGAATTGAAATAACTTCATTTGGTTGAATTGCTTGCAAATTTTATGTGGGAAAATATTATAATGGATTTCACAATTTGGCTAACAATAGGTGGCTGATAAGATTTGTTAGTGATTTTAATAACTCAGGTTCATTGTAGAGGAAATACACCACCTATAATTTAAGCTTTTCCCCAATAAAATGACTTCCCAAGGTTTCAGCAGAGCCTGTGCGAATTAAGTTAATGTGGTGCAAATGATTTCTGCTTCCGTCAGTTTTAAACATGACTCCTTTCACCATCCGGGCATAAGATAGATAGGATCTGTCAGGAAGACCTCTAGGAGGTGAACTTTTGTACTCCATACTACTTTGTTTCCAATGTGCCCATGTATTATCCTGGGCATGTGAGTATCTTGTGCCAAATTCACTTTGAATTAGATTCAAGTCACTGAACACTTTTGGGGAACTAATTTATAAATTTCAAATTAGATGGTTTTGTTCTCTTAGGACTTCCCTTGTATTATTATTTATCTTCAACTATTATTGAGATTTTTATTAGTTTACATCAAAGATGATCTGTCAGATACAATGATATTCTATTCTACTCTATTATGTAATGCTTCAGACTTTCTTAATTCCTTATACTCAGTGTTATATTTAGATGGAATCCCAAGTTCTATGTGTGTAAAAACTCACATACAGATGTGTAACGTTAAAAATAAGAACAGGTATACCTACACATTTGATTCAATATACAAATCATTTAACGAGCAAACTAAATTTCATTGTTCCTGTTTATTTTTCATTTTGTAGATATAACTCTTCAATATGTTTTATGACAAAATATGGTCATAAAAATATGGTCATGAAAATATGGTCAGAAAATCTTTATCCGGGAATTTGGTATCTTGCCCTTATAAAAAATATTCTACTTTTTAAAAAAGTAGGTGGATGGAAATTTCACAAAGAATACTTACTAAAAACTGTGAAGTCCCTGTCAATGGACATATTACAGCAGAGGGTATGTAATCACCTGTCAGAGAAGCTATACACATAGTTGCTACATTGAATAAGAGGTTGGTCTTGATGATCTCTTAGAATACTTACAACTCCACATGTCTGAGAAGAAAACAGATAGGTGTCCCAGAATTGAGATCTTTAAACAAGAATGGCATATATCGGCTAGAACAATACTACTAATAAAGGCCCCAATTTATTGAGCACATACTATTTTCAAGGCACTTGCTAAACAGATTTAAATTGCTCTGTGATGATCTTCATAAAATAAATACCAAGTTTACATTTTTTCACAAATTACAATAAATCTAAGTTGATGGCCTTACTTCCAAAATTGGCCTGAATTCCAACATCAGCCATTTTCCATTGGTAATCTTTTTTCTTCCTTGTGCAGTGCATGAAAATGAGAAGGGTCTTGGTTTTTAAATCCACACTTGACACTTCGGATTTTTCTATTCCCTGGGCCCGTGTGGTCATATAAGGGTGGGCATTTCCACTGGTGCACCTCTACCTGTAGGACAAATCTGTCAGAGGGTCTTCACTGAGATGCCAAGACTAGATAGTCTGGTTTTCATTTTCACCCCAAACTTAAGCTCTTGCTGTGTCTGCTACCTTAAGAACGTGGCTTTTGGTCTGGTTCAGGGATCCTCTAGTCACAGTGTCAAATTCCAGGATATCAACACATCTGGAACCTCTATTCTTTGACCTTTGATTCCCCAAGTGAACATTCCATCACCATAGGCTTAAAGGCCTGTTAGGGTTTGACTTCTTGGCCTTTTAAAAACAACTTTAGAAAATATTCTTGAAGGATAAGGAAAACCTAGAACTTGGGGATAGAGGCCTGAATACCCTCCTGTACATTGGAGAGAAGAGGGGGGGAAAAAAAAAGGAGGTTTACAACACATTCTATTTTGTTCCTTTCTACTAAATCTATAGTAACAAGAAATAATTTGTCAACAGATTATCCCACTGAATGAACTTCTCAAGAAAATTTCTGTTATACTCCACAGATATTGAATTAAATACTTACAACAGCATTACAACATAGGAAGTTTTGCCCCATTTCATAGATGTGGATGCTGAGACTTAATAAAGGGAAGCAACAGTTCAAAGTTCACACAGCTAATAGGTAGGGGAACCATGATTTAAGATGTAGTCTATCTGACTGGAAAGCTTGTATGCATAGTCACTAGGGCATACCACCTCTACAGTATCAGTATCCTAGTCATGAACAATTCACCCAGAATATTCTGAACAACTATGTAGGAGGTTTGTAAATCTTTTTCCTTATGTGAACATAATGAACACATTTGAAATAATATAGCATGGTTTATATTAGAGTCAACTCCAAGTTCAGTTAATTCATAAAAATTAGTAAATGGAGCGACTTGTCAAAAGCTGTGAAGTGTCTAAGATTTTAGTCTATTTACAGGGTAACGAGTTAGCCTTCAACAGTTTCATGGATGTTTGCAGAAGACAGGAGGGGGCAACCTAAGTGGTCCCAGTTTGATGTGCACACACACAGTAGGTTTCTTTACAAGACAGAAACTCTGAGCTGAGAGAACCCACATCTTTTATAATGGGCAGTAAGACTTACTGTCCTTTGCTCTGGATAAGGATGGTCTCTCTATCTCCCAAAGCTGTTCAGTATACAAATGCCTTTGACATGATTACTCAGAATGAAAGGGCAGGCAATGCCTTGCTTATAAGATGTACAGAGATGTAAGAGATCCATGGAGAATGTTCTCTCGACTTTACCGCCTAGAATAAATAGATTGAAAAGTTTGTATAAGTAAGTGTTCAATTTGGTGTGAACTCTTATTTTTCTGTATCGAACTAACTCGTTGCTTTGGAGTTGTGTGGACACTGCCTAATTATTTTCTGTTTAGTAAAGCATACACTTGTTTGAGCAAAAATTCACAATTGTAGATCCCTACAAATGTCCCATAAGTAAATAAGTGATGAGGTTTGGGTATAAGGCAACTATTAAATGGGCTCAGTGTTGGAGACACAAGCATGAAAGCTGAGGACTGTGGTAAAGGACACGTGCATTCCATTTAAAGGGAGCGGTGACTTAGGTTGGTTAGTTGTTTCCAGATTTTCCAGTTATTTAAGACAAGTCAGAATCCAGTGTGTATGTAAAACTTACTGATTTTTCAAAGTAGGCAACTTAACCTCAGCAAAAATAATAACATAAAAATAAAATAAATATAATTTTATATATAATATTTTTATATATAAAATAAATATATATAATACATTATATATATATTTTTTTGCATGATGCATATTTCATACAGAAATGTGTACAGATTAGATTTGGCCTGTGGATTCCTTGTTTTCATCCTCTGATTTAGCATTTAACTAAGAGGAGAAACAGGAGAAGAAATGAAATACAGTTCCTGGGTCCCCTAGGTCTGAGAACATTCATCTGATTTAATGGTATTACAAATGATTCATATAAATTGAATATTCCCAGAGATAATCATTTTAATTTCTACTATTCATTAACTTTCATTCTCTTCTAGTAACACTATAAAAAGGACCCGTGTGTACATTTTTTCCTGTAGTGTTTGTTATGTTAAAAATTACTGAATACAGCAACACTTTTTAAAAGAAAAAATAAAGATCATCTCGTGTTGCCATGCTATTTTTTTCTTCCATTTTTTGAAATGCGTCAGCTACGTATGTTTCGCATAGTGGTCTGTATTTGAGAAGTCAAATTCAAATCACTGGTTAAAAATGACAAGGCATCTAAAAGAATGGATCAATTTTGACTTATCCAAGTGATTTTACTGAGCTGTCAGGATTAGCCTTCTTCCACTGTTATTTAAATAGTACCCGAGAGAGAGAAACCATGTATTTCAGGCAAAAAAACTTAGGAAGAGGAAGGATGTTGTTTATAATGGAGAATGTGATGGAGGTAAGGTCCTATGTGTATACAGAACTGAAGATTTTTTGAGGAGAACTCACATTGTTAAAAGTCTCATATTGTTTATATATTGTTATATATATTTCATATATATATATATAAGTAAAGTGCATGTATCATAAACCCCATATTTTATTATAATTTGTGTATAATTTAATATTACATATTAAATTTTATATAAATGAATAAGACAAATAATGTACAGAGTGATCCTAGGAAAGGTAGTTCCATAAATGAGAAAATTATGTTTGCAATTTGAAAGCATGGAGTTTTTCTATCAGACATATTAGAAAAATGAGGAAGGGTAAAAGGTACAGAAATTTTACTGAGAAGGGTGAGCCTTGAATTCTTGTTCCAATTTTGTTACCAATTTGCCATCAGACCTTGGGAAAGGTATTTCAATTGTTTAGATATAAATTTTCTTACATGTGCAATGAGTGGGTTGAAGTAACTGCCAATTTGCTAGACCGTTGGGTAGTTGCAATCTTCTGCTGTGTTTATCTTGATGCCTCTCAGAATGCAGAGTGAAAACAGTTGGTCCTTGGGCATCTACTGAAATGCACTAGAAACTCTAAAGTAGAGATTTCAAGTACTCGTCTGCTCCATGGGCTATAATTGTTTCAAAGATAAATTTTATTTGATCCATGTAGGGTGTTCGGTTTTTTAGAATTATTTGATAAGATTTTAAAATTAGTAGATTTCATATAAAAACCAAGATTTTGGGGTTCTTTTTAAAAATGGGCAAAATTGTGTCTGTATTTCTGTCTGCTAACCATTGGTCCAGGCCAGGTATCAGCTGGCCCCCTTAAAGGGGTGAGTGCTCACCCATTCTGAAATCATGAATTTTAAGAACCACTGGTATAGGCATGGTAAAAACGGTACTTTGGGAAGCAAATATAGGGACATCAGACAAAATGGTGAGCATAAGAAGGGATGGAAAATGTAGACTAGTTGGAAACATATTAATCAATATTATTTGAAAAAGGCTTACATTAGAATCATAGACAGGTGGCATAAAAGTCACTAAAAGGAAGTATGGTTCAATTTCAAAGTTGAGGGATCATCTTCAGCATTCATTAATTTAACAAATGAGGAAACTGAGGCCAAGATAGGTTAAGTGATATGATATGTCCAAGATCATACAGTTCAAGACAAAGACAGGATTGGAATCCATTTTTACTGACTTCTGGTCCAGTTCCTTTTGTACCACTTCTTTTTTTCCCTCTTTCAAGTCTCCTTCTAAAAGAAGCTCACCTCCACTGAGACTTCACACCACACTGACTGCTGGACCAAAGTCTGTCAAAAGTGTCAAAAACTGTCTATAAGCCCTTTCAGGGTTGAGTTCTAGAACAGAGAAGCGTTCAGAATTAAGTGCCTGGCATAGAAATGGCACCCTAGAGACTTTTTTTTTTTGGAAGATGGAAAGATTATTTACTCTGGACAAGTTCCAACATTTTAATTTAAACTGGATGGCCCTCCTCTGACATGTGAGAAATGCAGACAAACCTCATTATATCCCATTTGAAAGATGTATATAATGGTTGGTGATGGATGGAGGAAGGAGATTTCTCTGTTACCATAAGGAAAGCCACAATTAATCACATGAAATAATTTCCTTTAATAGGAACACACCTTAAATTATGGGTCAAATATTGGCTAAAGTTTAGGTGACACATTTCTCATTAGTTTCCCAAACTGTCCAACATCGGCTTTCTTTCTTCATTGTCCATTCTCTATTTTGGAGTTCAATCAAGATGGTAGGCTATATGTAATGTTCTACAGAGTTTAATAATATTAAAGACTGCTTAATCACGCAGAGTACAGGTTCTGTTGGAAGAAAATAACCTATGCTACTGAAACTGAAACTTTTATCTATATTGTTAAAAGTGGCTTGAAATGATAATGCCCTAAAACCACCTGCTGTTGTATCAAGTTATTACATTTAGGGATCACATGGTTGACATCAATTTTATCGAAAATAGAGAACAGCCATTTTTAAACAAATGTAATGGCAGGAGGTAAGCAATTTTAAGAGATTTAGAATTTAGGTATTTGTTTAAATAAACCCAAATTGTAGGGTAAGAATTAAACATACTTAATTTTACCTTGAAAAAACCAAAATTTAAGGATGGCTCAATCTGTTATCAGAGATGAGCTAATTTCTCTCTGTATCAGGGCATGAGAGGACTTCTCTCTGACTTAAACACAACAAATAGTATTGCAGATATGGGAAGAGAAAGTATATATATTGCTTTTAGTATATACTTTACAGAAACAACAAACAGAATTTAATTTGCATGGTTAGAATGATCTTTCTCTTATTATGTGCCAAAGAAATGGCTGCTACCTTGCACATTGTCTGGAAATGTTGTACATATGGAAGAGAACATATTTCATTTATAATTTCAGAGAACATCTTGCACAATATTCTTTCTTATAATTTTATTTTCAGCCTAGGTTAATCATCATCATCATCATCATGAAAAGTTATTAAGATTCATTATTGTTATTGCAGGCTGTTATTAGTCTCATTGCCATTTCCAAGGGAAACAGTTGAAATATCTTTTAGTGCAATAGTTCTGTCATTCATTGGCTGTTGGCTTTGCCAATCTAATCCCCAAAATAAAAAATCAATCAATATCTGAATATTTGTTTTCTCTTAGAGTTGCTATCTTCATTATGGATGCTTTTAGTGGGACTCTTTATGGAGCCAGAAGATAGATATTTTTTTAATTTCATTTAATGAAAATTAGACTAAAACATACAGGTTTAGAATCAACTTTATTTTATAATAATTGGATGTTCACAGAGTTAAAGGCCCTGAAAATATTGGTCAAATGGTATTAGTATATTCCTAGAGTAGATATGATGGCTAACTTATATCTTATCAGCATTGTCAAATATCGGATCCAAAGTCTCTTGGTATATTTCTGATGAAACTGTATGCTGACATATTGATGGTTGATTTATTATATGAAATTGATCCTAAAATGGTACCTATTTTTACAAACAGAAATTGACTTGAAGTTTGTTGTGCTTTGATCTTTGTACTTTAGTTAAAAGATCATATTGCACCTACTCTTTGCTCTTTAAGAATACCAAAAAATTAAATTCTGCTATGATCCAGAATGTTTCTGTATACATTATAAAAATATAAAATAAAGGTCTGGGATGAGTTCAAGATGATTTGATTAAATTTGATTGAATGTTATTTTTCAAGGTGTTTTGTTTTATCTGAGTTGTTTTACCAAATCTTACTTTATATTAATTTATTCTGGTTTCCTGTCATGAGCGTGTTTTTTCCCCCCATCTTTTGACCTTTGAAATTTGAACCTATTTTATTACAACCACATTTATTTTATATTAAGTTTTCATTATGGAACTCCCCTTCTATTGGAGATTTTATGGCTTCTGTTCGTTGTTGCAATTATTTTTCTTCACAATGTTTTTCAATTTTCTTTTTTCAAACTGATAGATGACTTGCCTTTGAAATTTTATTTTGGTATTTCACAGAGTTCCTACGCTTGTTTTATCTTTTAAAAATACTACATATGAAATACAATTTTCTTTCAAAGACATAATAGATATGAAAGCTAATTGTGATTTCAAATACTAACTAGCTATTTATACTATGCCTTCATTTCTGTAGATATTCAGTGAATATCTTTCTTACTTTCTGCTGAAATATAAATTAAAATATACTCACTTACCATCTTTGTTAGATCCATCTTTTATCCTGTGCTTATTCTCATAATAAGAAAAGTAAAACAACGAGAAAGTTAAAGGGGAGGAAGAAGAGAGCAATTAATGATAAGAGAGAATTAGAAATATTGACTATTGAAAAGCCAAGCATGTTTCACATATAAAAAGAAGATAGGAAATGATGAGAAATGAAATGTGGAGGAGACTAATAAAAATTTCTACAATTTTGATGAAAACACAGAGAGGAATAAAACAGGTGCATTACTTCTCATAGATCGTTTGTGACTATGCACAGGCTTCTTCATCGAGATGTGGCCACTGAGTATAATTAGTTGAAGACTTTATTCCCAACTTCCCATCTTTCAAATGCAAATTAATGATTTCTGTGACAAAAATAAAAGTCCTTGACACTCTTGAAGAAGGACTCAAGTAAAATGAATAAATTAGAGATGAAGTAGAGATGAAGAGCCTAAAGTAAGTTATCAAGGAAGGATTCATAGATCCTGCTTTTCCAATAAAGCAGAAGGAACTGTTGGAAGATAACACTTACTTCAAAGGACCATTTTATTATGGGCAGGTAAAATCATAATTTACAGTCAAAATCTTGTAAAAAATAATGCCTGTGTGAGGATGGACTGCTTCCAGAATATTTGATTATGCATGGCTCTACCTTCACACCAAACATTTCATATTTTCACATTTATAGTTATTTCAGAAAAAATAACTCCAAAAATATTATATTACTACAATTAATACTTCCATTATTTCTTTCTAACAGCAGCATGTGCTGTTTTTTTAAAAAAGGCAAAACCCCAATTTAATTGCTTTTCTAGGCAGGTAATTATCTTTCCAGTCTTGTCTAAATTATGCTTGATGTTAATTTGATTGAAATATTTGCAAGTTTCTTCTACCCCTCCCACACAGTTTTTCTCTTTTCATTGCGTCTGTGGCAGATTAAATTTCTATGATTTATCTTTGTTTACTTTCTCTTCCTATATGTGAAGTTTGTTCAGATATTTCAAGTGAAGATTAGGTAACTTCAAAACGTTGAGAAGTTTCCTTCTGGTAGAACAAGCAGACATACTTGGGAATGACTGACAAGATTACTCAAGCTTATTCCAAATGGTCTAAAAACAGATGCAAAAAAACAAATATGTCCACAGACCTTACTCTTTTAAATGGAAAATTACTTTTACTGTGTCAGAAATAGTTCCTTTAGGTATTTTTGCACATCTGGCTCTTATGAAGAATAGTAGTGAAAATGAAAACATTCTATCATTCCAAAGAGCCACCATTTGGTAAGTACCTACGATGTGTCAGGAACTGTGAAAGGCATTTTATGCATATTATTTTATTGAATTCCCATGGAGTCCCATTAAATGGCTATTATTCCATTTTTAAAATAAGTTAAATAAAACATAGAGAGGAGTTAATGTTACTTACCCAAGATCACATAGGCAAAAAACTTTATTTTTAAAAATGTATATATATATTTTAAACTAAGCCATTATGATAGCAAAAGCTATGCTAATTCAGCTGAAATAAGATTATTTTTAGAGAAATAACCTTATAAAGTAAAAATCAATGGAGGAACTTTACCCATCCACAAAAATGTGTATAATATCTTAAAAGACTGAAAGAGTTTGAATGTGATGGTTGTATAGTTGTTCTGGTTATCTATGGCTGTGTAACAGCCATCTGGAAAAGTAGTATAAGCAACAACCATTGACTATGCCCACAAGTTGGTAGATCAGTAGATTAGGCAGGGCACAGTGGGAATGACTTGTCTTTGCTTCATGATGACTTCGGCTTACACTGGGGTGCCTCCATTGTGACCATATGCCTAGTGCTTCAGTACTAGCATTGACTTGATTCCTTAGTTCTTTTCCATATCATGTCTCATGGATCTGGAACGTCCACTGTGGCTTCTCCACTTAAATGTCTTATGGGAGTGGAATGATTAAAACTCATCAGGCATCTTTCTTTTCTCTATAGTGCCTTTCTAGATAGCAAGCTTGGACTTCCTCACAGCATGACTTTCTCAGAGTAATTGAACTTACATGCCAGCTGTCTTATCCCAGAGCAAGTATTCTAAGAGGTGCAGGCAGAAGTATTCTAAGAGGTCCAGTGCATTGGAAGGTCTCTAATGAACCAGTCTTGAAAGTCCCAGAATATAATTTCCAGGAGCATGCTGTTGATCGGGTGTGTGAGCTTCCTGTGGCTTGAGTAGCCGTGGTTGAACTCAAGCTATTTTGATAGAACTGCACTAAAGTTATCCTCCTGTGAGGGGAAATGGCCCCAGCAGTCAGAGTCTGAGTTGGGATGCCTAGGTGGGGGACTTAGAAAGGCAGAAGAGATGAAACAGGAGCTCCCAGGTCAGAGATTTGTGTGGGCTACAGCATCCTTCAAAGATTGCCAGCAAGTTAGCCAGAGAAGCAGTGACAACCAGCCTAACATCAGATCATACTTTTGTCTAGTAAGGAAATGAGATGTTGCTTGTGTCCCCTTATCTACCTCAATATTCCCTACAGGTGCGCGAGCACCTAGGTGGAGAGGTGCAAACTGAGCCTCGCCCCTCCCCTCCAGCATTAATACCTTATGTCAGAAATTGGTGCATGACTTACATATAGCCATTTTAATTTAAAAAGTTATACTGATTGAGTATATATTATATGTATTTATAATACATATATGTATTTATAATACATATTTATATGTATTATATATTTCCTACTATGCATTACAGTACTATATAATGTTATATACCATATATAGTAATTAGTATATATCATTATATATTACAATATATATGCCATATATACTATATTACTATAGTATACATGTACTATATATGTATTATATATGAATATAATTTATATTTTAAAGTCTAAATATGTTTTAAAAGTCACCACTCTGATTTTTCAGTTCATATAACTGGATAAGGTCAGATAAGAGGATTTAGCTTCTACTGTAGTTATGGGTTTGGATTTAGGAAATGGCATAACCTCTGGAATTGCTGCTGACGTTTTGGGCCGGTTTTATTTTGCAGGGTGTTGGGAGGAGGTGTGTATAGAGAAAGAACTATTTCATAGAAAAAATTAGGTAGTATGAGCAGACACAGGCTATATGAGGGGAAGAAGGAAGATGCCAGTTGATGACTATTTTCTGGTTTCTGGTTCAAAGCCTTCATGAGGATTCAGCCTTATTTCCTGATCTTGACCTCCGTTTAGTGATCGTATATCTTTAAATGCAGTCCATCTTTTTCCTCAGCTACATGACAATAATGTCAATTAGAAACACCTTGAATAAGACCTCAGGATGTCTATTAGAAATTTCTGATAGACATCTCTCTAAAGATGTATTTAGTTTGAGGCCAACCTACTGCCTGAAAACAACTTCTCTGAAAGGGATATGACATGGCCAAACTACTGCTACATCTAAGATCATGTAATATCTATAGAAATGGAAAAATGTCATTTTTCATTCCTGGAAGTGATACCTATCAGAAAGTGTTCTCTTCTTTTCTTCCTTTTTAAGGCTCCGTCTATGATTCAATTGTACCAAAATCTATTGAAAAGAAATTCTTTTATTTAATTGTAATCATGCTAGCCAATCAAGGAGGTGGAAAAAAAGAGAAATATATCATTGACATAAAAAAATCAGTCTCCCTACTCTCTAAACTGTTTTCCTTGTTTCTTTCCATTTGTTCCTATTTACCATTACCTGTTGACCTCCAGGCATAGTGCTGGTATTTATCTTTTGATGACGTTACTTTATTTTAAACCCAGAGACTGGAACAAACCATTATTCACTAATAAGTATCATTTATTTTCATTTGGTCTCTTGGATTCTTACTAGGTGAATGCTTATTAAATTGAAATAATAAATACACTTGAGGACTGGCATATTGCAGAGCATTTTTTTTTTTTTTTTTTTTTTTGGTGTTCTTGAGATGAAAACATTTATAAGAGCATGCAACCCCTGGATTTGATTTTCCCTACTGCTGCTCATGAGTGCCCTTGGGCAATTATCTCTCAGCTTGCCATGACTGTGTGTCAGTTGAACTCCAGAAGCAGCTAGAAGCTTCTGAGCCTTGGAGTTCTTTAGAGATCCTTAGATTGAAACTGTTAACTTTAAGTAACAAAATTTGAATTGTGCCTCCATTTAGTGACAGGATATTGGTACTGTTGACCATTTGGGATATTAAAAAGGCATATTCCTATATATTAGGTTGGCTTGAATTATCTTTCAAGATAGAAGCTCAGTTCCAAATGAATGTTGCATGCTCTTTAAAATATTAAATGTAGGCTAATTCATGTCAAAGAGGATATGGAAATAAGAGAGATTTTTTAAAGAGCCAATTAAGTAAGTGAATAATAAACAAATTCATCTGATTGGCAGGTATTAGATGGGCAAATCACTGATTAAAGTTTTGGCATCTCAGAGGTTTGACATTATCTTCATGTTTTACCTTCAGTTTGCCATCTGAAAACTGGGCCTGCAAATTGTGAAGATTACAAATGTTTTGAAGTCTTATAGATTTTTATTCAAAATAATACAATTAGTGAAAATTAATAGAAAAATGGATTCATTTTTGAGGCCTATATCTCTCTACCTACCTACCTGTCTGTCTTCCTCATGCTTAGCTAGCACTCCATTCATGTTGAAGAATGGATGGAGGTAATAGAAGTAGACAGTATAAAATAGGAAGTTGCTAATATCCTAAACTTATGAAAATTATGGAAAATTACAGTTCTATACCTGGTGATCATATCATGCTAGAACAAAAGATATAGTTTCTTCTTTCAAGTGCATGGTTAAGTGAGAGAAAAGTCCCCTCCCCCCCAAATCATTTGTCTTTCTCTCTCTGTCTCTCCTATTGGTTTTTAAGTTCATCTATAATTTGCATCCTGAGGATTCCTGAATTTTAGTTCCTTGTAGAAAGAATGAAAGAAAGAAGTCCTTGGGAAATTCAGATATTTATCATAGTTCCCAAGATGAACAAGAACAGGAGTTAGCCCATCCAATAACGACTGATCTGTTATGACTCAGATAGAAAGATTGTGACATTTATAGAAAGACTAAAAAGGGGAGATATATGTTCAGCTATTTGCATTCCACTTGAGTCTCTTTCAGGAAAAAAGTCAATTAAATACCCTCCAAATGTTTGGCATCTTAAAATTGATTTGAAAAATATGCTTTTGCAAGTAACTTGATTACTGTTCAGTATATTAGCATATATTTAATTTACTTGTGCCTTTTAAAATCGTGATTTTGAGAAAAAGTGAGAAATCATAATTACTCTTATTATTTAATAAACAATGATAGTTTTATATAAGGCCTCATTATAAGTGGGCATTCAGTTACATATGATGGGTTTTGTCATGTGACTTTTAAAAATTCTGCATTTAATTTTTTATTAGCAGCTCAATCTCTTAATTCAAACCTGTGATATTCAAATTTATTGAAACTTGAAGCTCTGAGAAGGTTTTATTTGAAAACTTGGCTTTCTTCCTTTTGTGCCTCTAATTACTATTTCTTCACATGGAATTCTATTTACACCGTAGACGGTAAGAGACTGTGGATTAACAAAATTTTGAAACCTGGCACAAAAATGTTTTAAGTAGATTTGAAGCAAGAAAAGGGTTTGTTTCTCTGATTTGCAAGGCAAGTAAAAGGGCAAGAACTGTAAACTATACGTAGGCTAAGATGCTGAATCAGTTTTATGATTCAGTTGGTGAAAAAAAAGTGTTAGATGCTTGTAATATTTCTCAAAGTATGATCTTTGGAATACCAGTCTTGTAAAATACTTTGAGAAAAAAGATTCTGTGCTCATGTAAATTTAGAAAATGCTGATAATATACCCCTTTCCTGGAGATTCACAAATCCTTAATCATTTTAAGTGTTCTGAAAAGTTTACCAAAAAATCAAAAACTATTCATACAAAATTTATTTCCCAAACCTTTTTGAAATAGAACTTAAAAAGATACTGTTAACATCTCAGAGAATAATTCCCAAGAATCACTGTCCTAGAATATGGTAGGAGGGGACAGCATCAGAGCGCTGTCTAATTTACTGACCAACTTTAAAATTACAGAGACAGAGTAACAGAGAGAGAGAATATCTCTATCTCTATATCCATCTCTGTAGAGATATAGGTATACAGATATCTATATATCCATTATATATAGAGAGAAGGATATAGATAATACTGAGGTATTTTAAACTTAGTGATTTTTTAAAGGACTTTGAGATCTTTTAGAAATGAGATTATTGGGTTAATATTGATAATAATACCAATAACAATAGCATTAGCATTTGTGCGGGACATTGTTGCTGGATGTTCTGAAGTCATTAGGTCGCATCTCCATTTTAAAGGTAAGAAGCAAATCAGAGAGATTAAGTACCTTGCCCAAAGCACTCACTATGAATGGCAAGGACATTAATAGTGAACTATTAATCTGAACTAAAACTGGCTTTAGTCCACAGCCTGTGGGTCTTCATTACACCACAGTCCCTACACCTACTGAGCTTTGGTGCCTCTTGAGTAGACTGGGAGATAGGAGAGATTGCATATACAATTGAAGTAAAGTATGGTCAAAGAGCATTGAGGAAAAAAAATGGAAATTTAAATAGATAAAGAATATATTAACTAGGACTATCTACAAAGAAATATTTTAGAGAAGGAAGAATTTAAGTTTGTTGGCGGGGTCCCTATGATTACAAGTAATTGGTTATGTGATTTTTCTCCATGGCATTACAAGCAATTTCACAGAACACTGTGACTATGGACATGGCGTCATTATTCCCAACCCAAGATAGAAAAGCATCTGTAAAAACTCCTTTGCCACCTTCTCCAGCTTGAAGATGGGAAAGGGGGAAAGGAGCAGAGTGTGTTAGCATTTTCTCACAATTGTTTGTAGTCCAAATGAATATATTTAACTGATGTATTAGAAAACTTTGGAACTATTTTATAGCAAGTATTATCTAGAATTATTGCTCTTATCATTCAAAACTCAAATGTTATATTACAGAATTCAATTAAAGCCTGCATGTCTTGGCCTGGTAGAATTCAGTGAATGTACTTTCCTCCAACAATTTTGTATGTTTAGTGTTTTAGTGAAAATGCAAGGGCATCTAATTTTTTGATGTGTCAAGTCACTGGACTGGATAGATTATTGGATACACATCTAGGCACTGGTTTCATTTTCTCTCAGTTATCCATATTTGTTGGACCATTTAATTTCTCCGAATAGTTCTCAGATTGTATTCTGGAATTTTGAGATTTTGATTTCTCTTAAATGGCTCTCCACGATGAGCACAGTTGAAAAGTGATGTGGATAGAGACTAGGTATGTTGCATTTGCTATGGTGTGTTGATTTTCAAAGAAGGAGATTATCAGAGGAAGAGCCACTGGTGACTTTACAACTGCCCTGTTGAGTGAGAAGCCACTGGCACAGTGTGGCTGGACTGAATTGAGACATACTTTCAGAGTACAATACATACTGGATTTCAGATAGTCCCCCAAACAGTAAAATAGCACATTAGTAAATTTGATATTGATTATATGTTGAAACTATAATATTTTGAACATACTGAGCTATATAAAATATATGATTAAAATTAATTTCACCTGTTTCTTTGGACTTATAGTCTCGTTTCTAAAAACTTTTGTCCATATGGCTTATATTATATTTCTACTGGAGAGTGCTGCTTAGAAATTATTATATTTACTCAATGAGTTAAAAAAAAAAGTCATACTTGGAGTTAACTTTGAGGCTTGAACCATTTGAGACTTAGACGAAATAAATCTAATGTATGATTAAAGAGGAAATTCTAAAGTATGATTAAAAAGAATCCCAGTTGTGTATAAACTTACCTCCAAACTCATCAAATTGTATACGTTAAATTTGTACAACTTTTTGTATGTCAGTCATACCTCAGTTAAGTGGTTCAAAGAATGAAAAGAATCCCAGTTTTATCTGTCAGTGGCTATTCAGGAAATAATGCCTCTGTGTGTGTGTGTCTGCATGAAATGTCTGAATATTTGACAAGCCTAGTTTGCTTAATTCAAGATCTTCCTTTAAAACAATCTAGTTCTTTAAATAGAATCATTTTTATAAAACACTTAAATGAAAGTTAACTAAAACTCACCAGTTTGAGTCTCTTATTCTCACAAGACGTCAAATTAATTTAGCAGGGGTTAACTATATCTTACTATTCCTGTATCATTTTGCTTGTACTCATATTTCTTTTTTAAAGTGGTATGGCCAAACCTAAAAATGTACCGTGTGGTGTTTCCATTTGAATGTCTTGCTATGCTTCTAAAGTTGAGTTTATAAAAGTGTAAGTGACAAGAATTATTATGTTGTATTTAATTAATGTCTAGTGTTTGAAATCCCTGAAACATTTTTGTTGGCATTAAACATAAAGTTTTAAATTTTCCTAGTTTACATGCATATAAAAACACCCATATCTATTTTAATTTAAGAAATCACAAAACAAAGTACTGTTAATAGCCAGATTGCAATAATTTTGAATTTTCCTACAAATACACATGCTAGGTCTTAGTTGTAAACCATATAAGTGAATTTTCTTTCTTTTATCCTAGTTTCCCTATACTGATTCTGTGATGAGATTGACCTTGTTTACTAAAAATAAACACCTAAGAATGTGATTTAAATTCTATAGCACTTCAAAAATATCTTTAAATATAACATTTTAATATAGGCCCATTATTTAAATTGCTGGTCATCAAATTATGCACCAGAAGGAAATAATCAGAATAATTTGTGTCATTGTTAATTTCTCTCTACAACAGAGAGGTATGAAAAATAGGCCACAGAACTACAACAGAAAGTCCCAAATTACTTCCATTGGTGTTATTCTCATCGTGCGATAGCTTTATACAATGCAGTTCAGTTTAGCCTGATTGTGCCAGAACAGGTTTTACTGAAAGACTCACTCTGGCCCAAGTGACCTATTTTGTTTTCCTTTGTATGTCTAAGGCTTTTTGTTTGAAAACTATACCTTGGAATGTGAAAGTGATTGACATGAATGGGCATGACCTAACCCACTTCTCCTCCCTGTTCTTAGCCTTGTCACTTCAGACTCAAGCTGGTTTCTCGAGGCCTGAAAAAAGACAGGAGCTGCTGCTGGGGAACAAGGTTATCGCACTCACTGGCCCCTTCCTCCGGAGCACTTCTGTCTGGCATCCACAGAAGGGTTTCTGAACTCTGAATGCAGCTTATTATTCTTCAGCAAATACTTCCCTAGTCAGCAATTAATAAATTGTGCTGGGCCTCATGCTGAATCTTTCACATATATTATTTTATGAAAACTCCTCACGAAAATCTTAGAAGGTAGACAAGTTGTTTAAGGACATGCCAATGATAATTAGCTGTATTAGTCAGTACTCTTGGTTGCAAGCAATAGAAACCAGGCTTCAACTTAGGTAAGGAAAAAATACGGAGGTGACTTACTGACTTACATAATCGGAAACTCAGGAGTCACTGCTCGGTTTAGACATGGCTTGATTCAAGGAACCCAAGTGATGTTCAGTAGGACTTTGTTTCTCTGTATTGCCCAGCTTTGTCATGTGTTGGCCCCTATTCTCAGGCAGACTGTCCCACCTGTGGTAGAATGATGGCTGCAAAAGACAGACGAGGACAGCATCCATGGTGAAAGTGAAAAGCCTTCATTTCTAGCAGTTTCCAAAAAGTCTTGGGGCTGGTTTGGATTGGACCAATTACAGTCACATAGCCATCTTTGATGTTCACAGGATAGATACACTGAGAGGGTTAAGCTTGGGTCACTGGAGCTGGGTTCAGCTAAGTCCCCCCCTGTAAACACAGGACTTAGAAAAATGGTGGGCTGGTTTCCTAAGAAAAATGCAGAAGCTGCTACCAGATGAATGGAGAGTTGACCCAGGGGGAACCAGTAATCACAGGTGTGTACTATGGGGGCCAACCAGGATCTGAACCCAGGTTGTTTATCATTATTAGCATTGTTGCTGCTGTTATTATATCCAAGCTTATGGTGGCAGTACTGTACTGTGCTGTATAACCCTTCCAAACTAAAATGCTACCTTCTGAAAGTTTTTACCCTTTGGCTAACATTGCTCTCTCCTCATTAAAAAATAGCTTGTACATAGTCTGAATCATTTTTTCAGCAAGTTAGTTTGCATGTTGGTCTCTGTTTCTTAAATTCGCACTAACATAATGAGCATCTCAGGAGCAAGGACCATTCTTCTTTTGTATAGTGTACAGCACATGTTTTGACTAATGTGACTTGTAGCACAAAGATCCTTCATGTACACTATGGTGTACACTGTTAACGCTTCTGAATTTGGTAAGTACATCTTGATTTCAAAAGAATGAGAATGGTTTCTTTTCTAATAACTCAATAAGCAAGCATCCTTAGGCTTGATAGGATACCACACTCTGAAAAACTGTTCAGATGCTTAATATCACAGACAGATGTTCTCAGAATTTAGCTGTTATTCTCAGGAAAATCATGAGGGTTTGTGACGCTTATGAGCAAGTCTCAGATCTTATACATACTTCTATTTAATATTTGTGGCTTTTTAAACAAAGAATACATTAAGTATTTGAGAAATAGAATAAGCATGGTTTCTCTGTTTGCAGTAGGAAGAATAAAAGTTTGGATCCAGATAGGCTTAGATTCCATTCTTGATAGTTATGTGGATTTGGGTAATCTAAATGTCACTGAGTCTTAGTTTTCAAAATTTGAAGGGATGTGGTAGGATTGATAAAATAATGTACTGAGGTGCCTTGCTCAGAGCACAGTGCTTATAGCTGCTCAATGATAAATGGTACTTTCTTTTCCTTTTTCTCCCCTCTCTCTTCCTTGTCATGTGCTGTTATGGTCAAATAAGGCAACACACATATTTTGGTATTCTTGTTCTTACTTTCAAGCCTCTGTGGGTGACAGCAAAAGATGACTTGCAGTGTCAAGACTGCCCATTTGTAGGCCAGCCTTATCCACCTGCGACACAATGATTTCTTTCTGCTGTTGAAGGATGTATAGAAAGTGAACTTATTATCTATCTATTCCACACAGCTTATTCTGTAGTATGTAGTCTCGAACTGTGTTATTTTTGCAAATACCTGTTATTTATCCCCAACAAGATGGTTGGTTCCTTGTTATCAGGAACTGGTAGACACTCGGGCACTTGTTGGATTGAGTTAATAAAAATCATATTTTAAAAAGCTAGACATTAAGGTAGACAGTGTTAATTTACGGGATCTATAAGACCAAATTCTTTGCAAGGAGACCCTTATGCATCTGCATGGCTACAGATTTTTGTTGTTCTGAGCTGAACTATTGAAAGAATAAGCAGCGGTTGTTTCTGAAGGAATAACAGCAAAGATATTGTTGAATTGGCAGATAGAATTAATTTTTAGGACGTTGCTAAGAAAATGCTCTGACATCATTTTCATGCAGACAAAACAGCATAAGCTTGAATTGGGGAGTCACAAGTTCATATTCTGAGTCCACCCATTTCTTACCCATGGAAACTTTGATAAGGTACTTAACTTTTCAGAGCTTCCAAACCTTGTTCTATAGAGCGGAGATATAACAACTGCTTCATTTGTTATGAGAAGTAAATTTCACTGTGTACATAGAAGATTTAGCCAGTGTCTAGCCTGTAGCAAGTGAACAGTAAATGGAAGTGGTAATAATAATAGTCATTTATTTGCTTGGGACAACGATGTTCATATAATGTCTATCAATTTAGAAATAATTTTGTCTATAGGTTGATTAGACCCCTTTTGGTCCTGAGAACAAAGAATGTTTTTCCACAAAGGGTGGTTTTCCCTAATGTATTTCTAACCGACTCTGAAAATTACAAAATGACCAAAAGACTCTTAGGGGATCGTTCCATCTGTTCAATTTTTGGATCAAATAAGGAATAAGCCCAGCTTAGGAGAAGAATGTAGGGAGCACAGGGGACCCAGAAATGTCTCCTCTGATGTCTTATTGCCTGTCTTCTTTTTTATCATTAGGCATTAAATTTTGAATTTTTAGAAATTGTTCTTCCCCAGTGCTTTGACTATTACTAAAAACCTTTTAAAAGAGAGTAATCAGAAGTCAGGAATAAGGAATCTGGAGTCATATTTCAAATGTGACCTTGGGCCAGTCATTTAAATTCACTGTGCCTCAGTTTCCTTGTCTAGAAAATAAAGACAATAACTGTTCTATTTTTAGAGTTGTAGGCACTAAATAAATTAATGGACACAAAGCCCCCAAAATAGCACTTAGCAAGTGCCATATACATTTTAACTATTATTGCTGCTTTCTCTTCCTAAATGTAATGTTTTCTACCCCTGTGTCCACCCCTAATATTTTTGTACTGCCTTCACAATTTTTTCTATACCTACAATATTTCCTTAAATCAAATTAAGTTCAATTTTTACTTATCTTTATATTGAGCATTTATGTATATATATAATGATGAATTTATGTGCTTTGTATATTTTATCATTATACATGAAATAAATATATAACCTTATAAAAACAGTTGTCTGTGTTACTACCCTAAATGCCAGTATTAAGTATACCACATTTATTTACAGTTTTGTGCCATTTGCTTGGAGCTTCAAGTACACTCAAAACTATTTTCAATATTATGAAAACTAGGACTATATATATTGAAAGACAGAAAGAGAGAGAGGCAATATATGCAGCCATAATAATTATAGCCATTTATTATTAACGTCAACCTATGTTCATATGGTTTATTCAGAAATAATTTTCACTGCAGATTGATTTGACAGTTTTAGTCCTGAGAATATAGAATGTTTGTCCATGAAAGACAGTTCATATACAGAATACATACATATATATGCATATATATGCATATGTATATATAGGTTATCCCAAGGGTTACAGGTTAGCTCTCTATATATTTAAAGAGAGATATAAAAAGAGAGAGAGGGAGAGGGAGGAAGCTCTAGTGAGGCCTTAAAGAAATGCAAATAGTGAAGAGATTATGGTGTACTTTTCTTTGTAACATTGCATTACTCATATATGAACAAGTTTAATATTTGCATCTATATGATGAGCTTTAGTAATTGCTCTGAAAGCACTGTCTAATGGTGATAAGGTACAGTTTTATCATCTTAAATAGTTAGCACTATGGTGTCCCATCTGACCTTAAGAAAATGCCAAGTAATTCTCTAGAAATAGAACTATAAGATGGTAACCTCTTAGAACAACAGCTCTCTCTGTAAAGGATCTGCTAGTCATTTACATTTCTCAGCAGAAATCAATAGCTTACTATTGTTTAATTGGTGAATGCAATGTGACCTAATCATCTCAATGAAGTCCTCCTTCCAGGAGGTTCATCCCCTGGGATAACGGAATGAGCCTGAGGAGAGAGGAACTAATTGCAGGAAGATAATGAGCATGGTTTCAATCAGGCTGACGGGGAGAGACGATGGGATAGGGAGCTTAAATCTCAAGGTTATGATTTATCTACTTTATTATTTATTAGAAGAAAACATTAATCAAGCATGACGCTAAACTAGGTACTGTACAAAAGATACAGACTAAATTTATTAGCAGAGTCAGAAAGAGACAAACTTAAAAATGAAATCTGGTCTCAGGGCTTTCATTTAGAAGCTGAGTAGGAAAAGCTCTACACAGTGTGTATAAAGATTGGAGATGCTTTCAAATTTCTTCCTTTCCATAGGCACTGCCCTCCCCCCATCCTTACTGTGAGTGAAGGTTCACCCCTTTATGTCAGAAAACAGAAGGCATTGTCTCCCCAAAGTACTTTAACTTGCTCATGTTAAAAAACAAAACAAAACAAATTAATAGACAAACAACAGTCTTTTGATGTTACCATTTCCTTTTTAGCCAAGTAGGTAAATGCAGACAGTTCATGCTGCCACTTAATGGCTGTGAAATCTTAGGCAAAGTATTTAATCTCTCTAATCCTTAGGTTCCTGATAAGAAAATGACCATATCCATGCCTACCTTATATATATATATATTTTTTTTTTTTTTTTTAATTGTGGTAAGAACACTTACCATGAGATCTACCCTCTTAACAAATTTTAAGTGCACAATACAGTATTGTTAACTACAGGCACAGTGTAGTATAGCAGATCTCCAGAACTTACTCATCTTTCATAATTGAAACTTTATGCCCATTTATTAGCAACACCCCAGTTCCCCCTTTCCTCCCTTAGTATCTACCTTCTACTCTCTGTTTCTATTAGTTTGACTATTTTAGATACTTCACGTAAGTGGAATCATGCAGTATTTGTCTTTCCGTGATTGGCTATTTCACTTAGCATGATGTCTTCAAAGTTTATCCACATGTTGCATATTGCAGGACTCCCATTGTGTTTGGAAGAGATGTTTGGAATGATTTCAGTCTTCTTAAATTTGAGATTTGTTTTGTGGCTTAACTTGTGATCTATCCTGGAGAAGGTTCTGCGCTCACTTAAGAAGAATGTATGTTTTGCTGCTGTAGGGTGGAATGTTCTATACATATGCTGACGCCAAGATATACAGGAAAACCACTCCTCTGTTCTCTGTCTATTCACAGACTACTCTGTACTCCAAATGTGTGTGTGTGTGTGTGTGTGTGTTTGGGGGGAGGTTTTCATACCAAGCAATTCTATAATATCAGCTGGGTATCCTATAATTTAACGCATTTCTGATACTGTCTACCTAGAGTTAACATCAGATCTCACAGATAAAGGATGCAGTCCCACAAGCCTGCTCCCTTCCCACTTCAGATGCCAATCACAAGTCCAAGTTGTTATCTGTGCATTGGACCAGTCAGCTAAATTGGAGAGTCTCACAACCCTATCCTCAGGTTTTATTAATTTTCTAGAGTGGCTCACAGAACCTAGGAAACTGTTTACTTAGTACATTACCCGTTTATTATAAAAAGATATAACTCAGGAATAGCAAGATGGAAGAGATACGTAGGGCAGGATACGGGGGAAGGAGCTTCCATGATCTCTCCAGGTGTGCCACCATCCCAGCATCTCCATGTGTTCACTAATCCAAAACTATCTGACTCCCATCTTTTGGGGGTTTTTATGGAAGCTTCGTTAAGTCGGCATGATTGTTTAAATCATTGATCATAGGTGATTCATTCAACCTCCAGCCTCATTCTCCTCCCTGAAGGTTGGGGGGTGGGGCTGAAAGTTCCAATCCTTTAATCATATGGTTGATGCCCCTGGCAACAAGCCCCTGTCCTTAGAGGATTTTCAAAAGCCACCTCATTAACATAAACTCAGGGACTTGTTATGAATAGCAAAAGATACCCATTTCACCTTTATTACTTTGGAGCTATTTTAGGAACTGGAAACAAAACTCATGTCCCTATAAGCTCTTATATAGGAAATTACAAGGGTTTAGTAGCTATATGCTAGGAACTTTGGATGAAGACCAAAATATATATTTCTTATATCACAGTATCACACATGTAATCTATCCTGTGTTTTCTTGAGACGAATGAATTTTGTTGCTGTGGATAGGAATGTTCTGTATATGTCTGTTAGATTCATTTGGTCTATAGTGTTGTTCAAGTCTGCTGTTTCTTTGTTGACTTTCTGCCTAGCTGTTCTATCCATTATTGCAAGTAAAGTATTGAAGTCTCCTACTGTTATTGTATTGCTGTCTCTCCCTTCTGTTGTGTCACTGTTTGCTTTTTTATGTTTAGATGCTCTGATGTTAGTTGCATATATATTTAAAATTGTTATGCTTTCCTGTTGAATTGACCCTTTTATCATTATATAATACCATTCTTTGTCTCTTCTAATAGTTTTTGACTTAAAGTCTATTTTGTATGATGTAAGTATAGCCAACCCTACTCTCTTTTGGTCGCCATTTGCATGGATTATCTTTCCCCATCCCTTCACATTCAGCCCATGTGTGTTTTTAAATCTAAAGTGAGTTTATTGTAGACAGCATGTAATTGAATTTTTAAAGTCTATCCAACCACTCTTTGTCTTTTGGTTGGGGAGTTTAGTCTATTTACTTTTAAAGTAGTTATTGATAGGGAAGGATTTACTATCACCAGTTTGTTCCTTGTTTTCTGTTTTGTTTTGGTTTTTTGTATTTCTTTTGTCCCTCCTTTCCTCTTTTGCTATCTTCCTTTGTGTTTCATTGACTTTTTAATTTGTATTGATATGCTTTTATTCTTGTCCCTTTTTCTTTTGTGTAATTTCTATTGGTATTTTCTTTGTGGTTACCATAGGGCTTACATAAAAATGCCATATAGTTATAACAGTCTATTTTAAGCTGATAACTTCAGTTGCTTGCAAAAACTCAACACCTTTACTCCCCTGCCCCACACACCTTAAGTTATTGATGTTAGTATTTACAACTATTTGTACTGTGTATCCATTAACAGATTTTTTAGTTATAGTTATTTTTTAATACTTTTGTCTTTTAATTTTTATACTAGAATTAAAAGTGATTTACCCACCACCATTACAGTAATACAGTATTCTGTATTTATATGTATATTTACCTTTATCAGTGAGTTTTATACTTTCTTATGCTGGTGGCTTATTTAGCATTCTTTCGTTTGTACTTGAAGAATTTCTTTAACATTTTTTGTCAGGCAGGTCTAGTGGTGGTGAATTACCTCAGCTTTTCTTTTCTGAGAAAGTCTTTATCTTTATTCTTGAAGGACTATTTTTCCAGGTATAGTATTCTTGGTTGGCAGTGTTTTTATTTCAGCACTTTAAATATATCATTCTACTCCCTTCTCTGCTGAGAAATCCACTGATAGTCTTATGTGGGTTCCTTTGTACATCACAAGTCACTTTTTATTGCTTTCGAAAATTCTATCTTTGTCTTTGACTTTTGACAATTTATGTTTCTCAATGGGCATTTGACTTAGTTAGTCTTACTTAGGATCTTTTGGGTTTCCTGGATGTGGATGTCCATTTCCTTCTCCAGATTTGGGAAGTTTTCAGCCACTATTTCCTTGAATACACTTTCTGCCTCTTTATCTCTCTTCTTTTTCTTCTGGGACTCCCACAATGTGTATATTGGTCCATTTGATTGTATCTCAGATGTCTCTGAGGCTTTCTTTATTCTTTTTTAATATTTTTCAATTTACTCCTCTGACTGAATAATTTCCAGTGTTTATTGATCCTCTCTCCTTCTTGATCTAGTCTGCTGTTTAGCTCCTCTGGTGAATTTTTCAGTTCATTTATTGTATTCTTCAGGTAGGTGATTTCTGTAAGTTTTCTGTCTCTTTGTTGAAATTCTCATATTGTTCTTGCATTTTTCTCCTGATCTCAGTGAGGATCTTTATGACAGTTATTTTGAATTCTCTGTCAAGTTTCTGCTTCTTTAGGGTCAGTTCTGGAGATTTATCTTGTTCCTCTGTTTGAACTGATTTCCCTATTATTTCATTTTTCTTCACTCTCTGTATTGGTATCTGCACATTAGACAAATAGCAACTTCTCCTAATCTTCATGGACTCACTTCACAAAGAAAAGACCCCCACTCATCAGCCTGGCCAGAGATTCTGGGTCTCTCAAACCTTTGTGCTTGTCCAGTCTGTTTTATTCTTAGTGGCCTCAGGCATCTGGATTTTGTTGGGTCACATCAGTATTTTTAGATAAGCAAGACTGAGGCCAATTCCTCAGGCAGCCTTCAGGTAAGTTGGGTCATTGGATGCTCTGTCCAACTCTTCCCCTCCTTGGGGACAAGCTAGGAGCTTGGGTTTTTCATCAGCTCAGCCTGTGCTGAGGCAGGGGGAGTGGGTATGATGACTGTCCACCCAAACCACTATCACTGTTCTCACTGGCCCCAGGGGGCTATAGTATGCCATGTTCATCAGTGCTCCGATAGATGCTACACAGAAGCCAGTCATCTGGGTAGTCCCATAAAAGTTGGGGCATTGAACACACAGTGAACCCTTTCCCCTCCCCTGGGAGAAACTGGTAAATGGAGTTTTTGGTCCCAGTCATATGGTGCTATGCTAGGGGTAGGGATTTTGGAAAGAAGATTTTCCTACCAGCTTCAGTGTGGCTGTTTTCTTGCTCGTTTGAGGTATGGGAGCTTCTTAACTCATTTCTGGATTTCTTACAAATGGAATCTGTCTGTGAAGGCATTCCTATTCCACCACCTTGCTGGTGTCACTCCCTCTTGTTGGCTTGTTTTGAGGAGGAAAGGAGGTAGAGGATGAAAAGTGCTTAGCACAGGGCACTGCAAATATCAAACAGTCAATAAATAAATGTTGATAGTGATATTGTTAAAATGTTATGATTGCCATTTCCGGTCCAGGTTTCAGTGTTAGGCTGTAGATAGTGAAAACATGCCCATGATACGTTCTGATCAGCTAAGGACAGTTGACTATAGGGATGGAATGAGTGACCAAAGTCATCTATATTATAAATTTGCCTGTGTACATATATCTAGGGTCAATAGCAGAACAGTAATATTAGACTAACATGATAATTTGCTAAATATTTATTACAGACTGAATTACCAGAGATTGAAAGGGGAGTAAGACAAGTTCTCTTTCTTAGATGAGTTTACATTTTGGAGGAGAGAGACATATTAACAAATAACTGTCATGCAGGCTAATTGGGTACCTTGGTAACACACAGGATTAATTCTTCAGGGTGGGACAGAGAGAGAGTCAGAGAGAACCAAAGAACAGGAGTTTGCCAAGTGGAGGAGTTGAGGAAGGATATTCTTTGCAGAGCAGTGTCATTGTGGCATGAGCTCTGAATGGCTAAAGCAATGTGTGGGTGTGTGTCTTAGAGGTGTATGTGTGTGTGTGTGTGTGTGTGTGTGTGCGTGCACACATAAGGAGTGTCCAGAGTTGAGGTAAAATTTAGCTGAGGATGGTCTTGAGTTTTCCAAGTGATATAATCCAACTTTTGCTTAGAAAGTTAACTCTGCTAGAAATAAAGACAGTGCATCAGCAAGAGGAGAGATTGGGAGCAGGAACTGAGAGAGATATTCCAGGTATAAATTAGACGAGGACTGAAGAGGACAGAGGGGGAAGTTTTGAGTTGGGCAAACAGGGAGTCATTGACAAGGTTTTCTAGATAAACATCAGGGAGTTCTGACAGTAGTCCAGAGGATTAAGAAAGTAAGAATGAGTAGTCTGTGAGAATACTCTATTCATTTAAGAAGTTTGATAATCAAAGAGGCAAAGGGATGGGGTTAGTAGGCTTGAAAATTAGGCTGAATGGAAGGAAGCTTTTCCTTTTAGGAGAGACTTGTAATATTTAAAGACAGAAGGGAAGAGATGAGAGGAATTTAGGATGCAAGAGCAAGTAGCTAATTGATGAATAAGGTTCCAGAAGTAGAATAAAACCAATAGCACAGGTGTCAGGCATGGCCTTGGAAGAGATTAGGATCCGATTTTTCTCTAATATATAAAGGAAGATGAATTAAGATGCTAGTAAGAGTACTCATACTGACCTCTCCTATTTTTTTTCTTTTATGATAAATTGATGTGATGAAATGATGAACTTTGAATGTATAATAAGGTAATTGGGCTACAAAGTCATACAGATGTGGATAAGAAGGATAAATATGTTTTAGAAGTGAGGGAAAGGAACCATGTGGATCATGGCTTGTGTTCCTTTTGTACTGTCAGCAAGAAGCATCAAGTCATGTGTTAAGTCCAGTTTTGATTATACATGCTCCAGGAGGTAGCATATTTACATGTTCTACCTCTCCATGGACCTGAATTTCTTTTATATTTTATTAAAGTCATGAGACTTATCTCCCTTATTATAGGGACACCTCAAATCCCTTTCATAAAGTAGTAGATAAAACATGAATAAGTACTGAGGATGTCTCAAAAACAGTCTACACATAGGACAGATGGGGCCATATTACTGATTACTTAAAAATGATAAAAAAATTGGAAGAGATAGACCTATGCCTTTGTGTTCAATCCGGACATCTTGAAATTAAGAAAAGGACTTTAGACCATGACAGGCATCTGCCACACAGCAGTGGCAGGCTGAGAGAGCACAGGGGGTCTCACAGATTTGAAGGCTATTGTGTGTCATGGTTTGCTTCAGTGATTCAATAAGTCAAGATCAGAGTCTCTTAAGACTGTTAAACTCTCTGCCCGAATTTGTTCCTCTCTATGGTGAAGTTACCCAGAATGCTAAAAGATACAATCCCCTCTTGATACGGTCACGAATTGACTAAATCCAAAAGCCAACATAACCGACATGAAGTTTAGCACTGTCCTTCCTAAGAGACTGAGCACCAGTATAAATCTCTAGACATGGAAAGACACAAGAAAATTATTTTTCAGAGTCTCTGATTAAACGCAATAAATTAGTTAAGTACCACCACTGAGATTTGTGCTGTAGAAGTAGAGTACAGAACTCCAATGAGAGCTTGCTGGAGACCTTAAGAAAGGAATAAATTGCATCTGAGAGAACCTTACACTTCAGCAAAGAAATAAAACAGACTGCAAGTATTTGTAGAGTTATGAGAAGCTATAAATGGGATTTTGTTTGCTCTGAAAATATAAGGGGAGGGCCTTTATTTTGCAGGGAGGCTCAAGATGGCACTCCAACTAGCTGGAGAGAAAGTTTGACCATTAACTAGACAATAGTATTCTCCAGGTAGGAGCCCTCCAGGCAAGAGTCTGGCCTATTTAAAATAGAGGAAACACAACCTTTTGAATACAGTCATATCATATGATTTATTTTGCTTTCAAAGATACCTTCACTGACTTCTGCGGTTACTAAATGAGAATAAACACCCTTTCTTTACCTTTTCCTCCCCTTTATCAGTAACATCGAGGTGGTTCTTTGTAGTTCCCTTTAGTCAGGACTTGAATGCGCACCCTCCCGACCCCCACTGTCAAACCCAAGTCTTCTATTCTCATAATAATGAAATGGGAAGACACCTCTTTGTTAACTTTCTATAGGAGCTGAAGTTCCCATTGGGCCATAATTGGTAACCAGAGCTGAAGGCTTAGCAGTTAAATTCTCCATGAAAATATATGAATAAAAGTAGAAATGTTATGGGCTGATTTTTTCACTAAACTTCTGCCAGCTCTTACAGTGTTTTATGAAGAGATGCCAGCATATTCAATAAATCTTGGCTGGCTGTTGTCCAGGAGAAATTATCACCAGCCCGTTGAAGGATCTCTGGCTGCTCCTTAGGAAAGGGAGGGGAGGAAGGATCGTTCTGGTTCATTCTGAGTTGTGCATTATACATTAAATTAAAATATATGTTTCACCCATTTAGCAGTCTGAATAATAAAAGCTGTATACAGCTGCAACAACTCTGCTCTATGCATTTTAATGACTGATTTGTGAATATACTAGAATTATAACTGCTATTCAAATATTTTCCTTTTTTAAGAAGTCACAAATCCCTCCCTTTAAAAATGCACAGACAAACACTTTATAATCTTTTAATAATTTGTACTAAAGAGTTTTAAAGCTTAGAATATGTGGAAATTATTTGTTTTAGGACGAGTAAATATAATGGGCTTGTCAATATGGTATTCAAATAACTGTAAAAATATTTGGAGTGTCTCCAACGAAAAGAACCTAACTCCATCTCTGCATTCAAATGAATTCTAAATAGAAAAAGTGATATACAGTTCAAAAGGAAGCATTAGACTCTAAAGCACCTTTCCATTTCTCTAAGGAGTTGTGATCTACTGCTCAAATAGACTTTTAAATGGCTGCTGAGTTTTCAGGCTTCTCACATGTTCATACTTAAATCCGTTTGAACTAGTTAAGTAGAGTCACAATTAGAATTGTAATTTCTTTTCTTTCCATTTTTAACCAGTTGTGAAGAAAGCTAATAAAATTGGAAAATGAGCATATGCAACCTTTAATGTGAAAACTAGGTCTTAGAAGGGTGAGGCAGTGCTTTATCAGCCTCCAGAGGGTATTTTTCTAAGCATAATGCCAGTTTTAACATAGGATCTACGTACTTTTTGTATGATGAACTGTAAACCAGAAGCTTTCTCTAATGGGTTCTAAAAATCAGGAGATTTAGATTCAACTTAGGAGAAAAAAAATGGCATGTTATGACAAAGGTAATAATATATCAATAATATCCTCAATTTCTCATAGAAACTTAGAAAAATATCTATTAGCTAAGCAGCCAAAAGTTTATTTTAGGATACTTATGATCAATGTAAGGAAATTCTCAGTAATTTACCATTAATTCAGATGTCCATTCTTAAGTTGGAAACATGTCAGTGAAACATGAAGTTCTATGGCATCTTTAGCAGAGCAAACGAACAGAAGTAATCCCCTTTATTGTTTCCTTATTTCAGCCTCAAATAACCCTCAGTCTACTAACTGCCCCCAGGATCCCATTTTACAAAGCATGTTTCCAAAAAACAATTTGAAGAATTTTAGAAGCTGAAAAATAATGTGTTATTCCTTAGTGTATTAGTGGTTTGTAACACTGATGATTCAAGCTTCTTCCTAAGCAGTTTTTTTTGCATCTGTAAACTGATCTAAATGCCTGTTATGAGGATAAATTTAGAAAAGCTCATTTGGAATTGTTACTGTAGAGCAGGGGTCAGTAAACTTTTTCTGTAAAGGAAAAAATCGTGGGTAATTTAGACTTTGGGGACCCTCCCTGTCACACTCAGTGAACCCTGCCATTTTAGTGCAAAGGGAATCATAGACAGTGTGCAAACATATGCATGTGGTTGGTGGACTTGGCCATTGAGCTGTTCTAGAGCAGTGATTCTCATTTGGTGTTGGGTGTGATGGGGAGGGAACTTTGGAAAGTTCATTGGGGGATGAAACTCAAGAGAGACTCTGCTGGAAATTTTCATCTTTTTCCTATCAAGAGGTAACAGGAAGGGACTTCCCTGGTGGTCCAGCGGTTAAGACTCCACCCTCCCAGCGCAGGGGGTACAGGTTCAACCCCTGGTCGGGGAACTAAGATTCCACATGCCATGCTGTGTGACCAAAAAAAATTTAAAAAAGAGTTAACAGGAAATATTTTTTGGTTTTGGCTAAAATAATAATTTGATGGGGCTTCTAGGTCGTTAAAATTGCACAAATAATACAAATGAGGGTCAGAAATCACTTTTAATATTATTACATCATTAACATATATAATATAGAATAGTGATATCCAATAGAAACATCATATGAGACATATATATGATTTCCAATTTTTGAGCAGCCATGTTAAAAAAGTAAAAAAAAAAAAAGGAAAACTAAAACAGGTAAAATTAATTTTAATAATGAACTTTATCAAATATATATAAAAATATTATCATTATGCTATGTAATCAATATTAAACATTATTAATGGGGTATTTTACATTATTTTTTGTACAAAGTCTTTGAAATCTGGTGTGTATTTTATACTTACAGCATATTTCAACTTGGATTAGTCACATTTCCAGTGTTCAGTGGCCATATGTGCCTAGTGAGTACCTTACTGGATAGAACAGGAAAAGATCATATAATATGTTACTTTTACTCACTGGATTGTATTTTGAGAATAAGTGATGTAAAATATAGGCCAGATTAATGTTCTCCTTCTCCTCCCCTATAACACTGAGCCTGACAGCAGCCTGAAAGGTCTTCATAATGCTGCATTTTGGAAAGCCACTGCTAATCAAGAGAGCTGGCATGAACCTCTCTACAATCATATAGAGACCATAAGATGAATTCAACCATGTAATTGATCATTTGAAATCTCAGGACTCATTTCAAACAGTCATTTTCTTTTATTTGCCAACCAGGGGTCAACAATTCCAATGCCAGGAGAGACCAGAGAGATAGAAGTGAGGGAATCCAGCTGGGTGAAGACAGTGGAGAGTGATGGGACCACCTGTGGCAAGTGGCAGGTATGTACCCTTCCTGAAGTATCGACATTCCAAAAGCTAAACACTGGGTCAGCAAAACAAACACATCTGCAAGACCACCACTGGATGTCCAGACCTGTTGGTTTCCAGTCCCTGGTTACATACGTTAAGTCTGAAGATGTGGCACTATTCCAAGAGAATTAACATTATTATTGTACCAGTACTTGTCTGATCTCTGACAGTTGTAGGGGGTGGGATCAGGTGATCTGACCCCAGCCTCACCTCTCCCTCTGCCCGTTCTGTCTTACAGGGGCTCTTCTGCTCACTTCGACCTGAGAGTCTGTCACAAATTTCCTTTGCTTGCAATTCCTCTACTCTTCTTTAGCGACCAGGAAAAAATGCCCCTCTCTGAAGCCTTCCCAATCTCTTATGTTCATAGTTGTACAGATCCACAAAGCCAAAATTCAAAAAGCTCTGGAAGCTAAAAGCTTTTGAAAACTCATCTAGTGATAACAAATCTTACCTGATCTGAACTCATTTATCAGCAAAATCTGACTTTGCTGGACGTGAGTCTCTTTGTAGGTCTTTATTTAGCTAACAGTTGTGAAAATTCATACTGCAGAAATATTAATATTTTGAATATAGGAGCTGTCCTGTGTTCACTGGAATGATTGTGTAATATATGGTGTTCGTACCATGCTATCATTCTAACATCAGAGAAGTTCTGAAACACATCTGGCTCCAAATATGCCTTTATTAGTGAACCTTTATTCCTAGTAGTGGAAGTAGGAGTATTAGTAAATAGTTATTTAACACAAAATATGCTCCAGGTCCCTTATGTATTTTAACTCTTTTATTCTGCACAAGTCAATTAGGTAAGTATTACTGTTACCTTCTCTCATAGATGTCAACAGTAAATTAATAGAGTTACGTAACCTGCCTGAGGTCACACAGCTCCTAAGTGGCAGCACTTGGCAATGCCAGTAATCAAACCCAGATGGTCTGGCTGAGAGTCCTTCCTGCTGTGCAGCAGCATCTGTCTAAGTGTTGGTTATGGGTTCCCCTCACTTGACTCTTACTGTGTGAAGGTTCTGTCTCCTGAACTAGAATTCCTACTCCTTAAAAGCAGAGCTTGTCTCCCCCATACTACCTACCTGGTAAGGGTATGAACCTAACAGCATTTATAGCGAAGAATGGCTAGGTTAAAACGAGCATTATGTATTTCAGTAATTTACTATGGATTCCGCAGGTCATGGTCCCACTTGTTCTGTCTTCCACAAAGCTGATTTAACTTTGCGTGATGTGACAGTTATTAAGCTCTGCCTCTCTCAGTGAAAATAAGCACAGGCACAAGCATATATGCTATCACCTTAACCACAGCGAAGATAAATTCTGCTTCTGGTTCCTGCTTAGTTAATGCTTATTCTGATCTATGCAGTATGTAAGAGCTATTTATGTCTTTCCTCAGTGTATCCTGTATAGTTTATGCGGCGGTGCTATTACTGTTCCCATGTTACAGATGAGAAAACCAAGATTTGGAAACGTGTGATTATGATGCTGGGAAGTGGTGAAATTGTGTTAAAATGTAGGTGGTTTGACCCAGGAGCCCGCAATCTTCCTCATCTTCCTTCTTTGCCTCTGGCTTTCTTCTGAGATTACTTTCTAGGATACAAGTCACTTTCTAACTTGAGTCTTCCTTTCTTCTCATATCTCTTGCCACTCCAGTTACATTGGAGGGCTGGAGAGTTTCTTAATATTCTATTCTTTCACCATAGACAATACTCATTTATCCTCATAACAATATTATGGGTTTGTGCTTTTGGTGTTTCCATTTAACAGATTTGGAAATTGAGGCTCATAGGCTTTAAGTAATTGACTCAAATTCACGTAATTTGTGGCTGAACTGGGATTAAAGTATAAGTTAACTGATCTAAAATCTCACACACTGACAGCTCACATTTTCCTGCTTCTCGTTGAACTAGTTTCATACAGTTTCAGCAGTCTAAGAACAAATTATGATTATTTTAAAAAAACACCAAAGTAACCCATGGAACTTCTTCTAATTGAACTTCCTACCTGCGGACACAATGAAGAAACATGAACCTAACTGAATATTCTTCTCAGATTCACCAGGGGCATATTTTTAGTCTTAGCATAAAATATTTCCTCTGTGCCTCTGTTCAGCCTATAGATTTCATTTTCAAAGCTAGAGTCTTTTTCCAGTTAATCATATTTATTGGCAAAATACAGCCTAAGTCACTGAAACAAAAACTAAATGAAATAAGAGAACAAAGGTTGAATAAAGAAGTTCTGGACAAAAAGCCTTTGACCACAAATGGATGCCAGATTGGGAATTTTATTTTTCTTCAAAAGTGATTAATCATAGCAATCACTAGTAAACAGTAATACATATTTGTGTGTCACCTCTTTATGCATTAAAAAAGATCAGAACAACCCAGGACCCACTCATTCTGTTTGACTGTTGGAATATTTTTTTAAAAAACATCAGTGTAGTTTAAAAAAAAAAAAAAAAGTCTTTATGAGCACTCTGATTGATTGGAAGTTAAAAAGAAGAGCAGACTTATTCCTTTCCTTGGGCTCTCCAGTCCTGTGGGGATGTCTCTAGATCTTCAAATAAGTCCCTCCGAGGGAGAAAAACGCCACCACTTACAATATGTAATCTCAGTGCCTGGAGACGCCCTGTCGCCTCACTTTGGAAGTGTTTGGTGAGCTATGCAGATCACGAAGATTGGGTAATAAAAACCCACCACCATCCAACCAGGGAAATCTATTACTCACCTCTTCTATTAATAGAGTTAGAGCTTCGATTTCACAGTGCAAAAAGCTCAGATTTATTTTGCTTACTTGAATCTCAAAGCTTGAGTGCTCTCCGATTGGGAAATATAAATTCTGCTTGCTTTTAAACTAAATAATAGTTCTATTTATAACACTTGTCATAGCCTTTATACTCCTTTTTTGCATATAAAATGCTGCAATACATATACCTACTCTAACGTTTCTTGTAGGGTGAATTTAGCACACTGATTGCTGAGAAAATAGGGAAAAAAGAGCCACGCTCACCTGGAGCGGGGGCATGGAGGTGTTGGGCAAATGTTGTCCATTCCACCCACTTATAAATGAGAGGTGAACGTCCGTCCTGTTCATTTATAAATTCATATGGAGCCTTTCTTTGTGTTGAGCTGTTTGATTTGATAGCGGAAACGGGATGAGGGTTCTGTTTTAAGACAATTCCATTTCTCAGGATGCCTCCTACCTTCTGTGTATGTATCATTTCGAAAAACGGTGAATAGCAGCTTAAGCAGCTAATAGCCAATTCCAGTTCCCATTTTTATCTGTGGGAGACAGTTTCTCTGTTAAAATGGTAACAGTTAAATGCAAAACTAACCTAACAAGCCATTGGGTGGCACTGTTGCTCCACTGAGTTCTTGGTTAAAGAACATTTCTCTTATACTAAAAAAGGAAAAGAAATGAAACATGAGTATGCCTTAAAGAAAGTAACATTGTTTAAATGAGACAATTGGATTTCCTCTGTTTCTTTGATTCTTTCTATCCACTAAACACCCTTTGACCCAGGAATGACAAGTAGGTTTAAACTCAGATGGCAATATCAACCGTTTGGTCAATGCCACCTGGAGCCTAGTGTTAAGAAGGATTCTGATGCCATATCCAAGCCAGTGGGTTGTATGGAGAATGTTATGGATTGATTAACAGTGTCTGCTGTGGGTACAGAATATTGGAATGGTGACTAAACTTGTCATTCTTCCTGTTGAATTCTATATAATGAGTGCCTATGATAGAAATAAATTCTATACTACCATTGGGGCTAGGTAGAGAAAATATGAGTGGAGTTTTTTTTTTTTTTAATGTGAAAGCAATGTTAGGTGATATGTTGAAAGTCAGACTATCATAGCACATCGTGCATCTTGGATAATATGAGTATGACCTGAACTATATGTGTCCTCTTTTCTTGCCTCACCTAATCCAATCAGAGTTTTAAAGGTTATGAGAAAGTGGTGTCATTACCACAAGGAGGTTAATGGTTTTTGGCTGGTTAGTGCCAAAAAAGATGGTAGAGGCCAGAAAAAGATGTCTTCATAATCCAAGAAACCTCAAAGCCCCAGGAATATACTCATTTTAGAGTTTAAAATCCTGTTTATTTAATTTTAGATCTATTATGGTCTTAAGATTTACCATAAAAGAACAATGACTATCACATATGTGTGAGTCTATGGGTACATTAAACTTTCCCTACCTCCTCTGAAGAGCTTACAGTATTCCTTGACATGGGGTATTTACTGAATGCGCTCTGCAGTAGTGTTTTCTGTGATGTTGGAAATGATCTATGTTTATGTTGTCCACCACACCAGCCGTGTGTGGCTACTGAGCACTTAAAATGTGGCTCCTGTGACTGAGGACTTGGATTCTAAATTTCGGTGTAATTGCAATTAATTTGAATGTGAATATAAATAGTCCAGTGTGGCTACTAGCTATTGTGTGGGACAGTGAGTTGTAGTTACTGCAGAAATGATTAACACTTGGGTTTGAAGAATACACAACCTATCAAACCAGATGGCCCTCATATAAGCACAGTAATGCCCAGTAAGGATAGTTAAGGTTTATTAAGCATTCACTATGTGTATGGCACTATTTTAAACATTTTATATATTTGGTCTTCCCAACAACATATGAAGAAAACCTTTTATCCCCACTTTACAGATGAAGACAATTATAACAAAGGGATAAGCACTGAAATATTAGATAGGTCCCCAAATGGGATATGTTGGCCCTCTGTACCCACTAATAGTTTGGTTTCTTTTCCAACAAATACTGTTTCAATGTGTGTTCATTGTTTACCTAGAAAGGGGGTTGAGTCGGTGGTTGGAAGGGGCAGAGAAGGATGAGGCCCGCTTGCAAACTAGAGTCCTCTTTAGAAAGCATTGTGGTGGGGCTCCTTGGGAGCCCCATCTTCCTCCCTGCCCTCTAAGTAGCTTATTGAAGTGCTCCTTCTAAGCAAACAGATTTCCTTCCTGGGAGGTTTTCTAGCAAATACAATTCCCTCCACCACCTCATTACATTTACAGCATTGTTCTAATTTGCATTATAGATAAGAATCTTGGGCAACTGCCTATACCTGACTCTGCGGGGAGCACACAGCTAAGGTTCTCTTGTAGCCAAAGGATGGCAGAGCTTTACTCTAGAACACGAAATCAGTGTAGGCTTCTGTGATGGACAGAACAATGCCCTCCACTCCAAAGATATCCATGTCCTTATCTGCAGAACCCATGAATATGTTACTGTACATGTGAAGAAGGAACTTTGCATGTGTGATTAAGTTAAAGATTTTACAATAGGAAGACCATCCTGGGTTACAACAGGTTGGTCTGATGTAATCACAAAGAACCTTGTAGGAGAGAGGCATGAGGTCAGAGAGGAAAAGGTGATGTGATGATGGGAGAGAGAGAGACAGAGAGGATAAGATGCTACCCGGAAGGCTTTTAAGGTGCAGAAAGGGCCCAAGAGACAAGGAATTTAGGTGATGCCAAGAATCTGGAAAAGGCAATGAAACAGATGCTCCCCAAGAGCCAGCTGGTCTTTTTTGAACTTCTCAGCTCCAACACTGTGAGGTAGTAAATTTGTGTTGTCTTAAGTAATTTGTTGCCACAGCAGTAGAAGACTAATACAGCTTCTTAGACAGGGGGACTTTTGAGAATTGTCAGGTAGAGAAAGGAAGGGTGTTCCAGCCAGAGGAACCAGCAAGTTCAAAGGCATGATGCTCCAAAACAGCATTCAGTGCATGGGAACAGTGTGTATCTCAGGGTAAGCAGCAACTGAGGTATGTTTCAGGGAAATAAGATGCGGTACAGGAAAGGGACCATTCTGGTTTCGCTGCTAATCCCTAGCATTCTGAGATCAATCCCAGGGCCATGCTTTCCTCTTCTGGACCACATGTGACCTCACGAGTCTCCTGTGGTTTTACTCTATGTATTTCTCTTCCCACAGAGATCAAAAGAAAAACCCATAAATATTTGCTACAGGGAAAGATGAAGGATCCCAAGCCAGTAAAAATAAGAAAGTAACTTGGAAGAGAGAAAGCTATTTCTGTTATGTTAGATAAAATTTTTTGCTGGCATTAGAAATTGAATGAGAAGAAAGAAAATGATCAATTTCAGATTGGATAAAGGCTCCTAAAGGAAATCTTTTTGAACCATATAATACATCTTATGCTTTCATCACATTATGTGTATATATATGTCTTATAGCAGGATGGTGAAGAGTAAAATTAGTTAAGAGGGGGTGGCGGAGTCAAGATGGCGGTGTAGGAAGACACAGAGTTCGCGTCTCCCCTCAACTAGGGCACCTGCCAGATGCTGGGGGGGACCTCAATGCCCAAGGAGATGGGAGGAACCCCCAAGTGAACCAGTAGGATGTGGGGGGGCTGAGGGGGGAAGAGAAGTGGAGGCCAGACAGGACCGGTGCTGCCGAGGGGTGGCTGAGAGGGGGGAGGTGTTCCCACACCTGGAGTGACCCTCGGGGGCTCGGATCAGGAGGGAGCATGCCCAGAATTTCCCCTGCCCAATCGGCTGGGGAAGTCTGCCCTGCTCTTGGCCAGATCCTGTACCCTCAGAGGCCCCCTCCGGGCTGCATAGGTCCTGGGGACATAGGAGGAAGGCCGGGGCAGAAAAGGAGAGGCAGGTAGGAGGGACCCTCCAGGACCAGAGGGGCAAGAGAAGGAGCAGAGGGCACTTGCCCCACCCACTCAGGCCCGGGAAGCCTGCTGGGCTCCCAGGTAGGGTCCCCCGCCCTCTCAGACCAGAGGCGGGAGGTGCGCCAGGGCCCCTTCTGTTTCATTGAACCTAAGCCCCAGCCCTGCACACCTCCCAGGGCCTTTTCCAGCCCTGTCGGTCCTAAGCATAGGCCCCGCCCACTGCCCAAACCCCATCCCTGCTTAGGCCCCGCCCTCCACAGCCAAGGCCTTTTCCACCTTTTTTTTTTTCTTCCCCCTCTTTTTTACTATTGTGGTTCTGTTTTATCTTCTGGTGTTGTTTCATCTATATTTTAATTTTTATATTCTTTCTAACATATCTGTGAGTTTCCTAGTCTAATTTTATTTTTTACTTTGTTATTGTTCACCTTTTTAATTAATTAATTTATTTTTTGCCTCTCCGCGTGGCTTGTGGGATCTTGGTTCATGAGCCGGGGGTCGGGCTAAAGCTCCTGAGGTGGGAGCTCCAAGTCTGAACCACTGGATTAACAGAGAACCTCAGACCCCAGGGAATATTCTTCAGAGTGAGGTCTCCCAGAGGTCCTCATCCCAGCACCAAGATCCAGCTCTACCCAACAGCCTACAAATTCCAGTGTTGGAAGCCTCAGGCCAAACAACCAGTAAGACAGGAACACAATCCCACTCATCAAATAAAACCCAAAAAACAAAAAACAATGAGACAGCAATAAAATATGTCACAGATGAAGGAGCAAGGTAAATCCTATAAGACCAAATAAATGAAGAGGAAATAGGCAATCTACCTGAAAAAGAATTCATAGTAATGATAGTAAAGATGATCCAGAATCTTGGAAATAGAATGGAGGCACGGATTGAGAAAATACAAGAAATGTTTAACAAAGATCTAGAAGAACTAAAGAACAAACAAACAGAGATGAACAACACAATAACTGAAATGAAAAATACACTAGAAGGAATCAATAACAATAACTGAGGCAGAAGAACGAATAAATGAGCTGGAAGACAAAATGGTGGAAATAACTGCCAAGGAGCAGAATAAAGAAAAAAGAATGAAAAGAATTGAAGACAATCTCAGAGACCTCTGGGACAACACTAAATGCACCAACATTCGAATTATAGGGGTCCCAGAAGAAGAAGAGAAAAAGAAAGGGTGTGAGAAAATATTTGAAGAGATTATAGTGGAAAACTTCCCTAACATGGGAAAGGAAATAGTCACCTGAGTCTAGGAAGCACAGAGAGTCCCATACAGGATAAACCCTAGGAGAAACACACCAAGACACATATTAATCAAAGTAACAAAAATTAAATTCAAAGAAAAAAATATTAAAAGCAGCAAGGGAAAAACAAAAAATAACATACAAAGGAATCCCCATGAGGTTATCAGCTGATTTTTCAGCAGAAACTCTGCAGACCAGAAGGGAGTGGCAGGATATACTTAAAGTGACGAAAGAGAAAAACCTACACCCAAGATTACTCTACCCAGCAAGGATATCATTCAGATTCAACAGAGAAATCAAAAGCTCTTCAGAAAAGCAAAAGCTAAGAGAATTCAGCACCACCAAACCAGCTTTACAACAAATGCTAAAGAAACTTCTCTAGGCGAGAAACACAAGAGAAGAAAAAGACCCACAAAAACAATCCCAAAACATTTAAGAAAATGGTAATAGGGACATACATATCGATAATAACCTTGAATGTAAATTGATTAAATGCCCCAACCAAAAGACACAGACTGGCTGAATTGATACAAAAACAAGACCCATATATATGTTGCCTACAGGAGACCCACTTCAAACCTAGGGACACATACAGACTGAAAGTGAAGGGATGGAAAAAGATATTCCATGCAAATGGAAAAGAAAGCTGGAGTAGCTATACTCGTATCAGATAAAATAGACCTTAAAATAAAGACTGTTACAAGAGATAAGGAAAGACACTACATAATGATCAAGGTATCAATCCAAGAAGAAGATATAACAATTATAAATGTTTATGCACCCAACATAGGAGCACCTCAATACATAAGGCAAATGCTAACAACCATGAAAGGGGAAATTGACAGTAACACAATAATAGTAGGGGACTTTAACACCCCACTTACACCAATGGACAGATCATCCAAACAGAAAATAAATGAAACACAAGCTTTAAATGACACAAAAGACCTGATAGATTTAATTGATATTTATAGGACATTCCACCCAAATGTGGCAGAATACACTTTCTTCTCAAGTGCACATGAAACATTCTACAGGATAGATCAGATCTTGGGTCACAAATCAAGCCTCAGAAAACTTAAGAAAATTGAAATCGTATCAAGCATGTTTTCTGACAATAATGCTATGAGATTGGAAATCAATTACAGGAAAAAAACTGAAAAAAAACACAAATACATGGAGGCTAAACAGTCAGCTACTAAATAACCAAGAGACCACTGAAGAGGTCAAAGAAGAAATTAAAAAATACATAGAAACAAATGACAGTGAAAACACGATGACGCAAAACCTATGGAATGCAGCAAAAGCAGTTCTATGAGGGAAGTTTATAACAATTCAATCTCACCTCAAGAAACAAGAAAAATCTCAAATAAACAATCTAACCCTACACCTAAAGCAACTAGAGAAAGAAGAACAAAGAAAACCCAAAGTCAGTAGAAGGAAAGAAATCATAAAGATCAGAGCAGAAATAAATGAAATAGAAAAGAAGAAAACAGTAGCAAAGAGCAATAAAACTAAAAGCTGGTTCTTTGACAAGATAAACAAAATTGATAAACCCTTAGCCAGACTCATCAAGAAAAAAAGGGAGAGGACGCAAACCAGTAAAATTAGAAATGAAAAAGGAGAAGTCACAACTGACACTGCAGAAATACAAAGGATTATAAGAGACCGCTACAAACAACTATATGCCAGTAAAATGTACAACCACGGAGAAATGGACAAATTTCTTGGAAAGGTACAATTTTCCAAGACTGAACCAGGAAGAATTAGAAAATATAAACAGACCTATCACAAGAAATGAAATTGAAACCGTAATTAAAAATCTTCCAACAAACAAAAGTCCAGGACCAGATGGCTTCACAGGCGAATACTACCAAACATTTAGAGAAGAGCTCACACCTATCCTTCTCAAACTCTTCCAAAAAACTGCAGAGGGAGGAACACTCCCAAATTCATTCTACGAAGCCACCATCACCCTGATACCAAAACCTGAAAAAGATATCCCAAAAAATAAAATTATAGACCAATATCACTGATGAACATAGATGCAAAAATCCTGAACAAAATACTAGCAAACAGAATCCAACAACACATCAAAAGGATCATACACCATGATCAAGTGGGATTTATCCCAGGGATGCAAGGATTCTTCAGTATACGCAAATCAATCCATGTGATACACCATATTAACAAATTAAGGAATACAAACCATATGATCATCTCAATAGTTGCAGAAAAAGCTTTTGACACAATTCAACACCCATTTATGATAAAAACTCTCCAGAAAATGGGCATAGAGGGAACCTACCTCAACATAATAAAGATCATATATGACAAACCCACAGCAAACATCATACTCAATGGTGAAAAACTGAAAGCATTTCCACTAAGATCAGGAACAAGACAAGGATGTCCACTCTTGCCACCCTTATTCAACATAGTTTTGGAAGTCCTAGCCACAGCAGTCAGAGAAGGAAAAGAAATAAAAGGAATACAAATTGGAAAAGAAGAAGTAAAACTGTCACTGTTTGCAGATGACATGATACTACACCTAGAGAATCCTAAAGATGCCACCAGAAAACTACTAGAACTAATCAATGAATTTGGTAAGGTTGCAGGATACAAAATTAATGCACAGAAATTTCTGGCATTCCTATACACTAACAACAAAAAAATCAGAAAGAGAAATTAAGGAAACAATCCTATTTACCATCGCAACAAAAAGAATAAAATACTTAGGAATAAACCGACCTAAGGAGGCAAAAGACTTGTACTCAGAAAACTATAAAACACTGATGAAGGAAATCAAAGATGACACAAACAGGTGGAGAGATATACCATGTTCTTGGATTGGAAGAATCAATATTGTGAAAATGACTATACTACCCAAAGCAATCTACAGATTCATTGCAATCCCTATCAAACTACCAATGGCATTCTTCACAGAATTAGAACAAAAAGTTTTACAATTTGTATGGAAACACAAAGGACCCTGAATAGCCAAGGCAATCCTGAGAAATAAAAACGGAGCTGGAGGAATCAGGCTCCGGACTTCAAGCTATACTACAAAGCTACAGTAATCAAGACAGTATGGTACTGGCACAAAAACAGAAATGTAGATCAACAGTACAGGGTAGAAAGCCCAGAGATAGACCCACGCACATATGGTCACCTAATTTATGACAAAGGAGCCAAGAACATACAATGGAGAAAAGACAGCCTCTTCAATAAGTGGTGCTGGGAAAACTGGACAGCTACATGTAAGAGAATGAAATTAGAACACTCCCTAACACCATACACAAAAATAAACTCCAAATGGATTAAAGACTGAAATGTAAGGCCACACACTATAAAACTCTTAGAGGAAAACATAGGAAAAACACTCTTTGACATAAACCACAGCAAGATCTTTTTTGATCCACCTCCTAGAGTAATGAAAATACAAACAAAAATAAACAAATGGGACCTAATTAAACTTAAAAGCTTTTGCACAGCAAAGGAAACCATAAACAAGATGAAAAGACAACCTTCTGAATGGGAGAAAGTATTTGCAAATGAAACAATGGACAAAGGATTAATCTCCAAAATATACAAACAGCTCATGGAGCTCAATATTGAAAAAAACAAACAATCCAATTAAAAAATGGGCAGAAGACCTAAATAGACATTTCACCAAAGAAGACATACAGATGGCCAAGAGACACATGAAAAGCTGCTCAACATCACTAATTATTAGAGAAATGCAGATCAAAACTACAATGAGGTATCACCTCACACCAGTTAGAATGGGCATCATCCAAAAATCTACAAACAACAAATGCTGGAGAGGGTGTGGAGAAAAGGGAACCCTCCTACACAGTTGGTGGGAATGTAAATTGATACAACCACTATGGAGAACAGTATGGAGGTTCCTTAAAAAACTAAAAATAGAACTCCCATATGACCCAGCAGTCCCACTACTGGGCATATACCCTGAGAAAACCATAATTCAAAAAGAGTCATATACCACAATGTTCATTACAGCTCTATTTACAATAGCCAGGACATAGAAGCAACCTAAGTGTCCATCGACAGATGAATGGATAAAGCAGATGTGGCACATATATACAATGGAATATTACTCAGCCATAAAAAGAAACGAAATTGAGTTATTTGTAGTGAGGTGGATGGACGTAGAGTCTGTCATACAGAGTGAAGTAAGTCAGAAAGAGAAAAACAAATACCGTATGCTAACACATATATATGGAACCTAAAAAAAAAAATGGTTCTGATGGACGTAGGGGCAGGACAGGAATAAAGACACAGACATAGAGAATGGACTTGAGGACATGGAGATTGGGAAGGGTAAGCTGGGACAAAGTGAGAGAGTAACATTGACATATATACACTACTAAATATAAAACAGATAGCTAGTGGGAGGCAGCTGCATAACACAGGGAGATCAGCTCTGTGCTTTGCAACCACGTAGAGGGATGGGATAAGGAGGGTGGGAGGGAGATGTAAGAGGGAGGAGATATGGGGATATATGTATATGTATAGCTGATTCACTTTGTTATAAAGCAGAAACTAACACACCATTGTAAAGCAATTATACTCCAATAAAGATGTTAAAAAAAAAAGAGTCATGTACCACAATGTTCATTGCAGCTCTATTTACTATAGCCAGGACATGGAATTAACCTAAGTGTCCATCGACAGATGAATGGATAAAGAAGATGTGGCACATATATACAATGGAATATTACTCAGCCATAGAAAGAAACAAAATTGAGTTTTTTGTAGTGAGGTGGATGGACCTAGAGTCTGTCATACAGAGTGAAGTAAGTCAGAAAGAGAAAAACAAATATAGCATGCTAACACATATATATGGAATCTTAAAAAAAAAAAAAAAGGTTCTAATGAACCTAGTGGCAGGGCAGGAATAATGACGTTGACATAGAGAATGGACTTGAGGACACGGGGAGGGAGAAGGGTAAGCTGGAACCAAGTGAGAGTGACAGTGGCATATATACACTACCAAATGTAAAATAGATAGTGTGAAGCAGCAGCATAGCACACGGAGATCAGCTCCTTGCTTTGCGATGACGTAGAGGGGTGGGATAGGGAGGGTGGGAGGGAGGCTCAAGAGGGAGGAGATATGGCGATATATGTATGCATATGGCTGGTTCACTTTGTTGTACAGCAGAAACTAACACAGTATTGTGAAGTAACTGTACTCCCATAAAGATCTATAAAAAATTTTAAAAAATAAAATTAGTTAAGAGATTCTTCTTGGGGAAAACCTTTCTTCCCTTTGGGGAAAATTTTTGATAAACCAGTTGTCTTGGAGGAAAAGCTAGTTCTGCAAACCTGGTAGGTGAGCCCCAAGTTTTCACAAGTATTTGAAGGGACTCAAGGTTTAGGGAGGAGATGAAAAGAGGTGAGGCCAAGAGGAAATCTTACACTTCATGGGGTGGACTTGGTGTCGACCCTGGACATCATCAGGGAAGACTCCAAATGTTCTGGAATATTTGGTGGGTTTCTTGTAGCACCTGGTGAACATGAGCTTTACTCTGGTATTCTTTAGAGGAGAAACAGAGGGCAGGTATAGACAGAAGCAGACAGGCCCCACGGACAGTTAGGGTTCCACAACATTTGCTGTTTTACACTTGATCTGGTGACTTGTCTCTGCTATTTTTAATCTGCATTTGTAATGCCGAGTCTGGTTTGTTCAGAGTTCCTAGGGAATTGGTTGGTAAACAGGGGAGGGGCTAGGGTGAGGTGAGTGAGGCAGTTGACTAGCACACATTTAATGGACACTAAAAAATTCACTAGTCAGGATAAATGCTATTTAAATATACTATTTAAAAATCAAAATTAATGCAAAAAATATTCACAGTGCCATGGAGCCTGAGGCACAATTTGGAAAAGATCAGTAACACCGATCCTGTCTTTATTTAAATCTTTGTTATGTTGATATTTTTGTCACCATGGATTTTGTATTAACCTTGATTTTTTTAAAAAATTTTGCAATAAAATATTATTTATCTTGATTATTGAGTTTTTTGGCACCTCTTGTAATGGATACTCTATGGCCAATAACAAGCTGGGAGATAAAGAGGCCAAGGAAGTTGAGAGTAAGGATTCACCACCTAAATTTGGCAGGTTTTCCAAACTTTATTAGATATCAACTAAGTGCAGTAAGTAAGAACTGATTCTATTCCCCTCACATGAACAAGGCACAGTGTGGAAAACTGTGTTAGGTGACAAGCCAGAGCTAGAACAAAGCCTTCTAATTCCCAGGTCCATCTTCTTACCACAGTTTTGGTAATTTCTTAGCTGAGATTTGCAATTTCCTTCTCTTTTTCTTTCACCATTTTATCCTGTCTGTTTGTGTTCGTCCAGTTTGTATAAGAGATTGAGAATATCTAAGTATGTGAATTTAATTGTCTCATTTTTTTCTTACTTGTTTATGTTACTCTCACTCATATGAAAAAGTAGAAAAACAATTGCACTTTTGATTTGCTATTTGCATCATTGGTGCTTTTTTTTAGGAAAAAATTCTGGCCTACATATAGTCACAACATCTAAACACCAGAGCTGATAGATTCTGGCAGAAGTCATCATTTAGATTTTTGGTTGTAATTACAGTTAAATTAGGATGTCTTCCACTGGCATTTTTCTGTTGTTATTTTGTGTTTCTGGATAAATGATTTAGCAGTGAATTATAGTTAGATAGGCAGATAAATATAGAGATACAGATAGATGGGTGGATAGATAGATAATAAACAGTGATATCTGTTAAATATCTCAATTTAAATGAGGGTTAAATTTTGTTTTCTCCACATTATTACCTATTTATAAAAATATCAACCATTCACTAACAAATGCTGTTTTTTTAAAAAATGAATTTGGGACAATTCTTATTATTCATCCTTTATATAATGTTTCAGTGATCTAATTTTTACTGTATATGTCAGTCTTGATAAATACAGAAGAAAAGTAACAATAATTTTTTATTACCTTAGTGAAATTGCTTTAATAGAGTAGCATATAAATGTCAAACTGTTTATTTTTGTTTTCCCGTAATGAGATTGCTCCATGTGGGTGTGGAATGATGAGGAGCCTGGGGACTGAGCTCATAAAGACACAAGCAGCGTTCCCAGAGACCAACGCGGGGAGACCCCGTCCCGCACGCATCACGGCTGTGCTCAGAGGAGCCTGTGAGATCACAGGTCAAGGAGGTGGAGGATGGATATGCCCCTGAGGACAGCTGGGAGATAGGACACATCCCAAGGCAATGAATGGGAGAATCCCCCTCTAACATCTGGCATTGTGTGCTGGACCGTGGGCCCAGCTGAGGGTGGGATAACAGACCCCCTTTAAACAGAATCTGTTCACCTACGACAGTGGGGTACTGATTGCCTTGGATCTGGAAGAATTGTATTAAAGAATTGTATTATGTTTGTATCTCACTTGAAATGGCAGAGCACAGTGGTTAAGGACACTGAGTGTCAGCTCTTGCACTAACTAGCTGTGCCTTTGGCTTCTCTGCCTACCCTCTCTAAAATGGGAGTGGTGATAGTAGTAACCTAATAGTGTGGTGGTGGGCAGTATATGAGAATAGAGACTTAAAGTACTTCCCCACAGCGTAGCCAGAGTGATATTTTAAAACATAAACCGTATTATATGTACACAAGACGCAAAGGATTTGACGACTGCCCAGCTGACCTCATCTCCGAGCATTCTCTCCTCCACACCATGCTGCAGTCACTCCAGCTTTTTTTTTTTCTTTTGTTTCTTACACACACGAACTGATTCCTATTTTTCCAGCAAAAACCTTAATGCTGACTGTTCCCTCTGCCTGAATGTTCTTCTCCCAGCTGTTTATAGAGAACTTCCCTGACTGCTCAACAAAAATGTAGTTTCTCTCCATCCCATGGTGACCTTCTGTTCCTTTTCCCTATGTTATTTTCTCCACAGCACCTGCAATTGTCTATTTGTTTCTTTCTTCTTTTCTGTCCCCATTCTCCTTGCCTCAGTTAAGGTGTAAGCGACCTTGTCTGTCTCATTCCCCAAGGTATGGCCAGGGTTTAGAACTGTGCCTGGCGTTAGGGACTCAATTTAAAACGCACTGAATGACGGAATGAATGAGCACGCAGCCTGTTACTCAAAGAAGACGATCTCTAATTTCGTTTCTGTGTTTGCGACACTATTTACAGAAATGAGGTGGTGAAGTTGGGCCTCATGAGGGTGGTTGTTCCGTGGCTTTGCTGGTATGATTCCTCTCTGAGGTCTGGGGATGGAGGCCTTTTGTCTCAGGATTAGAGAGGACTGTTTGCTTTTATAGCCTGGAATAAGCATTGTCACAGCGAATCATTTGAACTTTCATGGTATTCAAGTGCCGATGCAGGTATTTGAGATCTTAATGGCAAAAGTAAAAAGAATATTTACATAGTTCATAAAAGGATACACTACGCTTCCTTTCTGCGTTTTACAGCACCTCATCACAGTGGAGAGTGGATTCAGTGATGCGCTCAGTTTTATATTATCTCCGACTGGCACTGCAGTCAGATGACCACCCTGGCTCTAAAACTTCTTGAAGCAAATCACCCATTGCCACTGATACTAAAATGAAACTTCTTCTTTAAATCCCAATAAACCCCCCAAATGTTATGCAAATTGAAAAATACCCCTGTCAAAGGACTGTCAGATAACACCTCTCATTCCCAAGGACTATTTGTAAGCCTACGGAAACATCCAGAAAGAAATAATGAATTGTTCTGGTACACTGTTCTGGCAGCCCTTAATAAATCAATATGAAGGGGAGTTCTGAAGGGCAAAATGTTGCTGTCGGTGGGTGTCCGATTTAATTTTGCTCTAAATTAATATTTCGAATATGATAAGTGAGCTGGCAGGAGCAGATTTCATGATTAATTCTATGGAGTCAAAAATGCTTTGATGGCACTTTAATAGCTGCTCCACTGATCTAAAAGTGCCTGAAACGGGCTCACGTGGGCCAGCTTACAAATTGCATGATAATGTGGATCCCACCCAAGGAGGAGATTTACTTTTTATTTTCAAATCTCTTCCGTACCTTGGAGTAGCCGTGTTTCATCACGCAGGTAGAGACACTTTTATAGCCTTGTGAGCCACAGCTGAATGAGACATATGGGATGAGTTAGCAGAAAGTGCCATTAGTATCCCCCCTCTAAGTCGTGCCTACTTGAAGCCACATAAATCAGCTTCCGACGGAGTCATTGCTCCCCTGAAAACGAGGGTCCCTAGAATGAAAAAGTTCTACTGCAAAAGGACCAGTAAGATACGTAGAACCTGAGCTCACAAATGAGAGACAAGAAGGGAACCTGAGTGTTTACTCTGGGGTCAGTATGGACCTATAAATGTCACCAGCATGACAAGCTTATGATTACGAGAACTGGGAGGCTACTGCTGACATTTTGTATTTGTTAAAAGTTTATTGAGTGCGCCAAAATTTTGCTACATGATTTGACATTAAGCATATAGGTAACAGAGTACCTACACTCATGGCGCTTATATTCCAGCTTGTGAGGCAGACATATTAATACTACATACAGAAGTGCTGAGTGGAAGATTGAACAAAGTGCTTTGGTACCACATGGGAGGATGGAATTAGCTCTGTCTGAGGGCTTATGTGTTTCTTCTCAGTCTCAGGGAATGAATAAGGCTTGACGGGAGTACACAGGTATTTTAAGAAGAGAAAATACAGGGGAAAAGCATAAAGATGTGAAAACTCTTGGCATGTTTGAAGAATGGTAGGCAGTTCAGTCTGACTTAATAAGCACAGGGGCTTAGGGGAGGAAAGAGGCCAGACTGGAAACTTAGTTTGATGTCAGTAAAGGGTTTTGAATGTAATGTTAAAATGAGCCTTATTCGTGGGCAGTGGAGAATCAGAAATAGATTTTTAAGGAGATAGAATCATGATATACACTTTAGCAAGAATACCGAGGAAGCTAGGATTATGTTGGGTATTATATGGAGAAACCTGAGTCTCATCACTAACTCAGATTTCTGCTTAGGACAACTGATTAGAATTCCCATTACCTAACATATCTAGAAGAGTAAGTTTGTGGGGAAGCGGATAAGTTTCAGCTTTGGCTGAATTGCATTTCATAAGCTTAAAGAACATTAAAGAGGCCTCAGAATTTGTTAGGCATGTGGATGTATGCCTAAGAGATCTTGATTGTAGACATAGGCTGGAGATTTCTAGCTTGGATGAGATCATGCAGGTAGAATGGGTAGAGTGAAGAGAGAAGAGGTTTTGGTCCAAGCCTTAAAGAACATCAACATTGTGGCTTCCCTGGTGGCCCAGTGATTGGGAGTCTGCCTGCCAATGTGGGGGTTCGAGCCCTGGTCCAGGAGGATCCCACATGCCGCAGAGCGGCTAAGCCTGTGAGCCACAACTACTGAGCCTGCACTCTAGAGGCCGCGAGCCACAACTACTGAGGCCCTCGCGCCTAGAGCCCATGCTCCGCAACGGGAGAGGCCACCGCAGTGAGAGGCCCGTGCACCGCAACGAGGAGAAGCCCCCGCTCCCTGTGTAACTAGACAAAGCCTGCGTGCAGCAGCGAAGACCCAATGCAGCCACAAATAAATAAATTAAATAAATAAATTTATTTAAAAAAAAAAGAAGAACATCAACATTTAGAGATGAGCTGGAGAAAAAAAGATCCAAAGCAGAAGGAAAATAAAAGTGAGAGAGTATTTCAAAAAATAAGGGATCAGGAATGTCAAATATTACCTAGGAGTCAAGTGTGAAAAGGACTAAGATGTCTATTGGATTAGGCACAAAGGGAGTGAAGTGGCAGACCCGTAAATGTTTGGTAGAAGGGGAATCCAGACGATAATAAGTGAAAGAAAGTGCGGGAGCTAAATAAGTTGTGGATATAGACAGCTTTTTTAGGGTTGTATTTATCTTTGATCAAGAATATTAAGAGTTCCCTCCCCACCAGAAGAAAACCCAAACTTGTTAGTCTCATCTTCAGCTTTTAAAAAGTCTTCAGCATAAGCGTAGTGTTTGGGGAATAAATTAAACCTGAACTGTCTGTGGTCACCACATACATCTCTTCCTTTCTCTCTTATTAGGGGTGGTCTCTCATGCATGAGTTATAGTTCTTCCTGCCTTGTCAAACTATGAATGCTATAGACAGTTGTTAAAGTGGAAAGGAATTTCTCTCCCTTAGCAATCATTTTTACATCTACTAAGGGCCCATTGACTTCAAAGAAAGTTCCTCATTGTCATAATCAGTCAGTGTTTATTAAAGTCTTCATGGAATTATTTATAAAACCCAGTAGGAGAAAATGAAGAGTTGGGACTTGAGTTTGACTTCATGTATTTAGCTTAAATAGAAATTTCTTATCTTTATATAATCCAAGCTGTCAAGTCAGAGTATGTAAAAGAGATTTGATTGACAATTATTTTTTATTTTCTTGAGAATTTTGTTTTGTATGATTTAGTTTAATTTTGTTTTGTCTTGAGCTGAACATTAAAGATTTGGAGAATTTTTATTTATATTTGAGAACTTTTGTTCTCCAAAACCTTTTATCATATAAATAAATATTATATAATAATATATTATAAATATTATATAATATTATTTATCGTATAATAAATATTATATAATAAATCAATGTTATTATATTATTTAGTTTATTATAATGAATATTATAATATAAATATTATAAAAACCTTTTATAATATAAAATGTCACCAGCACATTGACCATTATTAATTCAAGCTTACAGTTTTACTTTAAAAAGAATATTTGTTCTAGAGAATTCTACAAGGAACATCTCCTAGTAAGCTTAGATCCTCCCCATAGGTATTCAAGGACTTATATTACACTTTTCTTCCATTAGCTTTCAGACAAATCACAACCACCACCAAATAAATGTTCTAATATTCCAGTGCGCATCTTGAGGCTCCCAATGTAGAGACATGGGCCTAAAACTAATCTTTATGGAAATGTGTTAAGTCTCTTCTGTGTGGATGAATAAAAATAAAAATAAAAAGGGGGAAAATGATAAATCAATTCCTTTGCTTAGATTGTTTTGAATATAGGCTAAACTTTTAAAGTTGGACATACACGCATGGGTCTTCATATCTCATTAATGCCACAGCAAATGTGAAAGAAAAGCATTCTCATGTCTGCTGATCTTTTTAGAAATCTATATAATATTGAATTTATATGATGGTTGGGTAAAATGTGGATGAATACAATCCTGTTATGTCTTTTTTACAGAAAGGAAAGAAGAAAAACTCACAGCTTTGATTAGGTCACCCATACTAAATTTTCTTCTGATTTACTTGTTACCGTTTTCTTTTTTGCCTTTGCTCTTTCAAAGTAGACACCAGTGATGTTTAAGATTATTTATTATGCATTGGCATTAAACTTTTGCTATTAATATTTGTTGGGATCCTTGAAAAATTATTAGTTAATTAAGTTCAAAAGACTTGTCTGAGAAGTTCATTCACTCTTCTTTTGTTTAATATTCTTCATATACATAGACTCATTCACTCGTTTTTTCACTCATCTTCCAAGGAGCCTCCCCAAAATTATTACCTACCAAGTTCATGTATGTTTGGTTTCACCAGCATTTCTAAGCTGTTTGGATACAAATCTAATATCAAAGTTTGTAAATTAATGGGTAAGGGAAATATCCAGACTCATACAAATGAATCTCTTTTTGTTTGTTTTAGATCTAACAAAACTGAAATTTAAAGATGAAAACTATTTTGAGGGTCAGATGCTCATTCAACCTGGTTTTGCTCATTGATAATTACTGTCTGGGATGCAGGTAATGTGGGGTGCATTCCTACTTTCTAAAGTCACTTGATCACTGAAATTCCTCCATACAAGACACTAAACCCAAGCCACCTCTATCTAGCCACTGGCCGTACAGAATGCTGTTTTCCTCAGTTTTCCAAAGTTGTTCAGACTTTAAGACACCAACTTTTCCTGAAAAGGTCCACAGGAGACTGAAATGTCAAACCAGGATGCTAATTTATTAATTTACCTTGAGAAATAGAACGGTCAGGAAGTCCAGATATTGTTCTGACTTAGCACATTCTCCCCTTTAGGCCTTGGAGTATCAGGATGGTCTCCACAATCATCCCCCAAAATTGCATGTATATTTGCAAACCATTTTTTTCCCTTGTGGAGAGGGCCATAACTTTCTTTGAATCTTGAAGTCAAGAATCCATGCAGTAGGCAAACTGCAAATGGAAGCAGATTCTTAAAAGACTTCTTGACAAGCTTAGAATCAGAAAAAAAGAAAGTAGTCTGAAAAGGTGAATGTTTGATGGCATGGCCACCATATGGTATACTTTCCAGGGCAGGCAGGATCACTGTGCTGGCAGGATATCCTCATCCCCAGACAGGTTTTCACGTGTACTCTGAATGTTGTTGGTTTTCAGATAAATCTTCTCTTAGGCTTCCGTAACTGATTGAGCTCTCTTCTGCTCCAAAGTCTTTCTTAAAGTATATTGCCATCTTCAATCTAGTTAAATTCAACCTTTCCAAGCCTTGAGAACTCTTTAATACTTAAAAAATGATATTATTAGCTGACCTATTTGATATTCGTTTATATTTTCAATCTCATAGGGCAATCTTTATTGTTTTATTTCTACAATTTAGCAGAGTTAGGAGAAGGCAAATCATTCATGATTTTAAGGTACCGGCAGCATGAATATCAAGAGTTTTATTCTTTTGGATTATGAGGCAGTTACTGTTGAAATTAATTTATCTGTAAAGAAAAAAAAAAGAGTTTGATCAACTCCTCATTTTGAATTTATCTATTCAGTCCTTGAACAGTTTTGCCACATGATTGTCAGTTTGGGCTTTATAGATTCCCTCCACTTTATGTTTTGTATTCTACTTCATTAACTTCTGATGTTTTAAAAACTTCCTTCCTTCTTCTTTCATTGGATTTATTACGCCATTCTTTTCTTTCTTTCTGAGATAATGTTTGACTACTTAGTGTTCAGCCTTTCTTTTTTTCTATTATATGTATTTAAGGCTATACATTTTCTCAAAGTACAGTTTTAGCTACATCCCATATGTATTGATATGTAGTATTTTTATTATCCTCAAATCCAAAATATTTTCTAAGTCTCCGTTATATTTTTCCTTTGATTTGTAGATTATGTAGTTCACTTCTTAATTTCAAACATATGAGAAATTTCTAGTTATCTTTGAATTAATTTCTAACAATTTCACTGTGTTAGGAAATTATTGCGGTTAGAGATTATGCTTGTAGAATTTCAATCCTTTGCAAATTTTTGAGATTTGCTCTTTTATTTCAACGTAATAGGTTTACAAAAATATCGCATGTGTGCTTAAAAATTACAGCTGTTGGGAGCAGTATATTTATCTGTAAATCAAGAGTGTGAATAGTAATCAAATCTTCTCTATCTCTGCTCATAGCTTTTGCTGCTGCTTTTATCAGTTACTGAGAGAGGAATATTAAAATCTCTTAATGTGACTGTAAATTTGTTTATTTATAGGTCTGCCAATTTTTGCTTTATAAATTCTCCAGATTATGTTGTCAAGTGCATGTCAATCTAAATTTTAAATCTTCCCGGTGAATTGAAACTTTTATCATTATGTGGTGAAACTCTTTGTCTCCGATGATATTTTTTTTAAATATATATATTGTTCATTATTAGTATAGTCACCCCAGGTTTCTTTTGATTATTATTTAAAAGATCTACCTTTTTTCTACCATTTTACTTATTAGGTTTTAATAAAAAGATTTAATTTGGCTTTTTAAAATTTTGCAGTTATCTTTTAACTGAGCATTTATCCATTCAAATTTACTATAATTGCTAATATTTGATTGTTTCTTTAAATGTGGTAGGCTTGGTGTGCAAATCTATATCTGGTAATTTCATTGTCTAAGTTGTGTCTTTTATGCTATCTGTTGTTTCTGCTGATTTTCATTCATGTTGCCTTGTTTCTTCAGATCTAATTATCTTACACTGCTTGATGGTCATTGCCCTTGAAAATTATTTGTGGTATTTCCTCAAAGCTAATGCTGTATCTACATATCTCCAGAATGGCTTTGCCCTGCTCTGGCCACAACCATGGTGGTGGTGGTTCCTTGGCTGTCTCAAGCTATGTATAATCTTGGCTACAATGTCCCATGAGGTCCTGTCTGTGCCCACAGTTTTAAGAGACTTCTCCCCTAACCCCCCTTCTTTCTCTTTTCTACTGCTTTGCTCAATACCAAAGTAAACATTTTTAGCTCTTGTTTCTAGAGGACTGGTTGATCCAAATAATCTAGCTTGCCAAAGTTGGAAGCCAGCAAATTCTTCTTAATGTTTCAAATATATGTGAACAGTTAACTGAAAGGATAAAATGCCTAGCAGATGTATTTTGGTGGAAGAGAGTGCAGAGATAAAGAACCAGAACCGAAGCAGAATCTCAAGAGCTGTGGTGAAGGAGAGTGGGATAGTCCAGACCTTTTCATTTAAATAATTTAAGAAAATAGCTGAGTACGTGTGCCAAAACATTAATACTGTACTTCTGTTCCCACAGCTCACAGCCAGCCCTAATATATTACTTATTCTGCAGTGATTATGCTCCCAGTACCTACTGGGAGCATAAATAGCTCTCCAGACAACAAAAATGAGCACCTCCAAAGATTTGGGAAGTGTATCTCCTTTTGTGTCTTCCCCTCCTCAGCCATCCCCCTCCCCTCCTCCCCCTCTCCCTTCTTCCCTCTTTCTCCCCACTTTCTTCCTTCTCCCCTTCCTCCTCTGTACAACGGGTGTTGGTTGGGACTTCAGGTGTTGGCAGTAAGCAAACACAGCCAGATAGTTTGTGATAGAGAGGAAGGAATGCGAGGAGTCATATGGTACAGGGAAAAGCAAAACATACAAGGCAGATTTTAGAGTATGTGTTTTCCTTCAGAAATCCTCAGAGAGACTGAAGAGAAGGAAAGAGAGCTGGGAGTCATAGTCAAGACAAACAGTGAACAGTCTTAGTGCTTTTCATCCGTTCAAGTTCTGTGAGTTCTAGAATAGCACTGTAGAGGAATTAATTTCTTTATTTCCCTTTTTTCCTTCTTGTTAGTCACTTAAAGCCTGGGCCAGGGATGGAGAAGAGGAGGGTATTGCTTAACTTCACAAGTCAGTTATTATTTTCGTCTTTTATATTAATAAAACTCAGAGTTTCATCAAAATTAACAATCACACGTAGGTAGTTGATGATTTGTCGACCTCAGCACTGCGGACAGTGTGGGCTGGATAATTCTCTGCTGAGGGGCTGCCCTGTGTTAACAGAATGTTTAACAGCATCGCTGTCCTCTGCCCCCTAGGCGCCAGCAGCACTTTCACCCCGGACCAAGTTGTGACAACCAAACATGTCCCCAGAGATTGCCAAATGGTCCTCTGGTTGGGGAGAGGCAAAACAGCCACTCATTGAGAACCGATTTATCCTGATATCAAATAACTGAGATTTGGTACAAAGGTGAAAGTTGGTTGTGGTCCTGTATTTGTGAAAAGCACTCTTGCTTTAATGTGAAATTTACCATTTTAAAACTTTGCATCCCAAATCATGAAAATTATAGGATTCTCACTGGTGATGATTTTTATCCAAGGAGCATGTACCTGGTCTTTTCTTTATTGTTGGGAGTATTATTGGATAAATGGGGAGGACCTTAGGTTGTCTTTCCTGTAAAGTGTGATCCTTCCTCAAGCTCCAGGCCTTGTGCTTGGTTTATTGACTTAATAGACGTCAATTCATGGGTTACTAAGTGCAGAGCATGGTGCTGAGTGCTGAGCATGCCCAACAGAGCTGAACACTTGTCCAGGTGCGTACACTTTCTACAGTATTCTGCTGGTTCATTGACTAAGTTTTAGACAAGAGATTACGAGAATGAACTGGAAGTCATTCTTCGAGAGTTTGAATCCTGGCTCTGCTCCTTATTATCTCTGTGATTGTGACCAAGTAATATAATCTGTATGAGTCTCAGTTTCTTCTTTATAAAGTGGAAATAAAAATGATATGTATCTCAGAACTGTGTGATGAGGAATAAATCAGGTAATTATTACAGGCTTAAAACTAGTTATTGTTACATGACTGGTAGCTATAATATTAGGTCTACTTTTTAATCTCTCATGTCAGCTGAAATAACTTGTTTTCTGTATATTTTTAGAAGCTTATGATTAAAATAGAAGCCATATAAAAAATTGCAATTGTTTAAATGATAAATATAGAATTATATAAATTTATTTTTATATTTTAAAATTGTAATTTATATATCAAAATATTATGTTATAAAAATGTCATTGGATGCTTTATTAACAAATAGTTAAATATAAGCCTATTTTGAATTGTTTCTAATCATTTTGTTGAAAGATTAAAATTACATCTTGAAGTGAAATATTTGGGAATATTTGCAAAAGTGAAATTTATGTTAGCATTATATGAAAGTTTTTGGAAAATTTTATTTCAATGGGCTAATTGTTTACTTTAAATTAATATAGCAAAGTTACATAAAAGGCCAGGACGAACTTTATAAATACTTTGTTTCTAAGAAAAAGCATTTTGTGATCTTTTTCTCATATGCTGTTGACATAGTTACTATCTTGGATCCTAAAATCAGACAGAGAAAAGGCAAATGTTTCTGAGAGGTTTCCTCACATTTATAAACTGTGCTCTAATCTGAATAGTACCACTGATAGGGCAAAAGATGAGATAAACACATACTCCATGAGTCTCATGCTAATTCTCCTTGCTAATCTCCTCAAGAGGAAGGTATTTTTCTCTTCCTAGGACTTAAAACAGAAATATTTTCACTCTCATTTCTAGTTGTAATTTATTGAAACAAAGATGTACAGTTCCCAACTTCTTTTTTTTTTTTTTTTAAAGATTTATTTATTGATTGATTGATTGATTGCTATGTTGGGTCTTCGTTTCTGTGCTAGGGCTTTCTCCAGTTGTGGCAAGCGGGGGCCACTCTTCATCGCCGTGCGCGGGCCTCTCACTATTGCGGCCTCTCCTGTTGCGGAGCACAGGCTCCAGACGCGCAGGCTCAGTAGTTGTGGCACACGGGCCTAGTCGCTCCGCGGCATGTGGTATCTTCCCAGACCAGGGCTCGAACCCGTGTCCCCTGCATTGGCAGGCAGACTCTCAACCACTGCGCCACCAGGGAAGCCCCCCAACTTCTTAATACAAAAAATAGCCAAAGCCATGCTCAGATGAAAAGCCACAGCACTAAGCACATACTAACACAAGAAATAATTAAGATAAATTAAAAATCTAACTTAAGTGGTTAGGAAATAAATGAGATAGAGAAAGCAAAAGAAAGGGAGCAATAAGCATAAATTCCAAAATTAATTAGTCAACAAACTATAATATAGAGAAACCATTAACCTAACCGAAGATAATAGTTAAAACAAGTGATAAAACAGCTGATAAAATGAAACAGATCAAAAGAAAGTCACATTTTTCTGTCTCAGAGCTTTGCTCTGCTTCAAGATGGAAGTAATATGTCATAGCCTTTATAATATTTTCACTTGTCTTGCTAGATAGTAAACTGCAAAGTTAAATTTTTAATATTTTCTTTTTGAGGTCTTATTTTATGATTATGAAAAACTGAAAAAATTATATATATATAATTTATATAATTATATATATATATATATTAGAAAGACATGGCCTTTAATGCCACCGTTCTATATCCATGCTCTGCAAGCTCTTGTATTATGTCATTTCTAGGGCTGTTAGCTTTCTCATATCCTGCAAATAGCTCCTCAGCATCGATTTAAGAATAATCCTAAACTATAACTTTAGCACCAAACTGATCCATTTTCTCTTCAGTATTATAGATTATACTTAGGGTGGCCATAAATAAATATGCTGGAACAACAGACAGAAATGGAGACTGTCCTGGTTTTCCCAGAATAGTCCTCATTCCTACCTGTTGTCTCAGCATAATTATTAATAGCCACCCCTCCTGCCTCATTTTTCCTTTCAAAAATATCTCCACTTGTTTGATAAATTATATGATCATTCCATGTGTAAAACTGCTGATCAAGATAAAACCACATGATGAAAACCGGAGAAACCCCTTAGACCTTACTGTCACCCTATTAACCAAGGTTGGAAAGTGCTTCATCTATATGCTGCCATTCTCCACTCTTCTACTCATGGCAGACATAATTAAATCATCATAGGACTCTTTTCCACTGATCCTACATCCAGTTTCAAAATCCTGTTTGACACATCATTCTGAACAACTGTCTTTGATCAAAGACGACGTAAGTGTAGAAATTATTTTGTCATCCTTGTGTGGTATATGATACTCTAATGCAGTATCTTCAGTTAAATGGTGCTTTGTCCAGGCTATTTAAATCAAAATATTTATTGAAGTCATACCACATTTCAGGCTTTAGGAAACTAATTTTATTATTGATTTTTAGATATTAAAATTTTAGATATTAAAAATTAGTTTCTGTTTTTATCAAGGGATATGCATATACTTAGGATATTTAAATATACATATAACGTTATCAAGTATATGCATATAATTGTTCCACAAGCTACTTTATGACAAATAACTGCCCTTTCACTCCACCCCCTCAATTATTTCCTACTCTTCAGGTAACTATTTTCAACCCATTTAGTTCAGTCTTTTGGTTATTACCTCCATATTTCTAAGTAATTTACGTATACTGCTATGTTTTCATTTTTTAGTTTTAAACATTATCTGTCCACTTTCCCCTAATGAAGATCAGCATTTCACCGCCTGTTTTTCCCTGTTCTCTGGCCTACTCTGCCTACAGGTCTACGTGCATGCACACACACACACACACACACACACACACACACACACACACACACCCTGATTCCCAGTTCTTTTGGCTTCCCATATACAGTTATGTCATGATTTTCTTCAGATCAGTATTAAGCATTTACATTATTTGTGCAAATACTATTCTCAGCTGAGTTAGGTCTTATGATTAATTTTCCTTTCTGGTATATTTTTGTTTCCCTGTAATTAATTGTTTGCTGTTATTTGCTTAGCTCTATGTGAACATATCACAAATTCAACTGCATATTCTTTCCTCGGTTGTTTAAGTTTTCTCCTAGTAAGGAAGAAGACATCTGATAACCTACCTGTCTCACTATAAAAGCAACTTCCCCTAGAGGCTTCACGTGTACCCATCTAGACTGGTTGTTCTCTAGGCATCTACTCAGCTGTGGGTGTTTTCATTCATGATTTCCTGGGGACTGATTTCCCTTTTTCTCTTTTCGAGTTGGACCTTCTGTTTCCTAGATTCCTTGCTTTCCTCTTTCTTGAATTATTTCTTCTTGGAGACACCCATTTTCTAGTAGGTTTCAGAGAATGATCTCGTGGGGAGTACTTTTACTTCTTCTTTTTTCTTCTTTTTTAAGATATAGCATACCTGTAGAAATCATTCTTCTGCCTCTACACTTAACTTTAGTTGAGCCAGGTCCAGAATTGTGGTTAGGAAATCTTTTTCTTTTAGAATTTTGAAGGCATTCTGGTTTTGTCGTCTAAATGGCTGTTGAAAACTGGGATGACATTCTGATTCTTCCTTTTATCAGAAATCTGTTTATTCTCTCCATAAGGAGGTTTGGAGCATTTTCTCTCCGTTCCTGGTGTTTTAAAATTTCGTTATGATATTTTAGCATGTCTGTTGTTGGTGCCAGGATATTATTATTTATTATGCTGGTTATTCAGTGGACCTTTACAATCTCAAAACTCAAGTCCTTTCGTTCTGGGAAATTTTCTTATTTTTATTTTCCTCCCCTCCTTTTTCTGTTCTCTCTTTGCAGAAGTCCAAGTATAGAGAAATTGGGCCTCTTGCCCTAGTTTTCTAACTTTCGTCTCTTTTCTATACTATTTTTCCATTTCTTTATCTCTTTGTTCTGCTATTTATACTTCTACTGAGTCTGATATTTCTGCTATCATAGTAATTTCTAAGAGCTCTTCCTTATTTTACGAGCATCCCTCTGATATTATTACATTTAACAAATATATTTACTTACCTTTGTGAAAACACTGACTTTTTAATTTTTAAAATTTCTTGGCATGTTTCCATTTCCTTCATATTGTGTGCTTGCTTGTTTTGTTCTCTGTATTTCCCCACAGAAATTTCCTCATATCTGCTGATCTTTGACTGTGCTGATTTTAATAGTGGGAAACAGAGAAGCTGATTTGAGACTCTGAACATTTGAATATGATTTGTCAAATGAGGTCTTCTTAAGGTCATATGGTTGGGCAGTTATAGTGGTGAACACAAAATGACAGTATTGTCATATTTTCCCTTTATTCGTTAAATTGCCCAGGGCGGTCTCTTCTAACTCCTCCCTAGAACGGAAGTATTCTGGAAGTTGTGTGTGAGAAAAAAGCTAGGAGATCTAACATTCTGTGTGTAAACATTTACTTCACGTCTCCTCCTGCCCCTTTTCTCAGTATGATACTCCACCCCTCCAGTATTCAGTGTCCCCTAGAAAGACTTTTTTTGTTTTAACCCTCTAAAGAGAGTAACCCTCTAGTCTCCTACTGGAGTAGGAGAGATTTGGCAGTTAACTGCTTCATAAGCAGCTTTCTGATTTTGGAATCACTTTCATCCCCACCTCCAGGAGTTTGTAGTACAATCAATTCCTGAACCTTTACAGTTGTGAAGGATAAGTTGCTTCTTTGGTTTCTTCCATGATAGCTTAATAATCTGTTAATTTTATGTTACTTACCACTCATCTACCTGTCTTCTAGTGCCCAAATTGTTGGGACTGCTTTCTCCTTTCCCATTATCTTTATGGTACTAGGCATTAAAATTCATTTGTTGTCACTGTACTGAGTATTGGGGAGGGAACAGAGATGATGGTGTGTCTTCAATCTACTATTTTATCCTTAACTTAACCTTAATTTAAAAACTTTTGTAAAGGTGAGAAATCCTTTTAAAAGTAAACGTTATACAGCAGATTGAGATGTAAAATAGATGTAAGCCACATTCTTCCTTCCTATCTCTAAAAAGGTCCATTGGGTTGAATGCAATTTGTATATTTTAAATCATTTATTTTCAAAAATAAGTTAGCAAATTACACATAATCTTAAATTATAGTTCAGTAGGACTAGTAAAATTAGCACACACATAGTTAGGATAGAGTAACATTGTCTCATTAAAGAATGAAAAATAAATGATACATAGATTCAATGCAATCCCAGTCAAAATCCCAGCAAGTTATTTTGTGGATATGGACAAACTGATTCTAAAGTTTAATGGAGAAGCAAATGACCCTGAATAGCCATCATAATATTGAAGGAGAGAACAAAGTTGGAAGACTGACACTACTTGACTTCAGGACTAATATAAAACTATAGTAAGCAAATCAGTATGGTATCAGTGAAAGAATAGACAAATAGATCAATGGAACAGAATGTAGAACCCAGAAATAAAACCATACAGATATAGTCAACTGATCTTTGACACAGGAGCAAAGGCAGTACAATAGAGCAAAGATAGTCTTTTCAACAAATGGTGCTGGAACAACTGGACATCCGTGTGGAATAAAATGAATCTAGACACAGACATTACACATTACACCTTCCACAAAAATTAACTCAAAATGGATCACTGACATAAATGCAAAACTATAAAACCCATAGAACATAACAGAGGAGAAAACCTAGATGACCTTGAGTTTGGTAATGCCTTTTTAGAAAAAACACAAAGACATGACCCATGAAAGAAATAAGTGATGATTCATTAAAATTAAAAGCTTCTTCTCTGTGAAAGACACTGTCAAGATAAGAAGAAGACAAGCCACAGACTGTGAGAAAATATTTTCAAAAGACACATTTGATAAAGGTTTGTTACCTAAGATATATGAATACCTCTTGAACCTCAACAGTAAGAAAACAAACAACCTGATTTAAAATAGGCCAAAGACCTTAACAGACACCTCATCAAAGATGTGCTGATGGAAATAAGCATGTGCTGTGGAAAATAAGCTGATGTGCTGATGGAAAATAAGCATATGAAAAGATGTTCCACATCATCTGTCACCAGGGCATGTGAATTAAAACAACAAGGAGATACTACTACAGATCTCTTAGAATGACCAGAATCCAGAAGACTGACAACACCAAATGCTGGCTAGGATGTGGAGCAACAGAAACTCTCATAAGTTGCTGGTGGAAATGCAAAATGGTACAGCCACTTTGGAAGACAGTTTGGTAGCTCTTTACAAAATTTAGACAAACTCTTTGCCACACAATCCAGCAATCGTGCCTCTTGGTATTTATCCCAGAGAGCTGAAAACTTATGTCCACACAAAAGCCGGCACACAGATGTTGATACCAGGTTTATTCATACTTTCCAAAACTTGGAAGTAAGCAAGATGTCTTTCAATACGTGAATGAGTAAATAAACTGTAGTACATCCAGACAATGGAATGTTATTCAGCGCTAAAAAGAAATGAGCTATCAAGCCTTAAAAGGTATGGGGGAACTTTAAGTGCATGTTAAAAAGTAAAAGAAGCCAATTTGAAAAATCTACATACTGTATGATTCCAATTATATAACATTCTGAAAAAGGCAAAAGTATGGAAACAGTGAAAAGATCAGTAGTTGCCAGTGGTTGGAAGGTGAGGACAGATGAATAGGGGGAGCACATGACTTTTAGGGCAGTGAAAATACTCTGTATGATACCATAATGATGGATACATGTCACTGTTGTCCAAACCCATAGAATATAGAACACTAAGAGTGAGCCATAATGTGAACTGTGGTCTTTGGATGATTATGATGTATCAATGTAGGTTCATAAATTGTAACATGTATAACTTTGGTGGGGATGTTGATAAGAGGGGAGGCTGTGCATGTGTGGGGCAGGGGGTATATGGAAAATCTCTGTACCCTCTCAACAATTTTGCTGTGAACCTAAAACTCCTCTAAAAACTAAAGTCTTACTTTAAAAAATTGTAGTTAACAGTCTGAAAGGGAAAAAAAAAATGACATGATAGTTTAACTCCTGTGACTACATGATTAGTTACAAATTATGAGCATATCATAGGGACATTTTTAATAATAACAATGAGGAAACAGATGTCTATATAAATATTCTTTATTCTTTGGTATTATGTTAGTATCTATCTATATATATATATATCACATTATATTGTAGACTATAATATATATTACATTATATTACACATATATGCAATGTATACTTTATGTATATTACCTATATGATATTGTGTATATATACAAATATATATGTGTGTGTGAGAATTTTATATATATACACACACACACACACACACACACACACACACACTAGCATACTACCAAGGAATAAAAAGGCATTAAGACATTAACCTTAGGTTAATTAAACAAGACTTGAGTTAAGAAACACAACTCTTGGCTCTTTATTAGTTATCTGGATGTGCACTTTCCCAAAATAATACCAGCTCAAGCAGAAAAAGCATCTTAGCCATTCAATATGCAATCTTCAGTTTCCACAAATATCCTTAAGTAATAATCTACTGCATACTCTTTTTCTACGCGTTTTGTCTAGTAAATAGTATATCAAAGTTCTTAGAACATAGTAGCTGTAATATCACATGTAGTGAAAAGCATTGTTCAATCTCATAGAATAATCTCATAATTCGTATCTAGTTATTTATACCACAGATGGATAGATGGCTTGGTAGTGTAATATATGAGAAAGAAGCTGCCTGTAGATACTAAAATGGCTTGCTTCTCATAGACATTCATTCCACTTAACCACAAAAGAAAGCCTATTAATTAGACTTTTGAATTCCATTAGGAAAAACAAATACCAATACTTAACTGCTCAAATATGACATGAAGGAAAATTGCTAACATAATTAGATTTTTAATAGTGTTAATGACTCTTGTATCTTATTAATAAGAATTAAAACTAATGTACTATTATATGAAGAAAAATTGCAACTGTATGCTCTTCTACAGGGAAATGTAGCACGATTATGTCTATTTCCACATGAAGGGGTTTTAATTTTTATTCCCTTGCAGTTGTAATATAACTCACATGTTCCTTGGCTCAATATATTAACCCTGACATTATGTGACAGAAGGTCCTACAAGTACACCATTTAGGTCTGCAATCTCATTAGATATCCCAAGTCAAGCATGATGTTGACTCTGGATGTAAAACTATCCATATTAAACGTTGAAATGTCTTTTCTGTGCCCTCTTTCTCTACCTTTCTACAGATTATTGCTCCTTCAGTGCCTTGTTTCAGCCCCTTTCAATTTTCCCATTTATTAGTCAAATTATATTCATTGTTTATGCCATGAAGTTCATCATTTTTGGCATAGTGTCTCCCTCTTTAGTTATTCTGTGGACATAAAAAGCATGTTTTATTGTCCAGTGAGTGTGTCTCATCAATTAGTTAATAAGCCAATATTCATTTAGCATCTTCTTTATGTCCATCATGTTGAAGATAAGTGTCTCAAGAGACATTATTAGAGAAGGGCATGATCCTTGTACTCAGAGAGGGTGTTTATTTGTTCAAATTATATAACTGTTTTAGCGACTCTTCTTTCTTAGAAACTTGAAAGTACAATACTCATATTTCTATGAATTCCTTCTGCTAGCTAAATTCACCATCCTAGCTTCCACAAAGACAAATGGATGTTGGTTTCCAAACCAGGCACCAAGCAGAACATCTGAGGAAATAGCCAATATTTGAGATAGATGGCTTGCCAAGCAACTTACAAACTCACCAAATACATACAGATTATAAAAGATTCAATGGAATGACTAAGGATGTGACCAAGACAGTGTTTGCTAACTCTCTCTCTCTCTCTCTCTCTCTCTCTCTCTCTCTCTCTCTCTCTCTCAGTACTGGCATATCACTTTAATGTGATTTTATCAGCAGGTGGACCTCTACTACGTCAAGTATGGTTCATGAACCGGCAATATCAGCGTTACCTAGGGTCTTCCTGGAAGGGCAAATCTTGAGTTCCATCCAGTTATTCTGAATCGTGATCTACAATTTAACAAAATGCCCAAGTTCTTCTTATGTATAGTAACGTTTGAGAAGCACTGAACTATGTTGGCTTGAATAAGGCAGACAATTTTCTTGCATTAGAGGAAAGGGGAGGTGATGGTGATTCTGCTCAGGTTACAACAAGAGTACTATGCTTATCTGAGCTCAATAATTTAGGCAGTTCTTTAGGAATAAAGTAATCAACATAATGAAAAAAATTGAAAGTATTTACCTACAGTGGTTCTCAACCCTGGCTGTGCATTCAGAATTCCCCGGGGAGCTTCTAAAAATACCAATTCCTGGGCCCAACCCCCAGAGATTCCGATTGAACTTTTCTGGTGAGTTTCCTCTGCATCAGAATTTTTTAAAAAGTTCTCAGATGACTTCTATATGCAGCCAGGGTTGGGAACCACTGATGATATGAGAAATGGTTGAGGGAATTTGGGTTAATTAGTTTGAGGTGGAAACTTATGTGGATGATCATAGAACAGATTGATTTTGTGTAGTCCAGGAAACAGGGTTGGACTAGGGAGAGACACTTAATAGTTGAAGGACAATATAAGAATTTTGATACTTTGAGCTATATGAAGCAAGATCATCTTTGAACGCACATGGTGAGTTTAGGTAGAGACTTAACAGCCAAAAAGCTCTCAGGAACACTATGGAACACACATACATTTGGCACTGGGCATTGGGTCAGTGGGGTACAGGATTGTCAGACTGCATTATAATAGAGTAATAATATGAGCACTTCTGTGCTGGACACTTTACATGAATTACTAGATTTCATTCTGATCACAGCTATGAGGACAGATTCTTGGACACCAAGGCTTAGAGAGTTGCAATAATTACTTGAGATTACAAGTTCTTGAGTAGCTGGACAGGCTTCCAGCTGAGGTTTGTCAGTCCCCAAATCCTGTGATCTTAACCTCATTCAGATCTACCATGAATGCCCCGTGATACTCAGTTCTTTGACCCCTAGACGTGCCATGCAGCAATCACTGTGCTGTGTACTTGAAAATCAAGTTTCATGGCCAGGGTGGCTTATCTAAGCAAACTTCCGTAAACGTTAAAGAATATTTTTTTTAAATCACTGTTTCAAAACTTAGAGAACAGAATGTCATTGAAAGACTAAGCCTGGATTAAAGGACCTAGAATCTTAATTTAAATAAATAAATAAATAAATAAATAATAAATAAATAAATAAATAAGAGAACAAGTAATACAACCAGGTACTTTACAATACTAACACATTTCGTTACAATTCCTTTTTTTCCCCTCTGCTGTGATTGAAAGCATGTTTGTTTTCACTCTTTCTTTTTTCCAATTGTCATCTATGTTAGTATTGCAGAACTAATTATGAGTCACCCAAGTGTAACCAAGGAGTGCTGAGGGCTCCTGAAATAGGACAAAGGAAATTCATTAAGAAATAATGTTGAGCTTATGGTTTCAAAAGGTCATTAGAAATGCTAAACCAGGGAACACTGTTGTCTGAACTGATACCAAATCTAATCATGTATCATCCCCAGGGCTCTGAGCAAGTGGTCATCATTCGGCTCCTTAACCTCCAAGCGTAAAGTCAGCTGAGTTCTACCACTTGAGTCTAGGGTTAGTATGCTATCTTTTATCTAGGACACACCAGCCTTTTCCTCTATCTTGAGATACCATACTCAGTATGCAGTATAGGAGCTTGGCAGCCTGGGGACCTGCACTTTTCAGCTCAACTATACATACCTTAGATTTGAACCCAATTCATTACCTCCACTCTATTTTCTCTGTGAAAGGAGACTGGACTGGTTTTTGGCAGCCTTTTACATGAGAACTTCTTGATAACAGGGAGAGTGTAAAGATCTGTAATCAAAAGGTGAATATTTCAACGTTGTATTCCAATAACTCCAGGTATTATTATTCGGAGACACAGCATAGCATTGACAACCATTATTGTAGGGCATTTGCTGGGTGTATGGTGGGGGGCAGGTCAGAGGACATTTGTTTCAGCATCACTTTCATAAAAATAGTTTCTTCTCAACAGTCTAGTACCACCAACACTAGGATGCAGAGGGAAAGATAGCAGTCAACTTCTTCTGTAAAGAGCCAGATAGTAAATGTTTTAGACTTTGTGGGCCACACAGCTTCTGTCTCAGATCCAACTCTGTCATTGTAGCACAAAGCAGCCACAGACACTATGTAGACTAACAGACGTGGCTGTCTTCCAATAAGTTTATTTACGGATAATGAATTTTGAATTTTTTATAATTTTTACATGGCACAAGATAGTCTTCTTTTCCTTTTTTTCTCCCAACCATTTAAAATGTAAAAACCATTCTCAGCTCACAGGCTATATAAAACTAGTTGGCTGGCTGGATTTGTCCGGAGGTCCATAGTTTAACCTACGCTTACTCCACTCTCCTAATTGCTCTTTGATTTCTAGAAGAGAAGTGGAATTCTGAATCTAACTCTTTAGATTGACTGATTGGTTTGCTTATTTATTTATTTGCTTATATGAAGCTGGTACCCATATTTCCTTCCAAAAGACCTTAGAGGTAAGGACTTGTGGTAAAATTCTCACCTTCCAAGATAGTGACCTAGTTTAGATTCCTAGCCAAAGCAATAAGGACATATAATGTAGTAAATGACTTTGGGTATGAGGGCTTGAGTCTGAGGCACTGCCTACCCATGTGACTTTGAAAAATTACTTTATGTTTCTGACTCTTAGATTCCTCATCGGCAGAATAGGAATAATGATTTTAGTAATGTGAGAAGCAAAGAAGATTTTCTGAGTAGATTCATTGTCATTTCTGGAGTGCTGTACAAAATATGTTATTTTTAAATGTGGAAATGGTATTAGCTTACACTTGTAATAATAATAGTAATAGCAGTTTCTCCTGTGGGTTAGGCATTGTTTTAAGGACTTTGCATGTATTGATCTACTTAATCCTTACAGCAACAATATGAAATTGGTACTTTTATTATCATAAATGCATATCAGGACACAAAGATGTTAAGTGATTTGACCATGGTCTCACAGCTAGTAAGTGGCAGAGGTAGGTGTGAACCCTACACTCTTCACTGCTACCTGTTGTGTTTCATACCATGGTCTACTCACGTGCCACACACTGTACTAACATATGCTATGTAACTGAATGCCCGCAAATATCTGATAATGTGGACGTGGCAGCTTAGCTGTTATGTGTATGGCCTCTGGAATTGGGCTTTTTCTGTGACCTTGAGCAAGTTACTTATTTCTAAGTCTGCTTTCACTGGGAATGATAATAATAATAGGTACCTTATTGAGTTTTGTGAAGATAAGATGAAATAATGCATGAGACACAGTTAACGTAATCCTGGCTTACAGTCTTTTATCTCCTCAATCACTCACTTGCTCACTCACTCATTCATGCATTTGTTTCTCTCTCACCATCCTAAAGATAAATTTTTGAGCATATTGCCAAATAGTGGAGTTAAAAATTCAAATAATGCAAGCACATATTTTCTTCCCCAAAGTGTGTGTTACATGAAATAATTGTATGTGGGTTCATTCAGTGTCATTCAATTAATAATATATGAATATGGAGACTGACATAGATTTTCTTTTAAATAGCTAATTTCATAGTGTGATACATGCCTGAAAACACAGTGACAGCATTCATGACAGCTAAAACAGTTTCCTGATTTTGACCTTGACAGAACACTTGGAAGATGTCTACCTTCAAGTTGAACACTGAATGTATTGGTAGAAACTTTCATTGTTTGGCTTATACTTGATGATGTTATTTGAAAAAAAATCTGTTACGTAATAAGAGTTTTAGCATCTTGCATTTTGACAAGGTTTCTATGAAAAGACAAATAATGCAATATATAGGAAGGCTTAAATGTGTTTCTCAACATCTTTCCATAGACTATTATTTAAAATGATTAGAATTTGATACATCTTGGAAAAACATTTGGGGTAAAATATTTGAAAGACAGATCTTGTTAGGTAATTAGAGAAGCATTAGCTATACGATCTAGCTAACACTATAGTAATATTTTGCATAATTTCATTTGAGTCACAGAATGGGAAGTACACTTAGAAGGATATGACTCATATCTCTCATTTTACAAATGAAGAAATAAATATGGGAAATAGCTTGTGTAGGGTCAAACAGGCAGAAAAAGAGTAGGGCTAGAATCTAAGAATATAATCTCCTAATCCCAGTTGTTTTCTGCTACCACGTGCTGTCTTCTGCTGATGATTCCACTTCCTTGCAAGCCCTCAGTATTTCAAATAAAAGATCAAACTAAATGTACAGTCATCCCTGGGTATCAGGGGTGGTTGGTTCCAGGAGCCCCACAGATACCAAAATAGGCAGATGCTCAAATCCCTTATGTGAAATGGTGTAGTTAAGTCAGTCCTTGGTATTCGTGGGTTCTGCATCTGTGGTTATGGAAGTCTGACCATATACATCATTAAAATATTATAGGGTCCCTGATAAAAACAGACCCATGACATTTATCTTTTTATAATATTTTTAAAGCCTTTATGAACTTTAAAGCAGGTGTCAGCCCTTTTTATGAGCTCCAGTTTATCAAAGGAATTAAATCCTATCTTTTACTTATGTGATCTGCTAATTGATAAGAAAGATCGACTATTTCAACTACTAGATTTGGCTTCATAAAACTGATGCTTGTAAAGAATACTAATCAAATATTATCCCATATTGGCATTCTGCACGTGGCAACTGGCTCTATATCAGACAGTTTTAATTCTATTTATAGGAAATAAATTTTTAAAAACCTAAATACCAATTTGACCATCTGACCTCTGAGATGAGCTTCTACCAATTGCAGATGTCCTATCCAATAGTAGTGCTAATGCCAAATTGGATAAGGGAGTAACAAGGGAGGTCTCTGAAGTGTGAGAAAGAAAAGTATTTTGCCAAGACAATGGATAGTGGGAGAGAAAGGAGGACTTTAGACAGAAAATTGCAGACATTTACAGGTTATTCCTCAAGGGAGTGGTGGAAGTTATTGTCAAGGAAAGACTGCAGACTTTGGACAAGATACAAATATTGATCCTTTAACTGAAATAGTGACTGAACCTGTAGCCTTGCTCACTACAGCAGTCACTCTGAGTGTTCAAAATTTCGATGCTGTCCCTGGTGTTGTAATTTCAGATTCTGAAACTGCAAGTGGAAGTATCATCAAGAAATATAAAAGTGAGACAGAGTAAAGGAAACTAAATTGGGAGGCTGAAGTTAAAACCAGAATGCATAATGCTTCTTTGGTGATATTACCCCCAATTTTTTTTTTCTTTTTATAAATGTGGTTTTGGTGTCTAGATTTTAAAAGTCAATTGGTTTGATTTGTTCATCTCTGTGCCTCTTTATGCACAACATAAACTGAAGTAGAGTTATGGCCATATTACCAATTAATTTGGTCAAAATGTGTAGCTGAGTTGGATCATCATTTAGGCTGGAGTAAACAAAGCCCTAGCTAGCTTATTTACTGATGACACAAGTAACAGTGCAAATGTGTTAATATCTTATAGAGGAGACATACCCATTTTGTTGTTGTTATGTTAGCCAATTGGAAAGACATGGGTGCATTTCTGATCAGTACATGTCCATTCCTTCTTTCACACAGTACTTGTTAGAAGGATATTATGTCCATAGCTCTGAGTTACATTCTGTGGAAGGTGCAGTGTTGAACCTAACGATGAATGGGGTGACAGATAAAATCCTGCACTCTGATTTAAGTGAAATATGATAAAGACAAATATGCTATTGTTGTCATAAGTACAGTAAATGTTATGTAGGAGGAAGTCCAGGTTGCTATGAGATGAGTTTGTGGCTCACCAGGGGCTTATAGGAGGAAATTAATTTCTACTCTGCTGCTCTTTTTAGTGAAGACACCTTGATTTTTCACATTCTGCATATCTTGGAGCTGGTAGGCGATGTTGACCTTCTTTAATTCCCCATTTCCACGGCCAAACAAGTATTTATTCACCCTTTTGAGAAAGCCATTCTCAGATGAGGCACGTGCCACCTGGCTGGTCTCTTACTTCCCTCTGCTCCCCAAACCTTATGTATTTTGTGAATTGGCTCCTGCCTCAGTCTCCCCTTCTATCCCAACTGCTGTCAGCCACCTCAGGTGCTTCAAACATTTATACGGCCACCTACCCAAATTTCTCACCATTTCTTTTCCAGTGACCTTCATTTCCATTCTCTCTAGGCCAAATGCCTAGATAGTATAATTGCTTAGAAATGTCTCATCTCTGGAACCTTAAAGGTTAGTGGCACCTTTTTTTCACCATGACCTGTCAGTCTTACAGTTTCCTCAGAACCTTGATGATAATACTTCAACTCTTTAAATTCATCACAACCTCCAATTTTTAGGCTCTGCCTAGCTTTCTTTGTTGTTTTTATTTTTATTTTTTTTCTTTTTTAAATTAAATTTCTTCCCTAGCCCACCTGGACCTCATGGTGTATCACTTCATCCCTTCTATTTTCTAGGCTCTCAAATATCTTTCTCCTCTAATTGTACTCTAACTTCTGCATACAACTCAACCAAATTTTCTCCTTCTAGGGCCACATTTGGTAGATACATCTAACTTACACTCTCTCCAGTGTCTCTGATAATATTGCCTATACTCCAGAATTACCTCTTCCACATATTTTTCTGCTTCTGTCTCTCTTCACTGGTGTTTCTTCGCAGCCTCTCTCATGGGATCCTATTTTTCTTGATGTCTAGGCCACTTTATTTTCCATTTCTACCTACTCCCTTGATTGATCTTGCCAATTGCCACAACTTCCATAGCCTGTGAATTTGTTACACACGCATGCATATTTGGCTCCAACCTCTCTCTGCATCTAAGATCCTTCTGGTCAATTGCCATGATATTCTGTATAAGTATACCACTCACATTATTCCCCAAAGAGGATCCATCATTTTCCTCATGTTATCCCTAAATGTGTCTTCTTTCTATATTTTCTATCTGCAAAAGTCAGTACGATCCAAATTTTATTACTCAAACTAGAAATGTGAGAGTCACTGCAGATTTTGCCTTTTTCTCCCCTTCTCCACCATCTAATCCATCAAAAAAAAGCCCTGCGGCTTCTTCCTTTTCAGTGTCTCCTGAATTTGTCCACTTTTCTTCAACTCCCTCTCACTCAGTTCAAGTTATCATCTCCTGCTTGAAATGTTGCCATAGTTTCTTACTTCCTAACTTTAATCATTACTTCCCCTATCGTCCATACCGAATACTATAAAACTAATAAATAACTGGCTATCATAAAAGTAATACGTAATTCTATCCTTTCCGTAAATCCTGCAGTTGTACCACATAGTCAATAGGATAAAGTCCAAACATGTATTTTCACATAAAAGACCATCTCTTTCACACTTCCGTTTCTGATTTTGTGGTATCTCTTGTAGCTCCCTCCACTATCAGATACCAGATTCTAGTATGTTCCTAGAAGTCCCATGCTGTCTTGGCAGCTGTACCATATGAGCTCTGGAATCAGACTGTCTGATATAAAATCCAGTGTGGTTGACTTTGGACAAATTGTTTACTTTTTTTATATAAAGATGATAATAGTAAATGTCTCACAGTTGGTTGGGAGAATTAAAGGAAGTGTCCTCCTTAAAACACATAGCATAAAGGCTTCACTTGTAGATGCTCAATTAGGGCAAAAATAATAAACAAGGAAATATCCTCATGTCTTAATCCAAAATGCTCTTTCATCCTGGAGTGTTCTAACCAGATTCTGGGAAACTCAACTCAAATTAGCTTTTTCTCTCGGAAGTCTTCCATTACCACTCCCTCTTCCTTTTTATTCCCAAATTCATAATCAATCTCCCTCTGTTTCCCTCTCTCTCTCTCTTTCTCACACACACACACACACACACACAAACACAAACACACATCTATTATTGTACTTGTCGCACTATATTATAAATATTTGCTTTGTCTTCACACACATTCAGCTAGACATTTGCCTTAGAGTGGAGATCTGTATCCCAGTTGTCCAGCACTTTACCAAGCATTTTGTAGGAGGTTGAATACATGAATATGAGCACAAAAAATAGAGCAGTTCTTTTAGATAATCAAAATCCATCTGTACATATGGCCTACAACTTGAATATAAATATAATAAACATAATATTTGTTCTTACCTTCATGCTGTCATGTATGTGATCCTAAATTCTTACACATTCTTTATTAAAAAAAGATGAACCTCAATTAAATACACTCTGTTTCCATCTGGGATATTTTAGGTTTAATGAAACCTTGAGAAATCATACTCAATTGACAGTAATAAAACTGCCTGAATTATTAGAAAATGAACGAATAACAAGGGGTTCTGTTGTAATATGGAATTACATTAACAAAATATTTGTGTTATTTTGTGGTTGACTAGTAGTTTTCTTGGGTATTTCTTTCTTGGCCAAACGATAATACTTGCTGAATCCTTCTCTTTTATGCCTTGGTGATGCTGAGACTTTATGGGAAGCACAAGAACCAAGGTCATTGAAAATGAAATGAGGTAGGGGGAATGAAATATTTTTAATACCTTTGTGTTCTTGCCTTTATACTGGTTCTTCCATTATATAACTTTTTATAAATTGTCTGTAGAAGAGCAGATGCCAACTAAAAGGCAGGCTTAGATTTAATGTCCTCTTGTCATTCCATTTTCTTTTGTTTAATTGAGAAGGAAGATGAGAAAACAGGACAGGTTCTCTTATTATTTCATATGGTTTATCTGGCAGCTGGGGAATAGTGGTGGTTGACAAAATGTTCAGTTAATTGAAGCCATGTAGTGGATATTGATGATCTTTCTACATTTAATGGACAACTAAATCTGATGCTAGAGAAAAAAAATACAATGGCACTTTGGCTGATGTATGTCCGCACTATCCTCTTCAAGCAAATCAAAAAATAATAATTACTTTTCCAGATGCAATATGTTAATGCTTAATTGCGCTCTACAGAGCATCTCAAGTTTAAGAAAAATAACAGTATAGCTTATTCCTTGATTTTTAACTGTTAGATAAAATGAACACATACTGAGATGAAAACATTTAATTCACACAGAAACCTGTTGGTGACAGCAAAGTTACACAAATTCTAGCTTGGAAACATACATTCAAATGAGACCATTCAAGCTTTCAAGATATTTGTAAAATAATGGACAATACAAGAGATAATTTATTAAATGGGGCTATTATAAATACATTTAAAGCTCTCTGGTTACTCCTGTTTGTAAACTTCTTTGGACCTATTGAGGTTTCAAACGTATAATGTTTTGGATACATACAAATTGCCCTGTTCCCATAAAATGTTCTGTTCCTCTCAAAAATGGGAAGCATTTAGTAGCTCATAGGTAATACCATTTGTCAAAGAAAAAGACTTTCTAATGGCAATAAAATAAGTGGGGCTGAAAGGCCTTAGAATTAACTGTATTAAACTCATTACAGTGACATTTAAAAAACTCAGAAATTCTCAAAATTGTCTTTAATTTCTTAAATTTAGCCTATTTGGAAATAGTGCCTTAAATTTAACTACTTTGAAAGTATTTATTTGCCTCCTCTTTCCCATTCAGTAAAGACCAGTTAGGAAAATTTCTGCCATTATACAATATCAAAACCAAGCTCTAAGCCCTCAGTTACAGGGCTCAATACAGTTTGTGAATATAAATTAATATTGTATTTAAAAGTTAGAGTATCTAAAACTCTCTCCATTCTGGTCTCCAGTCCATTCTATTTTGCCCTGTTAAAATTCCCCTTTACCTGGTTTCCCCTCAACTGTCGCCTCCAACACTTTTCCCTACATTTAGAGAATCTCTCCTCCATACCATTTCTTTTCTTCTTTCTTTTCTCAAGGGTATCTTAAAGTTCATATCTTCATGCCCACCCCTCTCTCCTCTATTGCGCAGGCCTATGTCCTAAACAATTTCCTATGCACTGAGAAGTAGTATGAATCCTGTAGGAAATTACAGTAAGAATCACAGAAATATTTCAACTCAAGGTATAACTGTGACTGATTGCCAAAACTTCTTGTATCTCTCTGTTGAGATGGATTCTGAGAACATGGCCTGGTCTCACAGGGGAAGGCTTCTATAATCAAATACCAAATTATGCTCTGCATGCATAATGTAGGGTGAGGAATACATCCTTATCATAAGATTAACCTAAGGCAATGGTCCTCAAATATTAGTTTGTATCAAAAACACCTAAAGGGCTTGGGAAAATGCAAATTGCTGGGCCCCACTACCCAGTAGTTTCTGATTCAGTATATCTTGGGTGTGGTCCAAGAATTGGTGCTTTTATCAAGTGTCCAAGTGATGCGGATGCTTCTGGTTCAGGGATCACACTATTGAAATCACTGATCAAGTACACTTTTCTTGTGTGAGTGTGTGTGTGCATGCACACGCGCAGTGTTTCATAACCAGGAATGAATATCAAAATATGTTGAGAATTTTTAAAAACCTACAACTGGTTTCTGCCTCAGAAATTCTGATTTTATATATCTGGGGTTAGGCATTCATATAGGCACCTATACTTTTAAAATTGTCACAGGTAAATCTGCACACCACTGGTTAAGACCTATTTCCCTGAAGGCAGATATCCTATTTACAGTGATATGCACAATGGCTAGCATATACAAGGGTTTTGTATGAGTATGATTTGATAATGTTAGTATAAGAAAAATTGTAAATGTGAATGGCATGCCATGGAGAGCACTGAGGAAGGGAAAAAACACAAATACAGTGAGTGGGTGAGTAATGGATTGCTTCCTAGAAGAAGTGAGCAGCTAGATCAAGAAGGAGGGTGGGTGTTTCATGAAGAAAAAGTAGTGAGTCTACGTGAGAAATAGTGTTGTGACTTACAGAAATTGAAAGTATGGCTGGATTATATTGTCCAAGTTAATAGGGAAACTGTGGAGGGAGTGTTAGTGACATAGGTCCAGAAATACGAGCTGGGACCAAATCATTCTGGGTGTTGTAGGTTAGATTAAGGAGCCTAGAATTTTTCTTAAGAGCATTAGGGAGCAACTGAAAGGTTTAGTATGAGGAGTATCATAGCTGAAATTTCATGTTAGGAAAACAACGATCTGGCCTCAGCATTTTAAAAAAAAGATTTGAAAGCTGACATGTCTGGAGAAAAAGAGACAAATTACGAGGCTACTGCAATAATTCAGAAAAGGTGACAGAGTCTCTATGAAGGCTCAAATAATGTTTGGTTTGATCAGCAATGTTTCCCTAATGCTTACAGCACAATGCTTGGCATGGAGTGAGCCTTTCAAGAGTTTTGTTGAATGAGTGACTGACTGAATTGGAGAAGTATAAGTGGGTCTGGAGAAAACTGGACAGATTTGGATCCAATAATATTTATTGAGTAAAATTAAGTCAACCTGGTGATTGATTGGTTTGAGGAATGAGAGAGAGGGAAGAGCTGTGGGAAAGTGAAGACATATATATTAGATGACTAGAGGGTAGTATTGAACACTGACAGGGAGTATAGGCGAGCGAGTCCATTTCAGGGCAGTGGGATTGTTTGGGGGTGGGGGAGTCAAGAACATTTGTGATGCAGAAGGTAGGAAAAACACACAGAAGAGGAGGGTATTACAGAAGCAAATAGATGAGTGTTTAGTGAAGGAGCAAGTGGCCAACATTTTGCAGTGGTACTAAGATGTACTAAGATAAATAGTGAAAGTGTCTAATGGGTTTTGGAACCAAGATATTGATGACTTTGGCAGAGATTCACTTTGCATAGCTGTGAGGTCATTCTGCAGAGATAAAGCCATAGTTGTAGGGTCATATAGTCAAGAGAACTTTTTTTTTTTAAACTCAAGATGAATTTAACTTAATTGTGTTTAAATACTTTTTCCAGTTTTATTGAGACATAATTGACATATAACATTGTATAAGTTTACGGTATGCAACATGATGATTGGACACATGTATATATTGAGAAATGATTATCACAAAAAGCTTAGATAACAGATCATTACCATACATAATTACAATTTGTGTGTGGGTGGTGAGAACATTTGAGTTCTACTCTCTTAGCAACTTTCAAGTAAAAAATGCAGTACCGTTAACTATACTGTACATTAGATTCCCAGAACTTATTCATTTTATAACTGGAAGTTTGTATCCTTTCAACATCTCCGTATCTTCCAAGCCCTAGCAATCATCATTCTATTCTCTGTATCTGTAAGTGTGGCTTTTTTTTTAAGATTCCACCTATAAGTGAGATCATACGTGTCTTTCTCTAACTTATTTCATTTAACATTATAGGTCCATCCAAATCCAAAAGGCAAAATTTCTTCTTTTTTTTTATGGCTGACTGATATTCCATTGTATATATACAACACTTTTTTTATCCATTCATCCAACTTAAATTTTTTGCATGTCTTGACTATTGTGAATAATGCTGCAATGAACGTGGGGACAGTACAGATATTTATTTGAGATAGTGATTTTATTTCCTTCATATATGTACCCAGAAGTAGGATTTCTAGATCATATGATAGTTTATTTTATTTTTTTTTTTTTAAAGGATTTTCTTATTTATTTATTTATTTATTTATTTATTTATTTTTGGCTGTGTTGGGTCTTCGGTTCGTGCGAGGGCTTTCTCCAGTTGCGGCAAGCGGGGGCCACTCTTCATCGCGGTGCGGGGACCGCTCTTCATCGCGGTGCGCGGGCCTTTCTCTATCGCGGCCCCTCCCGTCGCGGGGCACAGGCTCCAGACGCGCAGGCTCAGCAATTGTGGCTCACGGGCCCAGCTGCTCCGTGGCATGTGGGATCTTCCCAGACCAGGGCTCGAACCCGTGTCCCCTGCATTAGCAGGCAGATTCTCAACCACTGCGCCACCAGGGAAGCCCCTGATAGTTTATTTTTAATTTCTTTCCCATAATGGCTGCACCAATTTACCTTCCCATCAGCAGGGCACTAGGGTTCCCTTTTCTCCACATCATTGCCAACAGTTGTTATATCTTGTTTTTTTGATAATAGCCATACTAACAGGTGTGAGGTGATACCTCATTGTGGCCTTGATTTGCATTTTCTTGATAATTAGTGATGTTAAGCATCTTTTTATGTACCTGTTGGCAATTTGGATGTCTTCTTTGGAAATATGTCTGTTCAGGTCCTTGCTCATTTTAAAGTCAGATTATTTCATTTTTTTGCTATGAAATTGTCTGAGTTTCTTATACATTTGGATAATAACCCCTTGTTTGATATATGGTTTGCAAATATTTTCTCCCATTCCATAGGTTGTCACTTTATTCTGTTGATTCTTTCTTTTGCTGTGAAGAAGCTTTTTAGTTTAATGTAATCCCACTTGTTTATTTTTGCTTTTGTTGACTGTGCTTTTTGTGTTATAGCCAAAAAAATTACTGCCAAGACCAAGACTTCTAGGAGTTTTATGGTTTCATGTCTTACCTTTAAATCTTTAATCCTTTTCTAGTTAATTTTTGTGGGTGGTTTAAGATGGGGTCCAATTTCATTGTTTTGCTTGTTAATATTCAGTTTTCTGAGCAGGATTTATTGAAAAATTATCTTTTGCCAGCTGAGTATTCTTGGTTTGCTTGTCAAATATCACTTGACTGTATATACGTATGTTTATTTCTGGGCTGTCTCTTCTGTAGATATGTGTGTCTGTGTGTATGGCAGTGCCCTACTGTTTTGATTACTGTAGCTTTGTAGTATACTTTGAAGTCAGCTTTTTTCTTCTTTCTTCTTTCTCAAGATTGCTTTAGCTATTCAGGATCTTTTGTGGTGTCATATGAATTTTAGGATCATATTTTCTGTTTCTGTGAAAAATGCCATTAGGCTTTTAATAGAGATTACATTGAAAATGTAAATGGCTTTGGGTAGTATGGACATTTTAACAATATTAGTATTTCCAGTCTATAAACATGGGATTCTTTTCATTTATTTGTGTCATTTTCAATTTCTTTCCCCAATGTCAAAAAGTTTTCAGTGTACAGATCTTTCACCTCCATGGTTAAATCTATCCCTATGCATTTTATTGTTTTTGATGCCATTGTAATGGGGATTGTTTTCTTTCTCTTTCAGATATTTTGTTGTTAGTGTATAGACATGCAACTAATTTTTGAATGCTGATTTTGTATCCTGCAACTTTATTGAATTCACTTATTATTTCTAACAGTTTTTGGTGGAAGCTTTGGGGTCTTCTATATATAAGATTATGTCATCTGCAAACAAAGACAATTTTACTTCTTTCCAATCTGGATGCCTTTTATTTGTTTTTCGTTCCTGATTGCTCTGGCTTGGACTTCCATACTATGCTGAATAGGAGTGGTGAGAGTGGGCACCCTTGTCTTGTTTCTGATCTTGGAGGGGAAGCTTTCAGCTTTTCATTGTTGAATATGATGTTAGATTTGGATTTATCATATATGACCTTTATTATGTTGAGTTATGTTCCTTCTATGCCCAATTTGTTGAGAGCTTTTATCATGAAAGGATGTTGAATTTTAGTAAATGCTTTTTCTGCATCTATTAAAAGGATCATGTGATTTTTATCCTTCATTCTATTAATGTGGTGTATCACATTAATTGATTTATGTATGTTGAACCATCCTTTCATCCCAGGAGTAAATCCCACTTGATCATGGTGTATAATCCCTTTAATGTGCTATTGAATTTAGTTTGCTAGAATTTTTTTTAGAATTCTTATGCCTGTATTCATCAGGAATATGGGCCTATAGTTTTGTTTTCTGATAGTGTCCTTATCTGGCTTAGAATCAGGGTAATGTTGGACTCATAAAATGGGCTTGGGAGTGTTCCCTCCTCTTCAGTTTTTGGAAGAGTTTGAGGAGGATTGGAACTAATTCTTTAAATGTTTGGTAGAGTTCACCAGTGAAAATTTGGTCCTGGGCTTTTCTTTGTTTGGAGGTTTTTGATTACTGTTTCAATCTCTTTACTGGTTATTGGTCTCTCAGATTTTCTCTTTCTTCATGTTTCAGTCTTGGTATGTTGTATGTTTCCAGGAATTTATCCATTTCTTATAGGTTATCAAGTTTATTGGCATGTAATTGTTCAGCTATCTCTTATGATCCTTCACATTTCTGTGGCATCAGTGGTAATGTTTTCTTTTTTATTTATAATGTTGTTTATTTGAGTCGTCTTATTTTCCTTGGTTAGTCTAGCTAAATATTTGTCAATGTTGTGTATCTTTTCAAAAAACTAACTTTTAGTTATATTGATACTTTCTATTGTCTGTCTAGTCTCTATTTCATTTATTTCTGCTCTAATCTTTATTATTTTCTTCCTTCTGCTAACTTTGGACTTAGTTTATTCTTTCTTTTCTAGTTCCTTCAGATGTAAAGTTAGGTTTATTTGTTGTAGATCATCCTTTTTTCTTAACATAGGCATTTTTCACTATAAAATTCTCTCTTAGAAAGGCTTTTGCATGTAGCCTTGCTTTGGTGCCTGTGCATTCAAATGAGTAAACACATTTTCCAATCTTCACAGATGGTTTCAGCAGGTAAAGACCACCTGTCTTTTTCCTGGCCTGATGTGGTCACCTCCAGAATCACAATCATGCTGGGCTGGATGTAGTTATGACGCTGTTGCTGGGTCTGTAGTAGGGTCTGCAGTTGGCAGGCTCTTTACCAGAGTTTTGGGCAGGCATGGATTCTGTTGGGTCCCTGGGTAGATGGGACTGCCTCCAGTACCTTGTTCAGTAGGGCAGTGCTGGGACAAGAATCCACTTCAGGGTCCACAGTTCGCTCTTCAGACAGCAGGTCTTCTACCCAGTGTGGTGGATGTGACTCCCACCAAGTCCCTGGGCGGGGCTGCTGCCTTGTCACTGGATGGGTACCTGGGTGAGCATCACTTACTCTGGACCATGGTTGAGAGGGGCTGGAACTGAGCCCCAGGGCTGTTTCACATTCCACAGCCAAGTTTGAGGTCTGCACATGTGGCTCTTGAGGCATGGCTCAGTGTGTCTCCCACCAGAGCACTGGGCAGATAGACTGATCCCTGATCATAACCATGGAGCGGCTGGAGCTGAGGTTAGCTAGTCTCAGTGCTATCAGGATGCTTGTGAACTCTGGCTGTGAGGGCTTGGAACTCAGTATAGGGCACTTGAGGATCTCTGGGGATGCAGACGAGAGTTCTCTTGAAGCATTCCTGTGCCAGCAAAACTATTTGCAGACTGGTTAGACAGGCTGGAGCCCAGTCACAGGGCTTTCAGAATCTACAGTCTGACCAGATCTGGTGGCCTTACCTTGAGAAACTCCTGAACAGTGGTCCAGAGAGGCTGGAGCCAGTTCACAAGTCAATTCAGGGTCTACAGCCAGGACCAAGTTCTGTCTATTACCTGATGCATGGGTGGTGTGACTCCTCTCAGGTCCCTTGGCATATGGTACTGGTAACAGACCCAAAGTCATATGGGGCTGTAGCCAAGTTCTCAAGAGTATGGAGCTGTTTCTATTTTTTGTATCTGGAACCATAGTCAGAAAGTCAGACACCTGGATGTGGACCCGCCTTCTAAAAATGGCTTTCCTGGGTCTTGGACTACACGGGGGTCTCACAGTCTCCTATCTGGATTCCAAAGCTCACAGGTAGGCACTTTTGTCTGGATACCAAATTATTGTTGTTAGGGGCGGGGGGTGGGGGACACCCTAGTGATGTCTTATGTGGCCATTTTGGTGACATCACTCAATCATGTTTAAAAATTAATGAGAACAGCCAGTAAAGAAGCAATGTTTGGCAGTTCAAAAGAGACAGTTATATGTGTAGAATTACAGCAAACATTGACATAATTCTCCTCTAAAGTGGTCTATTTCTATTGTGGTAGTAGAGAAAGATCAGAGTGTATAGAATAGATTTGAAATGAACAAGAAAGTTGGTAATTGTTACTTTGGGGAATGGATGAGAGAGCTAAGGAAACATAGAAAGATAGGGGTGGGGGCAGTGTTGAAGATTCAGCTGGGATCGAAGACGAGCATTCCAATATGTTACAGTTTCCTCCATTGACCCAGGCCATCTTCTCTGAGTCTGAAGACAATTTGACGTAAACACCACAGTTAAAATGAGTTGAGAATATTTTAAGGGGGAGTCCAGCTGGTTAGTGTGAAATCTAAGTTGGATAGGGAAGGAAGAGGAAGGTCTTAGATAGAGCTGACAGAGAAGGAGAAGTATAGGGATTAAAGGTACAGGCAATCTCAGTAGGGTCAGAACAAGTGTTTTATGCGTGATCGCCACAGTTGGAAGGAGAAAACACAAAGCCTAGGAGAATATGGAGAGCGAGGACTCTTGAATTTATAAATTTGGAGGATATTTTAGTGAAAGATAAAAGTTTAACTTTTATACACATAAATCAGCTAAACTCTAAACTCCTTGAAGGCAAGGGATAGTATTATAGTCAGTATTCACTGTATATCTTGAGTCATTTCTCTTGTTCATCTCTACTAAAGCACTTAACTAGTTCAACTAGTTTTTTCTCTTTCACGATCCTGAGTTACTCAGCATCAAGAGAATCCAAAAAATTTGAGAGCTATTCTTTGCTCTTTGGGAGATCATAACTGAACTATGAGTAGTTACCAAATGGAGCTTGAGTAGCCCTGATGATTTTGTCTGCCTGAATAATTTCTCTATAAGATATAGCACACTGCTCTGTGTGCATGAAAGGGTCTGTGTGATAACAAATATTTGTGCATTGCATAATACTTTCTTAGGCATTCTCTCATGTATTATCAGACTTGATTTTCCTTGAAAACTCTGTAGAGGTATGTAAAATATCATCGCTATTCGACAGATAAAGAAAATGAAATACGTACTATTCAAGGACCTTATCCACAGTCTCAGAGTTAGATAATGGCCTATTGCAAGGCAAACAAACCAGATCTCACAGATTATAATCCAAAGCTCTACCCACAAATATGCCTTTTAACATTGTAAAATAAGCATCTGCTTTTGCTAGTTCCATAGGAAATTTTTGTTTAGTTATTCATGTTCCTGCTTTTGAACTAATTGAAAATTAATTAAAATTAACATACTCTCCTAAAGCTGACTATACAAGATGCTTTGGGGGAAAAAAGTGTGATTAAATCTCGGTGCCTGGATTTCTTCCTGTCTGCAACAATAATAGAAGAATTTATGAATACTGTAATTCCTTGGTCACAAATGCCATGTGAAAGTAATGTAAAGGGGATCTAGAATTTACTATTGTTCTCCACTCATATGATGTGAATGCAGAAAACAAAAAGATAAACTCACAGAAAAGCCTGTGACAAAATGCCAGACGTGAGCTGGACTGATTTCACTAGCTCTTGCTTTACTAGCAAATCTAACCCATCATCTCGCATACAATTATGTTGAATCTCCTCTCATTCTTCTGTGATGAGACCGGGTACCTTACAATAGATACCACACAATATAATCATACCTGTTGAATTGGGAAGTGTTGACATAAACATTTCCTGTCATTTTGGATTGCAAGACGTTTAACAGCTGTAAAACATTTGCAGGCAGGTTGCAGGGTAAGTGTCCATGGTTTATCAGTTCAATATACCTCTGATGATAACACAAACTAGGTTACCTATGTGAAACAGATATAGACTTCTCGCAGACACTCAGATATTAAGGAACTAGAGACTAGATGACGTCCTTGAATAAACATCAAGAAAATTCAGATTGCTTAAATATACAAGTATTTTTGTGATTCTCATCTATAATCTGAACTGTAATAGGCTCATAAATGTAATATATAATTGTAATATTTACGATATTACATATCATAAATATATATATATATGTGTGTGTGTGTGTGTGTGTGTGTATATATATATATATTTTTTTTTTCTAATCTCCTCATTAGAAGTTTAAAGTGGAAATTACCAGAGAAAAAGAAAAAGCTCACGGTTGGGGTCACTGATCTACAGATACTCTTCTTGGCTCTGAAGGGACCACAAGGGTAATAAGTTGTCAGAACATGATTTCATATTTATTCAACAACAAAAATATCTACTGAACATTTACCGTATCTCAGACACTGCAGTATACAGTATGCAGTATACAAAACAAATAAGATCCTTCTATTAATAGAAGTTAATGCCAATCTGTAGCCCTTGGACCTTTTAAAATTAACCAAATGCTACATCTTTGAAAACAGATTACAAGCACCCTATTATGGTAAATTTCACTTTCTGGAAAACACCTTTTATTTCATTGTAAGAGCTAAATTGATAATTTTTTCCAAGCATTTCAGTAGTGATACAGAAGATGAGTCCAAAACCAGAAAATACAAATTTGGGGTAGTAACCATATTATCAGATAGTTTACAAATGTTTTGGAATTTCACAGAGAATATGCTTTCACTGGTTAGGAAAAGCACACAAAACCTACCTTTTGTTTTAATGACATGACATTAAATTTAATACTTCTAGTAGTTTTGTACATGCTTATTCCTCTGCCTGGTGAAATTCTTTATTGAGACCTTGGTCAGATATCACCTCTAAGAAGTCTTTTCTGAGACCTTGGAGAGAATTAGTTATTAACCTGCTCTGTTTCCCAGATCTTAAGTTCTATGAGGACAGTTGTCATTGCAGTGCTTAGTTTGGTCCCAGGCTCATAGCTACCAGTTGAATAAATAGAGTATTTGTACATACTTTCTGATGTAACACTGTTCATACTATTATTATTATGATTGTTGCTTTCTAGCCTCCTTCCCTTAAAGCTTAGGCCAAAGAATATTCATTTAAAAATTCGTATTTATTGAGGCATAATTTCCATGTAATACTGATAACACTGATGGATTTTGTCAAATGAATGCAATCATGTAGCCACACCACAAATACGAGATTCAAAGTTTCCATTATCCCAAAAAGTACATTTGTCCTCCTTTTCCGTAAAATCCCCTACTTTCATTGTCATCCTGGCAACCACTTACCTTTATTTTGTTGTTATACTTTCTGAGAATTTCATGCAAGTTCTACTATATGAAAAGATAATATGTAATTATTTATAATAAAATATAATAAATTATATTAATATATATTAAATTTCATAAAAATGAATCATACAGCATATATTCTTCTGTGCCTGGCTTCTTTCACTTAATATTATGCATGAAGATTTGTTCGTATTGTTGCATGTACCAGTAGTTTGTTCCCTTTCATTGCTCCGTACTTTTCCCTGGTATGGATATGTAACAGTTTGTTTATTCATTCATCAGTTGATGGACCTTTTCTTTTCTTTTTTTAAAAAAAATTCATTTATTTATTTATTTTTTGGTTGCGTTGGGTCTTCGTTGCTGCACGCAGTCTTTCTCTAGTTGCAGTGAACGGGGCTACTCTTCACTGCAGTGTGCAGGCTTCTCATTGCAGTGGCTACTCTTGTTGCGGAGCACGGGCTCTAGGTGCGCGGGCTTCAGTAGTTGTGGCGCACGGGCTCAGTAGTTGTGGCTCACAGGCTCTACAGCGCAGCCTCAGTAGTTGTGGAGCGTGGGCTTAGTTGCTCCGCAGCATGTGGGATCTTCCCGGACCAGGGATCGAACCCGTGTCCCCTGCATTGGCAGGCAGATTCTTTTTTTTTTTTTTTAATGTCTTTATTGGAGTATAATTGCTTTTGCAATGGTGTGTTAGTTTCTGCTGTATAACAAAGTGAATCAGCTATACATAAACATATATCCCCATATCTCCTCCCTCTTGCATCTCCCTCCCACCCTCCCTATCCCACCCCTCTAGGTGGACACAAAGCACCGAGCTTATCTCCCTGTGCTATGCGGCTGCTTCCCACTAGCTATCTATTTTATATTTGGTAGTGTATATATGTCCATGCCACTCTCTAACTTCGTCCCAGCTTACCCTTCCCCCTCCCCACGTCCTCAAGTCCATTCTCTACGTCTGCGTCTTTATTCCACAGGTGGATTCTTAACCACTGCACCACCAGGGAAGTCTGACGGACATTTTCTTGCTTTAATTTTGGCTGTAATGAATAGAGCTGCTATAAACATCCACATACAAATCTTTAGGCACACATATGTTATCATATGGTAAGTGTATAATTAGCTTTATGAGAAACTACTTGTTTACAAAGTGGCTTACCGTTTTTCATCAATATCAACAGTGTATCAGAGATCCAACTACTTTCCATGCTCTTCAACCCTTGGGTGGTTATTTCTTTGTACACATTTTTCTAGCCCCTCCCCTTTTCCGGTAATTTATTTATATATATGTTAGATAGTTTAATTTTTTTTAGTCCTTTTTCTCTCTCACCTTTATTTTGAAAAGTGTTAATTGCTATATCTTCAAGTTCACAGAATTTTTTCCTTGGCAGTGTCGAATTTGTATTATTTTTTAAGTTTTATATACTATATTTTTCATCTCTATGAGGCCCATTTGGGTTTCTTTGAGATCTTTTTCCTTTTTATATTCATGATAAAGAACATCGTGAACATATTAAGTATATTTATAATATATTTATAGAATATAATATATAATGTATATTAAATATTAGTAGTATACACATATGTATTTCCTAGTTCTATCTGCTGAGAGGGCTAGATGAAGCAACATCCCATTCACAATGAGCACACCCAGTTCCCAGACTTTAGTTTCTAATACCATTCTCTATTAAAAGGAACCAGGGCTCCTTGGAAAAATGGCTGATCTTAGGACCAGGGGAGTGGATATACAAGATGAGCGTGGAGCATTCTGTGGTTCCAGAAAGTAGGAAGTGCTCAAAAAACAAAATGATGGAGGTATGTCAAAGGGATATAGGAGCCAACTAAAAGATCTCCCAATGATCAAAGCTGGAACAATTTGAGCAAAATCTAAATAACATAGTATCAGATTATAACCCAAAATATAAAATAAATGTCCCTGAGTTCATACTGACATAACTAAATGATTGAATAAATAAATAAATGAAGAATAATAGACAAATCTCTCACACAGAAGGATACCAAGTAATTTATGTGGATACTCTGCCCTTAAGGAGGGGGAATATAACTTCCCATCCTTTAAGTGTACAATGAACACAGTGATTTCTTTCAAAAATATACAGTATGGAAAGGTGGGGGAGGGGAGAGAAACTTGATAGTGGAGAAACCTGGCAAACACTACCCCAGTTAAATGATCAAGTCATGTTGATAGTATATATCCTTGATATGATGCAATGAGAATGGCACTGTACTTCTGTAGTCTATCTCCCAAAACCCATGTTCCTGTCTAACAGGAGAAAAATATCAGACAAAACCAAATTGAAGGAATGTTCCACAAAATAACCTGAACAGTAGTTATTACAATGTTAATGTCAGTAAAAACAAGGAAAGTCTGACAAACTGTCGGTTCAAAGAATTCTAAGGAGACGTGATGACTAAACGTAATGTTGTATCCTAGATGGGGATTCTGGGTCTGAAAAAACCCATTAGGTAAAAACTAAGGAAATCTGAATAAAGTATGACTTCAGGTGTTAATCATATACCGAAATTGGTTCATTAGTTGCGACAAATGTGCCATCCTAATGTAAGATGCTAACAATAGGGGGAAAAGGGTGAGGAGACATGGAACTCTGTAATATCTTCGCAGCTTTCCTGTAAAATGAAACTATTCTAAAATAAACATTTATTAGATGCTAAAAATAAAAACATTTCAAACTAATCAACCAAACAAAATTTGTAGAGTTTATTTGGATTCAGATTCATAAAACAGTGTATATATAAATGCATGAGTATATATATGTGTTTATATATATGTATAAATATAAAACACAAAATGTATAAATACATAACAAGTATATATATGCACAAAAGTGCTTATTAGACAAAAAGACACGTAATAAGTAATATTCCTCAAATAAGTATTCAAAAGTTTTATTGTGCATGCATATTCACATATACACATATATCATACGTTAGAAATATAAACATAAAATGTATATATGTACATATATTAACAGAATATATACACAGACGTATATATACATACATATAAACTATATTTCTACATAAAATGTATATTGGTAAAATATATATTATGTGTAATATATATATACACACATAAAAAGTGCATACACATACACATACATCTACCTCTGCCTGTTATATTATCAGAGAAATTTGAACACTGACTTGAGGAATTATCATCAATTATTGTCCTTATTTCTATACTGATAATCAAGATACTGGTTATCTATAGGTGGGAGGAAAAGCATTACAATCAGAGGGCATGTAGAAGATTCTGGGCTATAGGGATTAATCCGTACATTTATATTTTGTACACTTTCATATGTGAGTCTTATTTTGCAATCATAAAGTGGAAAAAAATGAGAATGGCAAAAGACAAATTAGAGACAGACAGTTTAAGGAGGTTTTCTGTAAAGGATAGTAGAGAAATGGGATGGTACCTGAAGGAGTAAATGGTATCCAGAGAGATTATTTTTTTAGGATGGGAGAAATTATATCACTATTATACATACTCTATTAGGCTACAGAATATGGAAATCATATGGCATTCTGAAGCTGGTATTGACATAGTCTTCTAAACTAACTTTTTAGATGAATAGTGTTTTAGTATAAATTGTCACTAATAATTTTTCTTTTTATATTTCCTTTCCACAATATGGGGAACCCAGAAATATAAGTAATTGATGATTATAAATCATACATATACATATAAAACTATATATAGTTCTATAGCTTTAGCATGTTGTATCACTTAACAGCTGAGTAGATCAAGTGAGGTGGTATTGGGTTGGTCAAAAAGTACCTTCGGTTTTTAAGTAAAAATAAGACTCATTTTTCATTTTCACCTAGAACTTTATTGAACAACGTATTCACCTTTTTGTTCCACTACCTTCTGCCAGTTTTCAGGCAACTTCATAATTCCAGCTTCCCAAAACTTTTTATCGTTTTGAGCAAAGAACTGTTCCAGGTGCGTTTTATAGTCTTCCAGGGAATTGAAATTTTTTCCACTAAGAGAGTTTTGTAGAGACCAAAATAAATGGAAATCTGAAGGTGCAATGTCTGGTGAATACGGCGGATGAGTCAGAACTTCCCAGCCAAGCTGTAACAGTTTTTGCCTGGTCATCAAAGAAACACGTGTTCTTGTGTTATCCGGATGGAAGATTATGCGTTTTCTGTTGACTAATTCTGGACGCTTTTCGTCGAGTGTCGCTTTCAGTTGGTCTAATTGGGAGCAGTACTTGTTGGAATTAATCATTTGGTTTTCCAGAAGGAGCTCATGATAGAAGACTCCCTTCCAATCCCACCATATACACAACATCACCATCTTTGGATAAAGACCGGCTTTTGGTGTGGTTCATGGTGGTTCATTTCGCTTGCCCCATGATCTCTTCTGTTCCACGTTATTGTACAGTAACTGCTTTTCATTGCCCGTCACAATTTGTCTTAAAAATGGAACATTTGCATTACATTTAAGTAGAGAATCTCATGCAGAAATATGATCAAGAAGGTTTTTTTCAGTTAACTTATGTGGATCCAAACATCAAAGCCAGTAACATAACCAAGCTGGTGCAAATGATTTTCAGTGCTTGATTTGGATATTTTGAGTATGTCGGCTACCTCCCATGTGGTATAATATTGATTGTTCTCAATGAATGTCTTGATTGGATCTCTATCAACTTCAACTGGTCTACCCGACTATGGAGCATCGTCCAGCGAGAAATCTTCAGCACGAAACTTCGCAAACCACTTTTGACATGTTCGATCAGTCATAGCACCTTCTCCATACACTGCACAAATCTTTTTTTGTGTTTCAGTTGCGTTTTTACCTTTCTTGAAATAATAAAGCATAATATGCCAAAATGTTGCTTTTTTTCTTCTATCTTCAATATTAAAATGGCTACACAAAAATCCACCAATTTTGATGTCTTTTTTAAATGCACACTGATATGACAGCAGTCACATACAATCTAACAAAATTGTTTCGAGTGAAATTAAAGACAACTGAGTGCTACTAGAGCCATCTTATGGAAAAAAACGAAGGAACCTTTTGGCCAACCCAATAGTAGAGCACATGAAATTAATTTCCCGTGGCAGGAAATGCAACCCCTTTGCCTATTAATGTGTCTCCATTCCATCCCCTCCCTCAAAAAAAAAAAAAAGAATTGGGAGTTTCCACATGACCTCTTTTCATGTCTATTAGCAAGATGAGCTTGTAAAACCTTTCCAAATGAGGAGGAAAAAAAATGATTCACATAAAAAAGCAAAATTTTTTTAAAAATGGAAATGTGAAGCTTTCTCATTTATGCTCAAATACTTGGTGATGGACAGAGTATTTGCTGTATTCTTCCGGTGTTGTTCTTTTATTCTGCTGTAGCAGCTCACCCCACACAATTTTTATGGGCTTGTAATTCTCTGCCTACCTCATTGTAACCTCCTCCTTATTGTCGTCTCTTTCTTGAGCATTCTTTCTTTAAATAGTCAAAAATACATCCTTTACTGGTGGCTGTACATCCATTTTTCCTTTACTACCTTGACTCCACATGTATTCAGTGCCTCGACAGTTCTTAATATTTATTGGGTATTATTTAAACATTGCAAAATTTCTAACATCTCCCAATCTTTATAATCCAAAAATAAAGATGGGTCTGTATTTGGAATTGTCTCTTACTAGGGCCTCCTGCCATCAACATCTTTGACTCTATTTTAACCTGTGTTTTATAATATTTTTTCCCATATACTATATCCCTCTCGATGTAATATTTGGAGAAATAATACCACATTGCATCTTCCTCCTCCAATATACCCACAGCACTGTTTCCTTTTATTGCAATAGAAGGGCTGAATATTTTGATTTGGTTACAATGACCACGTGGAACAGCAAATCTTTATTAGGGTAGCAAGTGTATTTTAATCTTACTCACATGGACAGTTGTGAATTCATGAAATAGTGGGGAGATAAAATTTCTTTAAAGAAGGAAAAATATAAACTTCTTGAGAATGAAAGGATTACTCACAAAGGCATTGAGAATATGAATCGACTTTTACAAAGAACCAAAGAGCATTTCTAGTACACTGACTGTCATATACGTTTGTTTATACTTGGGCAGCTGCGTGTTTTTAGGGTATAAACAGAGCAAAACTTGATATGATAAAGAGAATTCTGCAACCTAGTCATGTTGAGTTGTTTAAGAAATCAATAGGTCTTTCCTGAAAATAGCACAGGGACTGGAAATGTGTGAAAACATTACCCAAAGATAACCACAGCAAAGGAACACATTAGTTCCCTCTCTTATGTTAATATTATCTTTTTACATAAGATCTTCAAGCAAACATAAGTGAAACAGAAGTAGATTTTAAAAGAATTTCCTCCTTGTAGCCTCTTCTTGGCTCTATAATGAGCTGACTAGTAAAATCTAAGCATTGGAAAAAATTCCAGTGGGGATGAATTGATCCACTCCTGACTGAGACTAAAGTCACTTTCACCATTTCAGCAGATTAAATGACTGTTTATTGAATTTGGGGTCACTTTACAGAAGCTGTTTGACCTCAGGTCTTCTCCATCAGCCTCTCTAGCTGGCTGACAGAAACATGGAGAACGTCAGGGTGGGATCTGTGCAATTGGGTGATACTTTTGGGGAGGTAGGTCTTATTTTACCTGATGGCACATGCTGGGTAAACCAAGGCTGTAACTTTTAAAAAGCATAGGTTTTAGAATTAGACAGCTGGTTTTAAATCCAGGTTAATCGTTTCCAACAAGGCTGACCTGGAGCAGAGACATAATCTGCCTAAAATCTGTTTACTCATCCATCAAATTTGAGCCATCCTCAGCCTGAGTGGTTAGCAGGATCACACGAAATGCTACATGTAAAGCTTCTAATCCAGTGCCTGGCCCAGTACTAACATTGGATTCCATTTTCTTGAGGGTTTTTTTTGCCCCATTTCCTTAATACAAAATGTATACCCCTTGTGTTTCTGTGCTAAACAGTGTCCCTTTCAGTAATAAACATGGCTCTTTCTTTCTGTAATTAATGCTCTGACACACTTTCAACATTCAATCTAAACTTCTAGCTTCTCACCTTATCCAAAAAGACTAGAATTAAGTCTAACTACTTCTTCCATCTGCCACTGGTTCTCTATGTTAGCATGTGTATTGCTATCTGTTGTGTGAGATCCAGGCTAACAAATCCAAATACTGCCCTACTATAGTCTCGGCTGGCTCTGCTTCTAATTACATCTATGCTCAAAAGGAAGAAGTTATTTTTTTCCTTAAGGCTTCCTGTATGATTTTATTGGCAATTATTCCCCATTATGCAGTGGGCTTGATCAGCTTCCTGTGACCCAATCCAATAATTATTGTCATAGATCAATACATTAGAAAATTTCCTTACAAGGAACAATCAGCTGCTTACAATGGCATTATCTCCAGCCTCAATTTAGTGTGGATGGGATACTTTCCCATATACATTGCAGCATGAAAATACGTATCACTGATGTGGCCAAAACCAAAACACTGCTAAACACATTTATTGCATTCTACTAATGTCAGTACATCATCATATGCAAAATGAAACTACAAATTCCCAAGTGATTAGCATGTACTTCCCTTCTTCCCATTTCTATTTAGCTGGAAATGGAAACCATTCCAATAATAATCAGTTGCATAAAAGCACAGAGTACATTCCATAGCTACAAATCAAAGTTACCACCCTCTTCTTCCTATATCATTTGACCCAGGCAAATGTAAGTAGGGGGTGCTTTGCCAATTCTTCTTCATTTTAATTTCCCTTCTTTGGGATGGACTCTATCATCCACTCTTCTTCCCATTTAAACTCTCTTGGGATGCGTTGCTTGTGAAGAAAATTACTCCGTGACTGCTAGAAATAAATAGTTTTAATTTTACCTTTTAATCTTCACTTTAACTTTCATCTTGAATTTCCCATTTTCAAGTATCTGACTAAATTGATTTGATGCTTAATGCTTGCCAAATAAATAATGAGGCTCTGAACGAGTCCATATGTAATAAGGCGAGGATTTCATTACTCCTAACATCACTATAATCAGGCAATGATTAAATTATTTCTAACATTCTTAACACCAATGTGAAATTATACTAAAGACCCAGAACAATTTAAGCCTTCCCACCATGTTTTGTATCAGACATTTCTATTTCCAGCAGTTTATCACAATGTTGCAGGAATTGGCCTGTAAGGGTTTATGCTAATGCTAATGGAAAGAACTCATCCACAGGTGTCCCCCTTTATCTCAGCTACATCTTTGAAATCATTTACAAGTTCCATGGTAACAACCCTAAGGCCCACCAGCAGAAATGCTGATTAACACTTATGAGGGGAAAAAAGACTTAAATAATCAAACACTTTACAAATTGTAGAAACCTAGACAGATGTTCAACTCATGGTTATTTTGTGGAGGGGCAGTGGGGCAGCTCTGAACTGACGAGTGTCTGCCTGCTCCTCTTCATTCAGGGTAGAGAGAGAGACTCAGGCCTGTCCTCCAATCAAGGGCATTCAAATCTCTCTCTGGCATAACTGGCATTCCTTCCAGTCTGTAGAAATCAGATTATACCCATTGCATCCAAGGGAGATGCTTAACTCAGATCTTTGAGTTATGTTTATAGTACATTTGGAGGCTGACAGCAGCACCACCCAAGCAATGATTTGCAGCTTTAATGAGTGCCTGCAGGATGGTGATATTGATAAGAAATCTGTATTAGAGCACTGTGAATCATCATTAAAAGGCATTTAAAATTGGCTTGTAAAATATGGCTTTCGCTGCCCTCTACGCACTCTCCTGGAAAGATGAAGTAGTGTATTAAAATGATGATATGGATGTTAATAAATACGAAGTCATGGCTACGCTGTTAGATCTGAATGTGGCAACAAGAGCCCCTGCAATTTACTCTCAAAGTTAGAGGTTCTGTTTTTATTATCGAATCTATAGGAGGCATCTTACAATGGTCTGGAGCCAAAACGTAACTTTCCTGGCCACTAAGCTAGCCACTGGTCCAGAACTTTAGTTTAAAAGGACAAAATGTCCTATTATTGTTGATGTTGTCTGTAAATTCCATTGTGGATTTATTATAGGCTGGGGGATTGTTGAATCTGGACATCAAGTAATTTCAAGCTGTCTGAATTCATAATGTGAGGACTTTTTGAACTGCAAACAATCTTGGGTTTTTCAGTGCAAAAACAGGTTGGAGGTGTGAGGGTGGGGTTGAGTTGAGGGGAGTGGTACAAGCCTGGTGTTATTCTGGGGGATAGATCCAGTGCATTGAGGTGTACCTAATTCTCATTGCAGTCATTGTACATCAAGATAATTTATATTTAATGATCAGCCTAGCATTTAGTATGTAGCATTTATCTTATTAGAGTTATCAATTTAATTATATATGAAAACATTCAAATTAGCAAACGCACGAAGGAAAACTGCTTGTGCATGGAAGAAGATAAGCCTATATTATGGTTAATGTATTTATCCATTAATATAATCATTATGTAATTTAAGACATTTAGGTTCTACCAAAGTATCTTGCTAATGTGGGTTATAATGCCTGTGGTTTTCATAACAGTTTCTGAACTTAATCCTGTTCTCTCTCCATGGTTTACAGTATCCAGTTCTTCTCATTCACAGTTGTTTAAACATTTTCAACTTCCTCTAGAGTATCTGTTTTGAAATTATATTCAGCTAGAATATGTTTCTGATTGTCATTAAAATATTTATTTACTTTTCTAGAATAAAGGGTATTTTTAACATGTATAATAGTCTTAAAGGATGCTGGGTGTCAACTTTCTAACTCTAATCTGGCTTCAACATGCAGCTGAGTAAATACTTCAGATAACATTTCATATTGCACTCCCTTCAAATCGTTGTTTAGAGAATTTTTTCTCGTCCTTACAGAGTATATCCATTCATTTTGTCTATCACCCTAGCTTTTCCTCAACATGTCACTACAGAAGCACTTTGACAGTGAACTTCACCAAGACTAAAACCTTAAAGTCCTGCCAGAGATATTCATATATATCCTCTTTACCTACATCTATTAATTTTTTAACTCTAGTGTCCTGGGTGTTTACAGGGGTATTCTATTCTTTGTAGCTTCACACTGTAAGTATCTAGAACAAGAACTGGATTTCCTTGACTCTGTCCAGGAGAACTCTCCCATGTAATTGAAGCTATCTGCAGCATTTGATATTGTGGCAACTCCTTTTCCTGTTTCTCTTAGTTTGGACAGCACCCTGTTCTCTTGGCTCTCTTCCTACCTCAGTGGGTGCACCTTTGGGCTTTACTTCTGCTCCTTGTATAGCATGACGTTCCCAGAATTCTCTCCTTCTGTCTGTCCCCTTCTCACTCTGCACATAATTCTCACTCATGGGGATAATTGGCAATACTCTACTGGATCTCTCTTTTTCTTACTTCTGATCTGAAGATCATTTTTCTTTACTTAGTATACTACTTGGAAATGTCAATAGTTCCTCAAATTCAACAATAATAATTATTGCTAATAATCCCATTACTATTGAACCAGTCCAGATCTCATCATCTCTTGCTTGGATGAGTGTATCAATTTGCTAACTGATTTTCTAAACTTTATTCTTAATATTTTCTTGACTTTTATTCATATGTATCTACAATTGTATGTCTAAAATGATCTTTTTAGTCCTTATTTTAACTATCTGTAACTCATGATAATATTAACTTTTCTCTTTCCATTACCCTTTTCTTAGTTAATGTAATAATACTCTCACATGGTTTTCTTCCTACCTTTTTGCCTATCCCTGCCAGGTCTTTTTTGTACATTCTTCTGTATTTTCCAGTTCCATAGATGGTGGTTTCTCACAGGCTCCATCTGTATCTCATTTTCCTTTCATTTTATTTCCTCTACCTTGGGCAATCTCAAATATTCCCAAGACTTCTGTGACCATCTCTTTGCTGGTAAATCCCAAATTTGTATTTCTAGTCCATATTGAATATCAACTCCCTCCTAGTTATCGATCTCTATTAAATATTCCATAGGAATATTCCTTTCAGTTTAACATGTTCAAAATTGAACTCATAATTTTCTCCCAAAGCATAACTCCTCCTTCTGAGATCCTCATCAGAATGAAAATATAGTCAGCCACTAGGCTGCCATACCAGAAATCTTGCTATTATTCTAAATTCCTCCTTATACTTCTTCACTTCTCACATCAGCACGTCCAGCCACTTCTAGCTCCTAAATGTCTCTCCAAACTATACCCACTACCACTATCCTATTTAAGATACTCTTATCTTTTACCAGGATTATTGTACCAGCCTCTGGTCTCCTTATTTTTTACCCCTTAAGCACTTCTCTATAATAGCCAGAGTGATTTTTCTAAGGTACAAATATGATTTGCTATTTTTTTAACTATATAAATATTTATTTACTTTTTTAAAAAAATTTATTGGAGTATAGTTGATTTACAATGCTGTGTTAGTTTCAGGTGTGTAGCAAAGTGAATCAGTTATACATATACAGATATCCACTCTTTTTTAGATTCTTCTCCCATCTAGGCCATTACAGAGTATTGAGTAGAGTTCCCTGTGCTATACAGTGGGTTCTTACATACACATTACTATATATAAAACAAATAACTAATGATTTGCTATTTTTATGCACAGACCTTTTTAAGACATCCATTGCCCTCAGAATAATGTCCAAACTGCCTAATATGGCTTAGAGAGCCCGTCCCAGAATGATGCCATCTCTCTCTCTGCAGCCCAGTTTCTTCCCATCTCCAGTTCTTACCTTCCAATGTAAGCCCTAGTCAGACAGAATTACTCTTGGTCCCCTGAATTCCATGTGCTCTCTCTTGCCTTGGTACAATAGATTTGTATGCGCAACTTCCTCTCCTACAGCATTCTTCCACCTCCTCTTTGTGAACATTCTACTCTGCTGATCTTTCAAGGCTTAGTTTAGAGACTACTTCTTCCGGAGCTCTTTCCTTGACCTTGCCAAGACTTGGTTAGGTGCCTTTTTGCTGTTCTCACAAAGCACCTTCTACTTACCTCTGTCACTTAGTGTACCATGGTGTGACTGCCTGCTACCCACCACCCTATACTCAACTGTGAATTCTTTGAGAGCCAGGGCTGTGCCATTCATCACACAAAGCCCCTGACACTAAATGGGTACTCTGTAGGCGTCTGTGGAAAGAAAGAGGTAAGATAGGTAGGAAGTATGATTCAGGTTTCTAATTATTAAAAAAAAATTACAGTTGTTCCCCATTACCTTTGAGAAAGAAGCCAAAGACCTTAGATCTAGGTTGGCTTTTGTCATTCTCAGCTCTGGCCACACTCCCAGGGGTATCTGGCTCTCACACATAAACCAAACATACAAGTCCCTAACCATGCTATGCCCTCTCTTGTGCCTTGAACCTTATCTTTCATTTCTTCCTACTTGCCTATATATATAATTTCAGACTCCTCTGAAATGTCACTTCCTCTGCCTCTGCAAGGTAGAGTTAAGTGCCAATTTCTTTCCCTAGTGCTCTGCACACAACTCCTAATATAACCTTTATTCTATCATTTAATAATTTGTTCATATATGTTCATATATACCACTACCACAAACTTCTGGGACATAGCACAGAACCTAGCACCCTGAAGATGGTGAGTGTTTAGTAAATGCTCATAGGATCAATGGATGAGGAGGGCACTATTTTGCTGAGGGAACTAACTGTTCAACCTGGGTCTAATCTCAAACCAGAGATCTCATCTTTAAGATTAAAATAAAAAAGGAAATCTAAGAAGATGCTCTTAAAAATAATGAAACACATTGTATATAGAGAGGAAACCTCCTGAAACTGAAGACTATCTAATATTTATAATGGATCTCTAGCTTTGTAACCTGATTCTTGGGGTATCATTTCTTAAACACTCATGTTCAAGACACTGTGCTGACAGTGTTATATAATTTATCTCACTTAATTCTAACAACCATAAGAAGTAGATTCAAGTATTATCCTTTATTAAGAATGAGGAAAATTAGACCTAGAGTGATGAAGTATCTTCCCTAAGATCCCTCTGCTATTAGTAGCAAAACTAGGACCCAAGCCCAGATATGACTCTCTGCATCCACTACACCATACATGGAGTTTCTTGGCTCAAAAAGAGCATCATGTTTTCTAAAGGACAGAAAAATTTTCTGGGAAATATTGTGAAATATGTTTCCCTATGACCTAAGCTTCAACCATTATGTATAATTATCTTTAAAACAACCATGAAAATAACTTTCTATGGTTTTCACATGCTCCACAGTCAGGTAGACAGCAGTTATGATGATAAGTAAAAGTACAGACCAAGTAAATTACTAATACATGTCTCCTTTATAGTGCCTTGAATAGTATATCATTCCTTCTAATTGAAATTTGAAGAGTTTATGAGTAAGTAGAGCCATAGAACAAATACTATATAACATCTCCCTAGAAAACTATATCCCAAATGGAAAAGAAAATTGTAAGTGGAGTAATGGATAAAATACAGGCAATTTTTATAATATTGAGAGGGAAGTAAACTGGAAATCCTGCTCACTGACAGTATAGCAGAGAGTCTGTGGATAATAGATAAGACTTCTGGAGACTACAATTGCCCAGCAAGCATACTAAGGAGAAGAGAAGGGTTAAATCCACTGATAAAACAAGGATATATCAAGAAATAAAAATTTGAGTTGGATAGGAAGTCACCTCTTCTTGTGTAATTGCCTTCAGAGATTTGTGAACTTTCTTTGGCTGCATAGTTGCAAGGTCCAAATCAGCTGATTGGTACGTCATCTAGCACACAAATGGGGAATTGGCAGATATTTTTAGGCCACCATCTGGCAATAACTTTTGCCAAAATCACCTCAATCTAGTAACAAAAGAAGTACATCACAGCTCCAAATATTTTACTGGGGCAGAAGTAATACAAATAGAGTAGTAGGTAAAAAAAAGTTCCATATTACAGAAAGTAGATTAGAGGGTATCAGGGGTTGAGAGGTGGGGGAAATGGGGAATTATTGCTTGATGGGTACAGAGTTTCTGTTTGGAGTAATGAAGTTTGGGGAAAAGATAGTGATAGATGCAAACACTGTGAATGTAATTAGTGCCCCTGAACTTATATACTTAAATATGGTTAAAATGTTACATATATTTTATTACAATATAAAAAAGATAATATAATATACCCCATTGAACTACACACTTTAAATGGAATTGTAGAATATGTAAATTATATTTTAATAAAGGTGTTAAGAATAGCTATGTATTGGGTTGGCCCAAAAGTTCGTTCGGGTTTTTCTGTGACAGCATATGGGAAAACCTGAATGAACTTTTTGGCCAACCCAATATTAGTTTCCTGGGGCTGCTGTAATCAATTAGGACATACTGGGTGGCTTCAAAGAACAGAAATTTATTATCTCACAGTTCTGGAGGCCAGAAGTCAAATTAAGATGTCAACAGGATCATGTTCCCTCTGACATGATTTAGGGGTCCTAGTTTCTGGTGGCACCTGACATTCTTTGGCTTGTAGTTGTATCACTCCAATCTCTGCCTCCATCTTTATGTTGTCTTCTCTTCTATCTTTTCTAATGACAATTTATTTGATTTAGGGATTAAATTACATCTGCAAAGACTCTTTTTGCAAATACTGTCACATTCACAGGATCTAGAGCATGGATATGTTTTTTGGGGGCCTACCATTCAATCTCCTACAAGCTCCTACCCTCAACAGGCACTAACTGTGTGACAGGCACGCACTTACTTGCTAGGCATTTCTACCTCAACTATTTAATTTTCAAAACAACCCTAAATAAAATAAGTACGATTATTATATACACTTAACAGATGGTGTAACTGAGACTCAGAGAGGCTTAATAATTTGTTCATGGTCGCACTGATAAGAACTAGAGTTGAGATGAAACACAGAGGGTGATTCCAGAGTTTGCCCTCCTAGCCCAGCTATTCGAGTCTCCTTTGACAAAAGAGAGTACACTGTGACGGGGGGTGAGAAGCTGATTTCTTTCTTTTTTTTTTTTTTTTTTTTAATTTTTATTTATTTATTTGTTTATTTATGGCTGTGTTGGGTCTTTGTTTCTGTGTGAGGGCTTTCTCTAGTTGTGGCGAGCGGGGGCCACTCCTCATCGCGGTGCACGGGCCTCTCACTGTCGCAGCCTCTCTTGTTGCGGAGCACAGGCTCCAGACGCGCAGGCTCAGTAATTGTGGCTCACGGGCCCAGCCGCTCTGCGGCATGTGGGATCTTCCCAGACCAGCGCTCGAACCCGTGTCCCCTGCATTAGCAGGCAGATTCTCAACCACTGCGCCACCAGGGAAGCCCAGAAGCTGATTTCTGTATGGTGTTTTTTCTCCCACTTGTCTTCTTTCTGTAAGGTTCTGTAATTATTGTAGCAAACAGGAAGGCCCTCTTTCTATTTCATCTGCTAAGACAAGCTTTCTCATATGCTATAAATTGTGGTTTTTCTCCAAGAGATCATAGATTAGATTTGGATTTGTCCAACTTTGATCTGAACTTCTCCCTGAACGTCTGTCTTGTGAAGATCATAAATGTCATAAACTGAAATCCATAGAAGATGTGTAAACAGCACTAATTATACAATTCAAGGCGGGGGGCTTGTATTAGAACCCTCAACCAAGTACAAACCTCCCACTTGTTAGTTCACCTTTAAATGACATAGCAGCTCTGTGCCTCTAAAAAGAAGTTCAAAATCAAACATATCTAAGTGAACACTGTGAAAAAAAAATAACTGGAGTTGGGTACTATTTTTTTTTTCTAAATCACTTTTTATTAAGACAGCTTTTGAAAGCCATTTCCGCTAAAATTTACTGCAGTGGAGAAACACGATACAATAATTACTGCATATAGAAGTCATCTTCAATCCTGAAGATAATACAGGATATTCAGGGCTTGGGACCATCACAATTTGGTTACTCCAAAGTGTCTTGTCACATAAGATTAATGATAGCTCTGCTTATCGATAAAGCACTTAGGCGCTCAGTTTCTACCATGCTAATATCCAAAGGAGCAGTCCTTCATACTGTGGTTTTTGTATTTCCTCTGTAAGTTTCATTTCCTTGCCTTTTCAATTTTACTTTCTGGACTGTCTAAGTTAATTTTCATTGCTTCCTTTGGTCTTTTCCAGTTTAAATCTCAATTTAATGATCTATCTCATGTCACAGTCTACTGGAGCATTATTTAGTAACCAGCTTTTTCTCCCGTAGTTCATGGGCACAGAACTAGTGACAAAATATCCTTATTCCCTTACAGAATATAAAATGTTTGCTAGAGAGCATTCTTCACTTACCTAGTTTTAAAATCTTTTCCTGAATATTTCATATGTAAAACTATGAATTTCTTTCTTCAAATTTAGAAGAACATTACTTATGAAGAAAACAAACAAAGAAAAAAAAAAGGAAGAGAAACAAATTTATTTCAGAGTAAGGATAAGGGACTAGTTTAATGATTCAGGCATTAGAGATTTTGCTGTGGCAGACCTACATGTGTAATCTAGAGGATATGAAACTTTCCTTGATGATCCATATGTTACTGATAAGATAATTCCAGCTTCTTAGATTTTGAAAGGCTGTTGGAAAATAAAGCATCTTTTTTCATGTTTTACAGGGAAAACTATTTGCAGGAGAAGTTCTGATTTTAGGCTTCCTAACATTGGTTGAATACATTTATCTGAATTAATAAGAAGGCCAACTAATAGTAACCATACCTTATATTTATTGATAGAATGTGCCAGACATTCTGTTGAGTGTTTTATGTACATTATTTCATTTTTATCCTCCAAGTAAGCACTATTAATAGTCTTTCTTTTATGTGTGAAAAAACTGAGGTGCAAAGAAGTTAAGTAAGTAACTTGCCTTAAGTGACATAGCTGGTAGGTCACAGAGCAGTAATTAGAGCCTTGTTCTGACTCCCCAGCTTAGCTATTTAACCATTTACAGTAGCCCCTCCCTGGTAGCCTGCAGTTTTCCAGATTGTGAACACATTATTTGGATGGCTACAATTAATAGGTTGCTGGCTGCAGGTTACATCCCTCTGTGGACCAAGATTTGCTCTGTCTCTTGGTCCCTGAATATCTCCTCCTTTATCTCTTTCAAAATGGACACCCTTAAACATTTTTCTGTGACAATTCTGTGACACTGTCACATTTGCTAACAGGATAACACAGATTAGTGTTTACAATTCCATGGCTGGCGATCCCACTGCCATGAGACAAAACCAGTGTTTCTGCAAACCCTCTTCTCCCTCCGGCCTCGGCGCAACAGTCCTTCCTCGGGCTAATCTCCAGTCACACACCCTCAGCTGCTAAGGACAAAGAGAATTTTTGCCTGGGTAAGAGTGATGACATTGGGTCTGCCAACAGTGAAAAATGAATCCTTCATGATTAAAGAATCCTGGATCTCAGTAAGATCCTTCACATAGACCTCAAAAGAGAATTTTGCCTCAAATAAACTCTTTCCTCTCCAAGTCTCTTAAGTTCTAAGACCTTGGGCTCTAGTTTATGAAACTGTCCCACAAGATTTATTATTTGATAGGCTGAGAAAATCAGAAAGATTTTGCTCTGTTCTAATGCTTATGTTTGGCTGACCTACAAAGCGAGCAAGTGTCTCCTAACAATGAGATCTGATTTGAATTGGAGCCAAAGGATGACAAACCTGTGGAATGAAAAAACAACTCGAGAATCCAATCCAGTTATAGACAAAGAAAACAGCTTACTGCAAGGTTATAGCTGAAATGTTCATACTATAGGTAGTATAACTTAGTGGCTAAGAGATATCTGTCCTTTTTGCTTTTGATTGATCTCAAGTGTCCCAAATAACTGCCTAGCACACGGTAAATACTTAATATTTCTGTTGAATGAATTTTGAGTCTGAGTTTCAGAGATTTGTGAACAGGGTTTGAATCCCTCCTCTTTCATTAAGTATCAGTGTGAACTTGGACAGCCTAAATCCTTTCCTTTGGCTTCCATAACCTCATCCGTAAGATGGGAATTACAATACTTGCCTAATAAAATGGATAAAGTGTAAAGTAAGGCACATTTGTAGCACGGCGTCCAGCTTGTAAGACAGTGATCCTTGAGCAGTAGATAGCGATCATCATTATCCTCACCCCCGCTATTACTGTTGACATTATTATGTAGCACCACCACGCTCGCTTCTTCTGCCTTCCAGACAAAAATAAAAACAAAGAAAATGTAATATTAATGCCCCAAAACATTTGGACTGAATTTTTGCTTTCTTCATTGGTGAGGATGGATAGTTTACTGAGGTCTTAATACTTGATATGCTCTCAGCGTTGCAAGCTTCTGAAGACTGGGATGCAGATATTCCCACCTCTGCTCACATACCATCCCTTCTGGAAGGTCTGCCAGGTTTCAGTTTTGGGCTCATTTGCTTCACCAGGAATGAACAGGTCTGTGTATTTCATGAGCTGTTCTGAAAGCAACCCCCATGTAGATTTTTATTTGAGAGGGAAAGGAGAGCTTGGGATAGGATGGAGAGAATATTCTGAAAGGAAATAGAGAAGTGGCCTGTCCTGAAGAAGACTTGGAGGATAGGGTTTCACCAGTTTCCAGGGCCTGCCCCACCCCCACCCCCACCCCCGTAATATCTTTTTTTCCTTTTGTGAAAGGATTCTGTCTATCTGGTTAATTAACACATCCATCACCTCACATATTTATCGGGCGGGGGGGTGGAGAATGAGAACATTTAAGTTCTACTCTCCTAGCAAATTTCAACTATACAATACAGTGTTATCAACTATAGTCACCATCTTGTACATTATATCTTTTACAGGTATATCTTTAGTACAGGATTTCTCAACATCAGCACCATTGACACTTGGGATTGGATATTTCTTTGTTGGAAAGGAGGCTGCTATACTATACATAGTGGGTTGTTTAGCAGCATACCTGCCCTCTACTCACCAGATAGATGCTAGTAACATCCCTGCATCCAATTAGGACAACCGAAATGTATCCAGACATTGTCAAATATTGCCTGGGCAACAAAGTCACCATAGCAGTAAAGTGGCAGGATTTGGATAAGGGATGCTTTCAAGTGTGTGTATCTATGAAGGTTGGAATTTCTGGATGGCATGCAAATGTCAGTTAGCTTTCACAGCTGGTCAAGTTCTTTTTGTATGTATTGGTCACTTCCAACAGTCAGAGGTAAGTAGGAACTAAGTTAGTCCAGCAACCCTATCAGGTATGATGTTCCACAGAGATCCAGTCTCAAGTCAAATCTGGCACACAAGCAAACATTATTAATAACTAGGTGCATAAACAATCATGCAGTTTGTTCCTTATGTTCAGTAAAGACTTTCCATCCTTTTAGACCCTCTTAAAAAATCCCACTGTATGAAAGATTCGTTTCTATGAACATGTGTCAGGTTTAGCAAGATTACTGGTTGGATCAGGCCACACATTCCTCCATTTTGGGGGGAAACAGACTCTCAAGGACTTATAGATATGTAGTAGAAATAGAAAGGCATTAAAGCATTGAGCTCGTCAACAATGCTTTTCACCAAAGTGTTGTACACAAAGCCACTTTTGTGGCTTTTCAACAACAAAAACTCATTTTTAATATCCTTTGTGCTAACTAATAAACACTGTGGCAAACTTATATTGTGGTGCTTGAAGCACTAATGCCGCCACCTCTGGAGTATACACAACTTAATGAGACACCTGGAGTATGGATTCCTGATTAAGGTACTTCAAATGTATTCAACTGCTCTTACGGTGTGGACGAAAGTTATTTTAAATAAATGCTCATCACACAGTCGGTACTGATGCACTGGAAAGAAAATTAAATCCTTGGACCCAAGCTTGAATAAAAAGAGTAGGACTGGGCATATTGAGCCAGGGAGATCTGAAGACCAGAGGCCATTCCTTGAATTTTTTTAGAATGAATAAATCCTGGGATTCAAACATGTCCAGATTTCTTTTCAAGCCTGGAAGGTAGGATCTAAGTTATATTTGAAATAATTAAGAAAAAGAAGTGTCTTTACGTAAGGGAGACATATGGCATTTCTCATCTCTCCAGGGTTGTACAAGAAATCTGCACTGTTTGTTACATGGGTCTTCTCTGAGTTCTGTGTTATTAAGTCTTAGGTTCTTTTTGGACCTTGATAACCTCTAACTTCATGCTCTCTTTCTTCTCTTTATGATATTTATATTCTCTTGACTAATTTTGCAATGGAAATTTTAGTCTCAGCTGTAAAATTCTGTTTTCTTTGCAATGAGTAACTTAGAATGACAGAGACTAGAAAAATTACCCCCCAAAGGCACAATGCAACAATGGATATATTTTTGTTTTGTCTCTAATTTTAGCATCCAAGCCTGCATCTACATATGCCTTAGAAAGCCCTATATATTGTGGTTCCTGAACAGAGTATGAAAGGTTCATACTTTTTCGGTAGCAAATGTTTTATATGTCACCTCTGCAGATATCAAGAGTTCATAAAGATCATATGAGTAGTGGTCCAATCTATTACAAGATATTGTGAGAATAAGCCTCAAATTTTTTCTTTAGCATCTTTATTGGAGTATAATTGCTTTACAGTGGTGTGTTAGTTTCTGCTGTGTAACAAAGTGAATCAGCTATATGTATACATATATCCCCATATCCCCTCCCTCTTGCATCTCCCTCCCACCCTCCCTATCCCACCCCTCTAGGTGGTCACAAAGCACCGAGCTGATCTCCCTGTGCTATGCGGCTGCTTCCACCACACTGAGTGATTTTCTGTTACCCTAACATACCTTTGCTTCTAAATTTTTTGTCTGTTTGCAATGGCTTTTTCTGCAATGAGCTTCCTTTTATCTTTTTTTTTTTTTTTCCCCTTGGGTTATCTTGTCTTCTCCATACAGATCTTATTATCCTGCTGTGCCTTTTTCACCTTCTTCAGAAGCGGGGGCTCCACCCATTGTCGTTTCATTGCACCTCATAAACCCTCCTGTTTATTGATGAAGGTGGCCTGAAACCATTTGTTTCCCTGGCTCTTTCTGCACCTGGCTGCCAGCCCTCTGGAAGCAGGAAATATGCTTTAGTCATTGTTGCATTCTTAGAAACCAGCACAGTCTACGGCCTAGAATGAGCATCAATAAATATACCCTGAATTGACTTGGCATTAAAATTCCAATTTTCTTATAATTTGCATATCCTGAGACTTTGAAATTACTTGGTGCTTTTTAGTTTACAAAGGAAGGCATCTGGGTGGAAGGGGGAGGGGGAGAGTACCATTAGAAAAGCAGTCACAGTAAAGGCATTAGACTACCTTCCCCGGCCAGCTCTGTGTGACGGGGCGGCCGGCATATGGTCGGACAGGCTTTGGGAATGCTGACACGGGGGAGTGTGGCAGAACAGAAGCTAGGGGAGCACAACAATAAGAGTAGATTGTACGATCTTCTGTAAAGTCACTAAATGTATGCGCGCTCAACGTGATGGCATCTCTTAGGAGAACAGAATGAGGACAGAGCCTCGTGTCCAGATTTGATGTGGGAGTGTTGGCAGATGCCCATGAAAACTCAGGCCTGGAGATAAGGGGACAGTGAGAAAGTAAGATGGGATATTTGCAGAAACTCTTAGGAGTGTGAGTGTGTGTGTGTGTGTGTGTGTGTGTGTTTCTGTCTCTGTGTGTTAGTAAACACTGGGAACACAAAAATTTTAAAATTTAGACTATTTAAGCCAATTTTACTTAAATCTCCAAGGGACAGAGAGGCTTCCAAGTGACATGAGGTTACAGATACTTCACCTCCATTATCTGTTTTGATTCTCACATGAACATAATGAAGTAGGCACAAAGTAGTTATTGTTATTTTACAGTTGAGGAAATGCAACTTGAGAGGTTAAATTAAACTAATAATAATAATAATAATAATAATAATAACCGAGGCAGAATTGTGTGTCAGGCATAGTATGCTTCACTGCATTATTTCATTTAATTCTCTCAAATAAAACAAGAGGTTGCACTATTACTATACTCACTTCACAGCTAAGGAAACTGAGAGGTTATTTCCTCAATGTCACATAGGAAGTAGTGGGCTGAGACCCAGATCTGTCCAGTTCTAAACCCTCTATAATTAGTCACTATGCTATTCCACAATTCTTGCTTATGTGTCTTGAAAGCCAGTCATCTTCAACAATACTTTTTTCCTAACACATTTTAAAAAAACAAGTAAACCAAAAAAAGAAAAGAAAAATCCAGGAAATGGTTTTACCCCCAAGATTAACATTTTCTCATTCATTTTAATCGAATTGAGCTCTATTACAACATGGGAGTGTGGGGTTTCCAAGTACAGCCCATACCTTCCTCCGTATTCAGAACGGGCCCTTGCATTCCATCAACTAGCCACCTGCTCTGTTCGTTCTGTGTGATCACAGAAGCAGCCAGAAACCCTGCTGTTCCTTCACCTCCTCCTCTTCACATTTCAGGAGTTTCAGGGTACCAGCAGACAGGAATTCATTCCTCCCACCGTGTGCTGAGAAGGTCACCATCCCATCCCTCCCAAATGGTGAAAGCAAGGTACAGGGAGGAGGAACAGTTTTCTAAAGGTCAGACTGAGGTGGGAGAGGAACCCTGGGGAATGGGTACCCCTCCCACCAGCCCCCCTGCCTCTACCTCAGCTCACCTTTTGATTTTCTAGATCTGAGAGCCAATCACAGAGCACAGGGAAGATGGGTTGTAGCATTTGATGATAATGGTTAGCACTAGGGGAAACTTGGAAAATGTTTATCAGCTAGTCAATTCAGGACTAAAAATATTTCAGAATGATCAGATTTTCTGAGTTCAATTAGAAAGAATTCTGCTTTCCTTCCCCCTGGAAATTCCTCAATTTAGAAATTTTTAAATAAATAAAAACCCAAGTTGAACATGGCTAGATTTCTATTTCAGAAACTGATTTTCTGACAGCCGTAGAATTAAAATGCTTTTTTATTTACGGAGGTTAAGATAAAATCTATATCGTACTAATCCATGATTTTCTAAACTTCAGTTATTTTCTTTTCCTTCCTTACTTTTGTCATATACTGAGTATGGCTTCTCCTGTTAATTTTTTTAGTTACTTGATATTTTCCTTTAAATTTACAATTTTAAAAGTTTATAAAACTTTCTTTAGCGTGTTTCCAATATATTTATAATAAAACTTTCTAATAGACATTGAATAAAACATAGTTATTAAAATAAAACCTGTTTCTTTAAGTAACATCTAAAACCATCTCATACCACCAGCAGTGTGCTTCCAGCTTTTTAGACACTCTTTTAATTGCTAGGCTGGGACAACAATAGGGATAATGTTCTACACATCCTAAGGAAATATATTAAGGATTATGGAACAACTATGGTCTCTGAAAGATTTATGAATAATATATGGATGTGTATGCATCTTCTTTGATCTCTTTACTTCAGTTCTGATTCTTTTTACAATAAGGCATCTTTCACCAAAGCAGAGAGGTGGATTTAGGAAGGAAATCAGGCTGCACCCAAAGGTTCGGTACTCTCTTTCCTATTGGCAGTCCTGAAACTGAGAAGGAAAGTCATTTGTCAGCTCAGAATTCTTTTCCATATGTATTCATTCTCCTAAATATATAGTGTAGCTGATCCTTAAATATAATTTCATGTAATCATGTTACTTAAGGCATATCTTCCTTGCCAGAAAGAGGTGTCTGTATTCTTATTCATACCCCTGCTTCTCTCCTGCTCATGGTGCTGACACATGATGTAGTAAAGAATTAACGTTTTCCAAAGAGAGGTCTGCCTTTGCCCTGGGATCCTGGGAGGTGATATCTAGGCCATTGGAATGTCCTGCCTGATAAGAGTATCTTTGTTTACCTTGGGACCTTGCGCCCCCCTGGACAGTCTCATATTGTGATTAATGATAAAGGTTTTGGGCTATGTGGCATCTGCTCTACTTCTGGAGGGGCAGGAGACCAAAGGTCAGGCACACAGGCTGTCAGCCATGTCTACGTGATGCAGTTCCAATAAAAACTCTGGACATGAGGGCTGGTGAGCTTCCCTGGTTGACAATACTCTGTGCCTACTGTCACACATCATTGCTGGGAGAGGTCAATCTGTCCATGACTCCACTGGGAGAGAATAATTAGAAGTTCCACATTTGGAAACTTCCAGGACTCTGCCCCATGCATCGCTCCCCTCGGCTGACTTTAATCTGTATCCTTTCATTGTCATAAAATATGACCACGAGTCTAACAGCTTTTAATGAGAACTGCGAGCCCTTCTAATGGACTGTCCACCTCCAGTTGGGCACTATAGCCCCTAACATCACACACATTAAAAGCACTCAGTAAATACCGATAGGCACTGCAACAGCATAGTTGAAGAGCTGTGAAGTCAGATACACTGGCTCTACCATTAACCAACTGTGTGGTCTTGGATAGGTTACTTAACTTCTCTGTGGTTCTTTTCACAAAATGAGAATAATACTATTTTGTACCTTGTAGGGTTGTAGCGAGAAATCAGTACAAAAGCTATGCTGAGCCGTTTTAGAACCTGAGGTAAAAGGAAAAATCAGTAATGCTGATCTAGTCTTTATTTAAAATTTTAATATTTTGTTTATCATGAATCTTTCATTAGTATTCATTTTCAAGAAATGTTACATTAAAATATTATTAATCTTGATTACTAAGTCTTTGATGGCCCTTCAGATTTTGCACCCAAGGTGAGACCTTCACTCACCTCACCTTAAGTCTTGGCCCTGGTGAGGATTAACAGTAATAATTAAAGTAAATTACATAGCACAGGGCCAGTACCATAGGGAACACTCAATAAAGAATATGTAACATATAACTTGGAGAAAACTTTGGAAATTTGTGTTAGTGGGGATAAAAATATCATAACTATGACAAGGGATTGGGGAATATTTTCAGCTTAAAAGGAAACAACAGGAGTTTATTCTCATATGCAGACTGTGAAGATTGGACAGAGTATGAGAGTGTGAGGGCTTATGCATTGGTTTTCTAATTTATTATATGAGAAATGGCAAATGAATAAGTTGGAGGTTCTTTATGAATGTTAGCATTTATAAACAGATGTTGAATTTGTAAAGATTATCTTTCAACAAAGAGCACATTCAACATTCAATAAATTGAAACGCTCACAAAGTATGATATTCTAGTTAAATGGATTCATCCTGAGAATTTCTTTTAGTTTCAGCTTTGGCTTTTGAAAGGTCTCTGTAATATGTATTTGCTGACTTCCTTACCACAGTGGCTAGAGTAGATGGGGCCTAATAACCCTGTGGCATTTCTGTGGCATTCATGCTGTTTGGTTCAAACCATGTTTATGGGTGTTAAAGACACAGCTGTGACTTTTGAAACTGAATATCTGACAAAAGATAGCCTTTTCTCTCATGACTTATATCTTAGCTTTTGGGGGAGATAAATTTAAAACAATTTTCTGCCATAGTATAGAAAATAAATATATGGTCTTTGTTACAGGTTCCTGACACAGCTCCTAAAATGCTTTGAATTTACTCTTTTGTATGCTAATGACATGATTCATGACCGGGCTGGGCGTGCTCTGGATAGCTTTGGGATGTAGATGCTGGTCACCAGAAAAACCAAACAAGTGCTTAGAAAGTTAGAACTTTCAGCATCTTGTTCCCCAAACCAGGAGAAGGGCTGGTGATTAAGTTCAATCACAAATGGCCAATGATTCAATCAGGCATGTCTACACAATGAAACTTTGATAAAACTCTCTGGATGACAGTGTTTGGGGAGCTTCTGGGTTGATGAATACTTCAAGGTGCTGGGAGGGTAGCATATCTGGAGAGGACATGAAGGCTCTGCATGGCCCCCCAGCCTATAACTTGTTTTATCCATCTCTTCTACTTGGCTGCTTCTGATTTATATCCTTTATAAACCAGTAAATGTGAGTGCAATGTTTTCCTGGGTCTGTGGGTCATTCTAGCAATTTCAGAACCTAAGGAAAGGGTCATGGGAACCCCCAGATGGTTGGTCAGAAGTGTAGGTTGCCCCTGGGACTTCTGACTGGCATCTGAAGAGGGGATAGTCTTGTGGGACTGAGCCCTTACCTGTTTTGGTGTGCACTAGCTCTGAACAGTCGGTGTCAAAATTTAATTCTTAGACACCCAGTTGGTGTTGGAGAATCATCGACCTGCCGATATAATTTAGTTGAGGTTTCCCTTACAAATCCTTACTGACCTTCTTCAAATAGTTGTGATTATACTAGTTTTACAGCAGCATATTCACATTGGCTATGGCCAAGGCTTATCTCTGTTTTCCTGTTATTTCTATGAATTCCCAAAAGTGAATTAGCATTCTAGTAAGGCTTTACAAAGGGAATAATTTATGAAATTCATATAAATAAAATCATCACATCTTTTAATGATGTATAAATACCCAGTTTATTAGATAAGTTTTCCATCAGTTATATTGGCATCATTTCTGCCAAGATGAGGTATTTCTCTTTCTGAAAGACCCATACAATCTGTTCATGCATAAGTACCCTTGAAAAGTAAACTCAAGGACATAGGAAGGAAAATTGGGAAATGAAAGGGGTATATGTAGTTTGAACCAATGTTACTCAAAATATGGCACTTGAACCAGCAGCCCTATCAGTTGTGAGCTTGGTAGAAATGCAAATTCATTGGCGCCACTTCAGTTTACCAAATCAGAATCTGAGGGATGGGGCCCAGGACGCCGTGCATTAACCGATTTCCAGGTGATCCTTATGCAGAGTAAATCTGAGAATCACTGTTCTCTATATCTTTAAATCAAAACTAAGTTCAGGTGAGTAAGTCAGCTGTCATGAGAAGCTCAGATTAAAAGGGAGGGTGATGAACTTTCCCAGTTTGCTTGGGACTTCGAGGTTTTCTAGGATGCAGGACTCTCAGAGCTAACACCAGGTAAGTCCCTGGCAAACCAGGGTAAGTTGGTCGTTACGGTCAAATGATTCTGTGCTTATTTCACAAGCAAGACTACCTTGCATTTCACTTTATCTCTGTCAGATATCCTTTATTCCCTGACTGATTTCCCTCAGGCTCTGGGCATGACCAAATTAATATGACTATCTTGTGGGTCATAGATTTGGGGAATTCAATAAGGTAGTTAGTTAGAGTTGACATTTTGTTCTTGCCGTAGCTGCTGGAGTTTGATTACACTAGAGTGTATGATCCATAACTTGCCTCTGTGCTTAATTTTTTCTCACTTCAATGTTACGTGTGCAATAGGACTCAGAAAAGGTGGAAGCATGGAATCATTTTAAAGTTCTTGAAAGTCACTTAAATTTGTTTACTTTATTTTTCTTTGTTGTCTGTTCCTGTTGGTTCTCATCCAGGTTAATATGAATCTCTTCTTTTGTTCCCTGACTTGTTTCCAGATATCTTCATTAACAGTATAAATTTGCACTTATGTCCATGACTTTCAACTTTACAAAGTGTTTGTTGGTCATTGCTTTTGATTGTAGAGGGTCGTGACAGTACTGTAAATGCCACTGAGAGTTGATTAATAGAATTAACAGCTACTAGTAATTATGAGTGCCATGTGTACTTTAAGTGCGGCTTTATTTTAACGCATACTTTGAAAGCTTACTTCTAAGGAAATAGAGTAGGAAATGCTCCAAAGAAATGAGTTTCATCTTTTGTGAAGTTCAAAGCAGAAACAAAATGAAACTAAACATTTAACAGTCTGTGTCTGTCTCTAATGAAATCTAATGGGTTGGTGGGTGTGTGTTTCTTCAAACATAATAACTCTACACAAATTATTTGTTTTTAATGTCATAAAAACTCATGTTCTTCTATTCCTTGCTTTTCTTAAAGCTCCACAATGAAGGCTCAATTATGTTGTTACATTCACAAACAATTAGGTTTGACTATTTGAATGCAATCTATTGTTGCCAACATTTTGCAGCATTTTTTAACCAGTAAAAACATTCTGCTTTGTCTATTAAAATGCTCATTTCGTAAATTGTTTTTCATGTGGTTTAGGCTGTAGCACAAATGTTTTCTCTCCTCTCTTTGCAGCTAATTTTTTCCCTGTTTATCCACACAATTAGCTAGGTAAGTACTATGAGTTATCTCTGAAATATGGGCTTTCTCTACTGAATCAATGACTCAATTTCAAGTATCAGAGAACTTTAGAGCTCAGTTAAATAGAAGAGTCATTTCCCAAGGCTCTCATATACCCATTTAGGAGTCCCTAAGTAACTTTAATCCTCACGTGTGGCAGTTTGCATGCTCTGATCCATGAACGTCAGTGGCGCAACTCTATTTAGTATTTGGTCTGGCCTAGAAAGCAGGGTTCTGTGTTATTCTGGGTAACGTTTTAAAGTCATGACCTATAATGAAAATTAGGTGTAAACAATTAACTACCAAAAACCTCTTAGGAAGGTGTTATACTTGAGACCAACATACTATTGTTTCAAGTAAAACACAGTCAGTTTTTCTCCTAATGATGGAACAGATCACTTGCTTTTGATTGGGCACCAGCTAAAATACTTGGATCATGTTCGCTGGTCATCATGAACAATACATATCCTCAAATATTAGGATCAAACTCAGCATGGTGAGCTGGGCCAACAGCATAAGAGGCATGTATATTTGGACCACCAAAGGAAACAAGAGATTCCAGTCTCCCACAGCCCATCTCCCTCCCACTCTTTGCCTACCTGCATTGAGAGCAAAGGCAGACAGACCTGCCTCCTACTTAAATTGTCATTCATTCTCTCCCCTTCCTTTTTGTCTCCATCCCTTTCTCCCTCATTTGATTCTCACTATAAGCCTTTAAGAATTAGGTCTTTTTAAAATTCCCATTTGACAAATAAGTTTTAATGACTGTCCCATGGTCACTCAGAATATAAGTAGCCGATATTTGAACCTCGGCTTCCTAACACTGAAACTTTTCCTTGGCCTCTGTGCTATGATATAAAACATGCCTGAGAGTAGTCTGCCTTGGCAATGTGTGATGGGGGGAAAAGGCTAAATACCTTAGGTAGGCTTGCACCCTGAAAGGTACACCCAGTGGGAATTACATCACTAAAAGTCTTGTCACTCCTTTTGCTGCAATGGACTTAAATATATCTGCTTAAGCATATACCTGACTGCTTTTTATTCTATTTCCTAAACCCCTGGAACTGGGTTTCCAATGTCACACCTTTCCAGTAGAGAGCAAGTTCTGATGCTCCTATAGCTTTGATATTGACTGAAATTGTTTGACAGCTCTTCCCAAGTTCAAACCAATGACTGAATGAAGGTCTTATCTGCAGTGTGATAGACTATTGATACATTCCATTGGTAGTTTGGGGATTGGAGGGATTAACTCACTTGTAGTTTATGTGAATTGGAACAAATTGGACTTGACCAAGGTCTTTCAGATGTGTCTATTTTAGCTACAGTCATCTTTAGGTGTCCTATTAATTCTGTAAACCCACTGTGAAGTTTTCCATGCCACAGTTCAGCATGTGTGTCTTTCGTTCCTTATCTAAGGTCTGCTTTCTAAGTTAGAATCCAAATACAAATGTACTGGGCTGTATATTACATGTGGGGGCTCATAATGTAAGGGGTATGAATGCAGTGTCTATAAGCTGCAATATAAGCTTCTAAGCCATCAGTGAGGTTTGAGGGTATTGCAGTAGGCACTCAAACAAAATCTTAGGGCTTCATGATATACCACCTTCTTGCTGCATTTCAAAATCATTTTTTTTAAAGAAATGAAAATTTACTAACCTTTCACTCAACGCCAGTAATGATGGGATCCTAGTTCATTTATATTCAGCTGGGGTAACATATTTATTCAGGTGCCAGATGTAGAGTGTTAATGGATTAAAGTAGACGGACAAAGTGGGCAATTGTACTGTAAATGTTACTTAAGTGAAGTTGGCCTGCAAGGGTATTATTGATTTATTTTATCTAATTTGGTTTGTATTGCAATTCAAGCTCAAGACTGAGGGTTGAAGCCATCTGTCTTCTACAGGTGCAATGGCTTCAGGTCACAAGGGAACTAAACTAAGTGAATAGGAAGTCTCTTCCTTTGAGGAAGCAGAGAGAGTGGAAATATTTTCCAGTGGGGTGGGGGTGTGGAGAGGGGAGTGTTGCTCTCCTCCCAAGGACACGAAGAAATCCTATTCCAGCAGGAAGAAAGCTTGCAGCCACCACTCAGTGAAACATTTTGATTTCCCTGTCAATATTAAAACAATATCCTCTTAATGGCTGAGGAGTGGTACTTTGCAGAGCTAGGCATGGAGCTCAGTGGTGTTACCCATCATCGATCATTTTGTAAATCAGCGGAACAGGAAGAAAGGTGCCTTTTTAGCTGATACACAAAGCACCCTATTGAGTGATTCATGTTCACTCCCTCAGTTCTCCATGTGTCCAGGCTTATGAAGAAAAGAGAGTGGCCGATGGGAGCAGGAGAGCAAGAGTTCTCAATTATGTTTTGAAACTGTTATGAAATTGCTTAATACTAAATTTGTTGTTGAATGATTGAACATAAATGATAAAAATATAAACTGTTTAGTGCCATTAAACTAATATGAGAATATCATATTATGTAGCTCTCATCCCCCAAATTATTATAGCCTAAATTTATCATGATTATAAAGAAAAAGAAGGCAATAAAGATTTTAAAAAATAGGGTTGTCAGAAGCAAACAACTTTTGTACAATTCATTAGGTCCTCTGACACAGTCTTGTGAAACAAGGAAGGATTCATATCCTCTTCAATTAAGGATAGGGAATTGAGACCTCGGGAGGCCTGGTGACCAGTCCAAGGCCGCCTGGGGCAACCATAAGAGCTTTTCAGGTGGAAAAGCAATACTGCACACCTATATTTGTCCCCTGGCTCCTCTGCTTCTAGAGTTGCAAAGAGATCTATTAATTAAACAAAACAGTTAGCTCCCCAGGAGCCTTTGGATATGAAGTCTCTAATGACTCCATGCAAAATGTCCCAGACCCGAAACATCTGTTCTAGAGATACAGTCAAGTTCCACTCCAGAGTCCCAAGTTAACAACTTATCTCCTTTCCTTTTATTTTTTTAAGTGCATAGCAGCTGTCCACGTATTTCAGAGGACAGACCTTGGTTTTAAACTTCAGCCAGAGACTGTTCCATAGAAAACTCTCCACACTTCACTGTATGTGCTAATTAGAAGCTTCTTACAACAAGCACATAAATTCATTTATACACTGATGAATTTTCAGTTGCCAAATAGCTCCAGTGAAAAGGCCAGAGAAGTAAAAATAGTCAGTCTAATGAATTTAACATTTATTTTTGTGCAAGCTTGGGTAATTTTTAGAATTGTTTTGTTTTTGGAGGAATGATTTGCATGTGCAAGGCATTTGTTTTTTGAGACTCTTGAAATACTGTTTCCTGGAAAAGGAAGGCAAATTCTCTTGATGGAGAGGCATGCAGCTAGATACCCGGAGTTAAACCCAAAGCCCAGAAGTGAAAGGAAGAGAGATAATCTCTAGGTCACACCTTTACAAGGCCTGAGGGAAAGAATGAAGAGCATCAAGGAAAAAATAAAGGTGACTTATGATTTCACTGCAGCATGGGGTAAATATGTCTCTGATGTGAGCCCTAGAGCTAACAAAGAACAGTCACCACTTCCCTTCCTGTTGCATCCCTCCAACGAGGGACAGCAGGTAAATGTCAGTCTCATTTCTAACATGGAAATACAATTTCATATGCTGTTTGTTTTAAATCTTTAAATTTTTTTACTTTCCCCTTATGAGACACACAGAAACACGCATACATATTTATCCATTCATCCATCAATCAGATACATAGTGAGGGCCTACTATTCTTCCGGCCCAGAATAAGACAGAAGATCACTGTCTAATGCAGCTCACAATTTTGTGGGGGGGAACCACATAATTAAAATGTAAATGAATCTATAGTAAAGATAATTATGAGTCGAAGAAATTATTAGATTATAAATATGATAACATGATAGACAATTAGGAGGAACAAAGGTCTTTGGAATAAGAGGTTGATCATGAAAAGGCCTCCCCAAGGAGATGAGTTAAATTATCTGAGTGATGGGAAGGAAGTAATTGTGCAATGCTTTGAAGAAAGGATCTTCCAGGAAGAGAGAGAACAAATACAACAGTCTTGAGGCCAGGACAATTTCCAAAAAAATGGAAAGAAGGCCATAGAGTTTAGAGAATAGTGATTGTAAGTAGACTTAGTGTTGTATGGTACAAGATGAAGCCAGGGAGGTGAACAGGGGTAAATCATGATCTCATAAACCATAAAACAAGCACTTGCATTTCATTCTTTTTAAAACTTTGATGCAATTTTCTACATAACATCTACATGCTGAGTATTGCCCAAGCTCTTTATAGAAGCTCTTTCATGAAATACCTATGAAAGCTATTTCAACAACCCTATGAGGAATGCAACAGTATTTCCACTTTGTGGATAAGAAAATGAAGACTCAAAGAAGTTGAATAAATTTTCCAAGGTTATTTAGACAGTAAGAGGTGAAGCCAAGTTTCCAAGCAAGATCTAACTCCACAGTCTGAGCCCTTGTCTATTCTCCCCCTTTGCTCCACATCTTTGTAATCTTATTTTCCAGAACTAGCTGGCATGTTGTGCACATAATGCAGGTGAAACATATACAAAAGCAAATACCATCTGAAATAGGAGGGCTAAGACCCTGTTGGCCAGAAGAAACTGCATGGGAGGAAAAGCAGTCATTAAGAACGGCAGTTAAGGGTAGCTGGATTCTGAATGGCCTCTGCTAAATTACCTTCCTCATTAGATTCTGCATTCCCCATCATAGCTAGATTAAACATTTTCATGATGTCAGGAAGTCATCATTACACACACACACGTCTATATATTCACATATATATTCATATATATGAATTATATGAGTATGTAACTCTTATTAATATATATTCTTATATATGAGTTACATATTGAGGAAGGTTGCATTAAAAATGGCCAAACAGATATTTCTGGGCCCACATGCTCTTCCAGAACCTTGCCATTCTCCATCAAGAGAGGGAGTCTATTTCTCCTCCTCCTGAATCAATCTGGTAAGGCCTTTGAGCGTCTCTCAGCGAACAGAATGGAGCAGAAGAGCTTCTGTAAGACTTCTGAAGCTAGGCTATAAAATATGATGCATCTGTCTCTGTCTCTCTTGGGATGTTTGCCCCTAGAACTCAGCAGTCATGTTGTAGAAACCCCAGGCCACATGGAGAAGCCAGGTATAGTTGTTTCTGCTAACAGCCATGCTTAAGGACTCAGTCCACAGATCACTGCCAGAAATGTGAGTGAATGAGTCTTGAGATGATTCCAGCTTCCTGCCTGCAAGCCACCCTAGGTGATGTTGAGTGCAGTAAAGACAAACTATCCCTACTAGGTTTTGCCCAAATTGCAGATTCATGAGCAAAATAAACGTGGCTATTGTTTTAAGCCACTAATTTTTAGGGTAACTTGATATACAACCAAAGCAACTGAAACACAATACACAGATTTTTTGAATATGCCATATATATATATACACACCCACACAGTTTATATTTTACACACAAATGTCTGTACATATATACATATACATATCCATAATCTAAACATACCAAAAACTAAAAGTGGCTTTTAGGAGACTATTCACTTAACATGTGGAGATGATATAGTTATTCGATTAAAAGGAGTAGTGTTGAAGTTAGACCTTGATTTGAACTAAGATCCATTTCTTAGTTTTTCTTTCTAGGTGTGGCCTTCAGCAGGCTAGTTAACCTTTCTAATATTCGCTTTCTTTGTCTATTAGGTAGAGATATAATGGCTCCTATTACATAGGACTGTTGTGTAAGATAAATAGGATCATATTTTATATCTCTTAGCATAATGGCTGGTACATAATAGGTACTCAGTAATTGGCACTACAAAATAAAATTTTAAATTATTATTGTTATTACTCTAGCATTGGGCATGGTCCCAGTTTACAATTTACATCTTTTCCCCCAGGAGTTCACTTAAAAAGATTTCAAATCTAAGTGCCACCCAGGCAGTACCATTATCTAAATAGTTTCTGAAGCATGTGAAAAAATCAGAGCTGTGGATAATTAGAGGTCAGCTGACAGGACCCAAGAAAAGATCTTTTAAAACATCTTAAGGGGGAAAGAGAGAAAAAGGCATAGAAACTAGAAAATGTTCAAGGGAGAGTGAATATGTATTTTTCCTTGAACTTCATCCAGTTGTGGAATTCAATATGAAACCTTAGAAATATGAGTGTCAATGACATTTCCCACCAATTAAATTTCATCCTAGCACAAATCAGATGGGATATATCAAAGACTTTAAGAAAAAGAAGGTCATTTTGTCCATGAAAATGTCTTCCTCTCTGTACAAACACCACCTTTCAGGGTCGTAGCTTTATTTCGTAACAATGGGGCTCATTGTTGTGAAGTATAGCTTAGCCTTTTTTATAAAAGAGCTGTTGCTGATGATTCCGTATTATTCTTTCCCAGTTATACTGCTTTGACTTAACGCGTCATTTCTTACAAAAATGAAGGTAACTCCAGATGGTTCTGGAAACTCTGATTGGTTTAGTGGTATCCTGTTGGATTGGGTAGACCCCTGACTGTGTTGTGTGTGACAGCTTGCTCTCACCTGTCACTTGCTGAAAGCAGAAAATTCTTGGACTATGTTCTACCAACCTCTATGAATCAAAGGTGCTACCATGTTTTGGCCTTAACACTCTGCATCATTCCTCTATGGTAAGTAAAAGAAAAATCCTGAGTCTTCTGTTGAATCACTGGTGCCAGTTGATGCAACATTTGGTGCAGACACTTGATTAGTAAGTTCTGTCATAAAAAGTTTGGGAGGAAGGAACCGGGGGAGCCTAAGCCACCGTCTTTAACTTAGCCTTGGAACTGTGGTGCAGAGCCCACCACTCTTGTTACCACCCTGTGCAACTGACCGCTGTTGTCCACTGAGATGCCGTTGGTATCCTGAGCAGCTAACCCACCACCTAAAGCTTCGTTGAGTAGAAGTCCAGTTCTTCACCAGTGGATTCAGGAAGAGCCTGAAATCCAATCAGATTTTCCAGCTTTGGGGAAGCTTCTCACCTCTAGTTAGCTAGCTGATGCTTGATAGATACTTCATCTTTGTTTTTTTCTTTTGTTCTTGTTGTTTTTTAATATTTTGGCCACGCCACGTGGCATGAGGGGATCTTAATACCGTGCCCCCTGCCATGGAAGCACGGAGCCCTAACCGCTGGACCGCCAGGGAAGTCCCCTACTTCATCTTTCTTATGAACACTCTTGTTGACTCCTACTCATTCTCCAAGAAACATTCCCCCCCCTTATACATCCTCCCCCCCCCCTTTTTTTTTCTTTTTCTAGGTGTGAAATCCTGGGGCCTTTGAAAGGAAATTTGAGTTCCTATGATTATTTCTGTCATTTTTAAGCTCCCTGTTGTCTCAGGCCTTACTTCCTTTCTGTGCGAGTTAAATTAGAAGTGATTTCTTTTTCCCTATTGAAGATCCTGCAGGTGAATTTGAGATCTAATGAATTTTTTTTTTAACTTTTTTTTTTTTTTTTTAATGGCTGCGTTGGGTCCTCGTTTCTGTGCGAGGGCTTTCTCCAGTTGCGGCGAGCGGGGGCCACTCTTCATTGCGGTGCGCGGCCTCTCACTGTCGCGGCCTCTCTTGTTGCAGAGCACAAGCTCCAGACGCGCAGGCTCAGTAGCTGTGGCTCACGGACCTAGTTGCTCCGCGGCATGTGGGATCTTCCCACACCAGGGCTCGAACCCATGTCCCCTGCATTAGCAGGCAGATTCTCAACCACTGCGCCACCAGGGAAGCCCCCTCCTCCCCTTTTTAAACCTGATCTTCCACCAAGTTAGATGACTGTGTTGTGAGGGACCATAGCACCTTCTATTTCTCTATATTTATCACAAATATCCCAATTTTATTGTTGTTCTTATCTGTCTTCCTCACTACACTCTGCACTCCACAGTGAGAAAGACCATATATGTTACAGCACCCACAGTATCCCCTAACACACAGCTCTGCTCCTCTTATGAAATGTCAGTATCAGGAGGAAAAAATAGCAATATGAGGAGGCAGTACAGAGAGTAATGCATTCTATTCTCTAGTCTTACTGTTTGGTGCTAAGAATGGAAAATTTTATAGAAGACAGGGAACAGGGGAGAAGGAAGATACCAGCATCATAAGGATAAGCTCGGTTGTCTCAGAATTGTGGATGCAGGAAATAAAAAAGAAGTGTATGTTTCTGTTAAATAGCATTAACTCAAATGTATAATTCACACATCCAGATGCAGCTGCTGCTTCTTGGCTGGAAAAAAAGAAGTCAGAATGCATGAATTGGGACAGCTTAAGAGTTCAGGAATTTAAAGCCACACACAAAAAAATTCCTTCCATATTCCACTTGTACACTCAGAAACAGATGTTCACCTCTGCAGTTCATGTTTTAAAACACAAATAAGAAAGCTGCCAGACAAGGACACAAACCCAAACTAAAAAGTCATTTCCCAGCAAGTGACGCAGCAATCTCTACTTTGACTTTAGCTCCACAGCTGTGGTGAAACTCAAATTATGGCTGCAGGAAGGAAATTGTTCCCAGGTGAGAAGTAAATTATCTGGCTCGGCACAAAAATGTTCAAAAGGCAAATTCTACCTCCTTTTCTCTAGGCAAGATATTTTTGCTCAAATATCTCCCTGCCACATAGTCAAGCAATTGCCCCCTTGTCCAATTTACATCCTGATTCTGGAAATGATTCCAATTTTGCATTCTGCATATACATAGCATTTTTGTGTGAAAATACACAGGTAACCTAGGGCTGAATCACACACTTTCTAATCCACTAAAGAGGGAGTTTTAAGAAACCTCAAATATGGATGTCTTGATTTACTGATTGGTCCATTCATTGATTCATTCACTCATTTCTTTTTTCATTTAAAAAAATGTTTCTTGTTTTGTATCAAGCACCGTTTCAAGCTCTGGGACTATATCAGTGACAGATAAGGTGAATGCTCTTGTTCTCACACAAGAAGACAATGAAAAAGTAAACCAATTAGACATGCATTCTTTATATTTTCTTTGAATTTTTAAATTTTATTTTATTTATTTTGTTATACAGCTGGTTCTTCTTAGTCATCCATTTTATATACATCAGTGTATACATCTCAATCTGAATCTCCCAATTCACACCACCACCACCCCCTCCCCCCGCCACTTTCCCCCCTTGGTGTCCATACATTTGTTCTCTATATCTGTGTCTCTATTTCTGCCCTGCAAACCGGTTCATCTGTACCATTTTTCTAGGTTTCACATATATGTGTTAATATATGATATTTGTTTTTCTCTTTCTGGCTTACTTCACTCTGTATGACAGTCTCTAGATCCATCCACATCTCAACAAATGACCCAATTTCATTCCTTTTTATGGCTGAGTAATATTCCATTGTATATATATACCACATCTTCTTTATCCATTCGTCTGTCGATGGGCATTTAGGTGGCTTCCATGACCTGGCTATTGTAAATAGTGCTGCAATGAACATTGGTGTGCATGTGTCTTTTTGAATTATGGTTTTCTCAGGGTATATGCCCAGTAGTGGGATTGCTGGGTCATATGGTAGTTCTATGTTTAGTTTTTTAAGGAACCTCCAAACTGTTCTCCATAGTGGCTGTATCAATTTACAGTCCCACCAACAGTGCAAGAGGGTTCCCTTTTCTCCACACCCTCTCCAGCATTTATTGTTTGTAGATTTTTTGATGATGGCCATTCTGACCGGTGTGAGGTGATACCTAATTGTGGTTTTGATTTGCATTTGTTGTAAAGCTGGTTTGCTGGTGTTGAATTCTCTTAGCTTTTGCTTGTCTGTAAAGGTTTTAATTTCTCCATCGAATCTGAATGAGATCATTGCTGGGTAGAGTAATCTTGGTTGTAGGTTTTCTCCTTTCATCACTTTAAATATGTCCTGCCACTCCCTTCTGGCTTGCAGAGTTTCTGCTGAAAGATCAGCTGTTAACCTTATGGGGATTCCCTTGTATGTTATTTGTTGCTTTTCCCTTGCTGCTTTTAATATGTTTTCTTTATATTTAATTTTTGATAGTTTGATTCATATGTGTCTTGGTGTGTTTCTCCTTGGACTTACCCTGTATGGGACTCTCTGCACTTCCTGGACTTGAGTGACTATTTCCTTTCCCATTTTAGGGAAGTTTTCAACTATAATCTCTTCAAATATTTTCTCAGTCCCTTTCTTTTTCTCTTCTTCTTCTGGGACCCCTATAATTCGAATGTTGGTGTGTTTAATGTTGTCCCAGAGGTCTCTGATACTTTCCTCAGTTCTTCCCATTGTTTTTTCTTTATTCTGCTCTGTGGTAGTTATTTCCACTATCTTATCTTCCAGGTCACTTATCCGTTCTTCTGCCTCAGTTATTCTGCTACTGATTCCTTCCAGAGAATTTTAAATTTCATTTTGTGTTGTTCATCATTGTTTGTTTGCTCCTTAGTTCTTCTAGGTCCTTGTTAAATGTTTCTTGTATTTTCTCCATTCTATTTACAAGATTTTGGATTATGTTTACTATCTTTACTCTGAATTCTTTTTCAGGTAGACTGCCTATTTCCTCTTCATTTGTTTGGTCTGGTAGGTTTTTGCCTTTCTCCTTCATCTGCTGTGTGCTTCTCTGTCTTCTCATTTTGCTTAACTTACTATGTTTAGGGTCTCCTTTTCACAGGCTGCAGGTTCATAGTTCCCATTGTTTTTGGTTTCAGCCCCCCAGTGTCGAAGGTTGGTTCAGTGGGTTGTGTAGGCTTCCTGGTGGAGGGGACTGGTGCCTGTGTTCTGGTGGATGAGGCTGGATCTTGTCTTCTGGTGGGCAGGACCGCATCCGGTGGTGTATTTTGGGGTGTCTGTGACCTTATTATGATTTTAGGCAGCCTCTCTGCTAATGGGTGGGGTTGTGTTCCTGTCTTGCTAGTTGTTTGGCAGAGGGTGTCCAGCACTGTAGCTTGCTGGTCATTGAGTGGAGCTGGGTATTAGCATTGAGGGGGAGATCTCTGGGAGAGCCTTTACCATTTGATACTGCCTGGAGCCGGGAGGTCTCTGGTGGACCAATGTCCTGAACTCAGCTCTCCCACCTCAGAGGCACAGGCCTGACACCCGGCTGGAGCACCAAGACCCTGTCAGCCACACGGCTCAGAAGAAAAGCGAGAAGAAAGGAAAGAAAGAAAGAAAGAAAGAAAGAAAGAAAGAAAGAAAGAAAGAAAAGAAAAAGTTATTTTAAAAAATTATTAAAAATTAAAAAGTAATAAAAAAAAAGAAAGAAAAGAGCAACCAAACCAAAAACCAAATCCACCAATGATAACAAGTGCTAAAAACTATACTAAGAAACAAAAACAAACAAAAAAACGGACAGACAGACCCTAGGACAAATGGTAAAAGCAAAGCTATACAGACAAAATCACACAAAGAAGCACACACATATACACTCACAAAAAGAGAAAAAGGGAAAACTATATATATATCTATATATATATATATAAAAAAAAAAGAAAAGCAAGAGAGCAACCAAATCAATAAACAAATCTACCAATGATAATAAACTCTAAATACTAAACTAAGATCAACATAAAACCAGAAACAAATTAGATGCAGAAAGCAAACCCCAAGTCTACAGTTGCTCCCAAAGTCCACCGCCTCAATTTTGGAATGATTCATTGTCTATTCAGGTATTACAGAGATGCAGGGTACATCAAGTTGATTGTGGAGATTTAATCCGCTGCTCCTGAGGCTGCTGGGAGAAATTTCCCTTTCTCTTCTTTGTTGGCACAGCTTCTGGGGTTCAGCTTTGGATCTGGCCCTGCTTCTGTGTGTAGGTCGCCTGAGGGCATCTGTTCTTTGTGCAGACAGGACAGGATTAAAGTAGCAGCTGATTAGGGGGCTCTGGCTCACTCAGGCTGCAGGGAGGGAGGGATATGGTATGCGGGGAGAGCCTGCGGCGGCAGAGGCCAGCGTGACGTTGCAGCAGCCTGAGGTGCACCGTGCGTTCTCCCGGGGAAGTTGTCCCTGGATCACAGGACCCTGGCCGTGGCGGGCTGCACAGGCTCCTGGGAGGGGAGGTGTGGACAGTGACCTGTGCTCGCACACAGGCTTCTTGGTCCTGCAGCAGCAGCCTTAGCGTTTCACGCCCATCTCTGGTGTCTGCACTGATAGCCGCAGCTCATGCCCGTCTCTGGAGCTCATTTAGGTGGTGCTCTGAATCCCCTCTTCTTGCGCACCCTGAAACAATGGTCTCTTGCCTCTTAGGCAGTTCTAGACTTTTTCCTGGACTCCCTCCTGGCTAGCTGTGGTGCTCTAGCCCCCTTCAGGCTGTGTTCACGCCGCCAACCCCAGTCCTCTCCCTGGGATCCGACCGAAGCCCGAGCCTCAGCTCCCAGCCCCCGCCCGCCCCGGCGGGGGAGCAGACAAGCCTCTCGGGCTGGTGAGTGCTGGTTGGCACTGATCCTCTGTGTGGGAATCTCTCCGCTTTGCCCTCTGCACCCCTGTTGCTGCACTCCCCTCCGTGGCTCCGAAGCTTCCCCCCTCCGCCACCCGCAGTCTCCGCCCACGAAGGGGCTTCCTAGTGCATGGAAACCTTTCCTCCTTCACAGCTCCCTCCAACTGGTGCAGGTCCTGTCCCTATTCTTTTGTCTCTGTTGTTTCTTTTTTCTTTTGCCCTACCCAGGTACGTGGGGTGTTTCTTGCCTTTTGGGAAGTCTGAGGTGTTCTGCCAGCGTTCAGTAGGTGTTCTGTAGGAGTTGTTCCACATGTAGATGTATTTCTGATGTATTTGTGGGGAGGATCCACGTAAGGTGATCTCCACGTCTTACTCCTCCTCCATCTTGAAGGTCTCCTCATAGTTTCTTTTTCTTACTGTAATCACCAAATTAAATATCAGTCAACTCTCCCAGACTCAATTAATACTAATTGAGATCTTTTCTTATATTTTACTTCTATCAATCTCTTTCTGATGACATTTAGCCATTTGTTCTTCCACCATTTTCTTAAACTCTTTGAGCTGCTGCAAACATCTGATTTCAAAATGTATGGGAGTATAGCTGACTTACAATGTTGTGTTAGTTTCAGGTGTAAATCAATGATACTCCAATATGAAATAAAAATTAAATTAAAAAATTTTTTTAAATAAATTAAGACTCTCTGAAAAAAAAAGTACAATGAGATATTCTCTCTTTTATATGTGCAGAGGGGCCAACTATCGTATACCTTTTGGTATTGACACATGAGTCAACTTCACCAGGATGTAAAATAAATGGCTCTCATTGGCTGAAGGCAGATGACATGCTGAGATCATGAAAATAATACACTTTGATAAGGTGTGTGTGAGTGACTGAAGAGAGACTATATATTCAAGAGTAGTCATGTGATAATGATACATAGGATACTCAATGCACTGGGGTTTTGAAGGAAAGCAGACTTTGAAAAGTTTTGCTGTAATGTGTCAGTGGGATTATTTCTTTAGTATTTTACAGTTTGAAATGCTTTTTAAATTATTTTGGTGATTGGGCTGCAACCATTTGAATATGTTCTATACACCAACAAGGCAACAAGTTAGCTCAGCTTTCTGTCGATTGCCTGTGTCAAATGTGGATAAGGTCTATATATACAAGGTTGTTAGGAGAACCACCTCAGATAATATATGTGAAAGCAGTAAAAACTGATTTTTCTTAAGTGTCTGTTCTTACCATTTCTACATTTACTATGTTGTCATGGCTAACAGTCGGAAACTTTCCAATATAACCTTGAATTAACCTGATGTGACTGAGTCTTATTTCAATCATCTCCTCATACAAAAGACCATTGAGAGTGTTCTGAGCAAAAGTTTTGTCACTCATAGAGCCAGGACTTGAAAATCACACACTTTTAGGCACATAAAGAGAAAAGGGCAGCATTTCCCATTTCTGACATGACTTCACATTGTCTTTTGAAAATTTAAGCCTCAGGATCTTTGCACCTGGTCATACACCTTTTTAACAGTAAATGCTTGCTGTTAAAATGATAAATGGATGCTATTAAAACACTTTAATCCATAGTGCACCAAATGTGCCTACTTAAAGAATAGTTTCCCTTCAGAATTTCGAAGAAGATGCCTTTTCAGCTTTTCTTTCTTGGCACAATTCTTAAGAGAATGGGAATATCTATATGCCCGTGTTCCTCTAAGCGTACACCAGAGATAATTTTATATTCCTGTAAAAGCTTCAAGTGACTTTAATTAGATGTTCTTAGATAGTAAATAGCTCACCTCTTCCTCTTCTTCCATCCTTCCCAGGGGGTTGTGAGTTTTGCAGAAGGTGAAATGGCATGGATTGTTTGTATCTCAAGCTCCCTACTTTGCCTTTTCCTGCCCAGTGTTCTCAGAGATGAGATTTTGCAGTACATGTGATTTCTGGGTGAAAAAAATGTGTTACTTCACGCATTTAAAAAATTTTTAAAACTTTGTTAGAAACAAAACAAATTTTTGGAAAAGTCAATAAACAAAGCAAAAACAAAACAAAAGAATGATTAATTCACATTTTCCTTTTTTTAAAATACACACAAGTCCAGCTCTCTGCAATGATATGAGGATAAAGGTGTTGTAAAGATCCACAGATCTACTTGTGTGTTCTCCTTGAATTCCCTTGCCTCTTGATACTGTAGGTGCTTAAATGTATTCATCATATCAAGTTATAAGGTAATGAATCAAATATTGGAAGTTTATAAAATTTTAAATTTTACTAAATTTGCTTTGAAGGCATAGCCATTTCCCTTGAATAGCAAAATAATTTTGTCGATGTTAATGAAATACAGTTTTGGAAGCCCCGGATGAAGAGACCATAATTTTAGGCTAAGTTACTATGTGAAACATATAAAGCAAATGCTCATTAGAGACACGCTAGTTAATAGTCTTAATTAGTCATTTAAAAGCTGTTGGGTATTTGGATCTAACATTTGCTCTGGAATGCTATTCCAGAATCTATGTATAATTCTCAGACTACAATGATATAATACTAAGATAAACTGAGTCCAAAGTGGTGATTCATGTATAAAGTATAGCCACTTTATTTCACTTTTTTCACTCTGCTGAGGCAAATATACAGGAAGCATCCCTAAAAAAAAAATGGCAACAATTAATTTTCCTCACCAAAGACCTGAACTTCATACTGGTTTTGCTTTCTCTTCAAATTTATACTTCTCAACTTCAGTTTTAATTTGCTAGAACAACAAAGGAGCTAAATCCTCTACTTTTAACAAGTTCTTCCTATGTGCCTGAATAGCAGTGAGCTAGCAATAACTTCTGACTTTTTTGACAACTCCCATTGCCAAATGCAGGCTATTTAGAAGTGGCTACAAAGTGAAAATAAATACCTGGTTTCCCACAGACAGTCCTCTGAAATGCCGTCTATCATTTGTAATTTCTGTGATGGTATTTGCTGGTTATGATTTATCACCTTGTGACTGCATGAGTCAGCCGTAAAATGTCCATGACTCAATGGCACGTAACAAAAGCAATCAGGAAAGTGACATTTGAGTGAAGGGTTGGTGGATGGGTTTGAACAAGATTTCACTAACTTAAAGAACAAAGGCAAAGTAACTCCCCCAACTTTTTGAAATCTTAGGAAGTCAGCATTTCAGTTCTTTCTCTTCATTAGTTAATACCTCTAAACTTGTGGAAAAATAACTATCAATTGAAATAAACAACAAATATGGATTTATAGAGGGTCACAGTATGGATTTATTCTTATTCTGCACTTAATCTTAATTTTTTCCATGTGTTCAGAATAGCCTTTTCCTAATCTTGCAAATAAATTTCCTACTGCTTTTAAATTTCCTTGCTACCTACCTGTTCTTTCCTAGGTGGTAAATTGGTAGCAAAATGAGCTTATTCTTTCATTGAATATTTATTGAATCACCTGCATTAGGCATGTATAAGACAGTGAGGTTGAAGCAATGAGCAAAATATGCCCTCTTTCTTAAGGAGATTTCAGTCTGATGAAATGAGTAAAATGGGTCATATTTACTTTTCTAGGTTAAGTGCTATTAACCTTGAATGAGAAAATGTCCATTTTCAAGTCTCACAGAATATTTCATATACAAGCAACTTGACTTTGCAACACTTGAATATTTATTTCAAACCACAGCTATCCTCATATGGAAAAGTGGGACAAAGATCGGCCTGGTGACAGGAATATGACTGGCCATCTGGGCATCTGCTCCTCTTAGCCCTGTGGACTCTCTAGTTTGACAGTTTATGTTAGATTCTTATTAGTTTCTTGTTTTGCAAATGATATTTAACCTCCTTTGAGCCTAGAAGAGAAATAATGGATGAAGTTCTCGGAAGTTTTACCACAGGAGCTCAGTTCATTGGTTATAAGTATTATCCAACAGCATTAGCCAAAAATTGTGGTATGCTGCTCATGGCATCCAAGGGAAATTGGGAAAGAAAAGATAAGAGTTCTCAGGGAAAAGTTACTGTCATTAATGGAGACATAATTTAAGCAAAACTTCAAAATGAAGATGAACTCTGCAAATAATAACTATGGTTATTCACTTTGGTGTTGGCAACACTCAGGATAGTGTCTGGAACAGAATGGTAATAATGATACTGTCTATCCTTTATTGAACCCTTCCTGGGTGTCAGCCATTGTGCTAAGTATTGAGTGAGAAGTATTAATGGCCTGAGTCTATCTTACAGAAGGATTAGAGAGGCGTAAAGATGAGCTGATAGAACCTGCAGAAGTTGATATAATAATTTTGGAAGAACTTGTGCCAGCCTTCCAGTCCTCAGGAGGGAAGGATGCTGAACAAGAAGAGAATAGAGACTGTACTTTGGAATGGTGTGCATCATTTCAACTGTAAGAGTAAGTGTAGCCAAGAACGCAACAAGAATTTGATTAAGAAGAACGATTAACTCCAGGCACAGCTAGGCCAAGCATACTTCATTCTTGATTGGCTTGAGAATAGGACACCACCTCATGACAGCAACAATATAATGAAAACACAAGCAGATTAAATAATCAGTTTGGGTATAGATACATCTTCATCTATCTTTAGGAAAGGTCTGGAAAAGAATTTAGAACACAGGTTAAGAATGAGGTCATGAAGAGAAAATATGACCTATGTATACAAGTATTAACCTGAGCCTAAACACTAGAGGAATATTTTTAGTACTGATCAATTACTGCTTTTATCACTGGCTTGGCTGAAGTCCATATGGGACATTAAATCATGCAACTACTTTTTCAAGTAGACTAACCCAATCTACTCTTGGATTGGAGCTTAGGAAGAAACCTTAGGAAACGGAAACTCAAGATCGGGAAAAGTTTGATGTGCTTGCTTTCTCTGTTGGAACAGGTTTCAAGTAATCTAAGTCTCTTGAAACATTCTCTCTGGCATCACATCTAAGGGCTGGGCCTACCTGTAGGAGGCACAATGTTTAGGAAACCAACACCAAAGGCTTCACATAGAAGATTCTGTGTAGTGCTCAAATCAACTGTACCCTGTATAAGTTATAATTCCCATTTTATTGATGGGTTAACCAAGGTTTAGAGAAGTTAGGTGACTTGTTCAGGGTCACAATAACTAGATTAGTAACACCAACTTCATATACTTCAGACCTGATTTTAAAGTGGGGAGGGAGGGATAAAGTAGGAGACTGGGATTGACATATGTACACTACTATATATTAAATACATAACTAATAAGGACCTACTGTATAGCACAGGGAACTTGTCTCAATACTCTGTAATGACCTATATGGGAAAAGAATCTAAAAAAGAGTGTAGGTATGTATATGTATAACTGACACACTTTGCTGTACAGCGGAAACTAACACAGCATTGTAAATCAACTGTACTCGGATACAAAATTTTTTTAAAAGTGAACCATGAACAAATGGCCATAAATAAGCAATGTCTTAAGAGACTCTGACTGGTTTTCAAAGGAGTCAAATTAATTTTTATCAAAGGTAGGGAAGGGGTAAGAGAAGATCAAGGTAGGCTATCAGATGATTTTGGTTAGATAGAAGTTCTGGCATTAAAGATAAAGTGATTGAAGACTGACACAGAAATTCTAGGGAGAAATTCTTGACCACATTGGAGGAACGGAGCTGTCAGGGTAAATAAGGATCTATGGCTTCCAGGCAACTGGCTAGAGAATACAAAGAGATCACACCCATAAAATCTAACATGTTAGCTGTGATCTCATCCAACATCCCAGCCCCCTCACTGTGAAAGATGTCCTGCTAATGTAAACGTAAATGAGACTGAAGAATTGGTTCCACAAATCGAGCTCCTGATGAATTAACCCCTCCTACCTTCCACAGTACATTGTGCTTAAGCCCAAGGGTCCATTCATTGAACACATAAATGGAGCTTCACGACCCTCAAAATCTTCTCTGTATGCTGCGCCCAGATGCTCACAGTGTTCTTCCCCTGTGACCACGTGGAAAATCCTCCTGGCATTTAAGATCATCATCTCCCTCAAGCCTTCCTGTCAGAAAGAGAACAGCCCTAAGTGAAATGCTGCAGATCAATGAGTTGGTAAACCAGCAATGGAAACAGTGTGTTACAGCCCATCAGACCTCTGAAAGTCTCCCACTTTGAAGATGTAAGAATGAAAGAGACACATCTGAATTAAAACCTAGACAAGCATTTGCTATGCAGGCAAGTTCAGATGACCTTTTTAAATGACAAGAATATTTCACTTCTGATTCTGACCTCAGAAACAGATTTCAAGCTGAGTTCCAGTAAAGAGGCTATAAATTATAGTAATAAAATACAATAGAGCCAACAATTATTGAGAACTTGGGTGCCTGGCACTGAGCTAAGTGTATAACATGCATGGTATCATTTAATCCCTTAAACCTTCCTAATAGGTTGGTATTATTTTTAATGTCATTTTACAGAAGTGGAAGGAGGCATTCCTCTGCTTCTGTAGTGAAGTGAAGTGACACATTCTCCCCAAGATAACAGAATTAGTTTTACAGCCAGATTCAAACGCAGATCCATATGGGTCCAAAGTCTTTGTTCTTCAAACACTAGACCACTCTGCTTCAAAACGAAGACCAGAAACCAACACAGAGACTGTGGGTCACTTCTCAGTACCTACTGTATGTTGGGTACTCTATCAAGAAAAATATTCATAATAGTAAGGATACTCTAGTGTCAGCAAGGCCTGTCTAGGACATGTTGGAACTCAACTCATGAGAGAGTCTGATTAACTTCTCTGAGGTAAGAGTTGTTCTAGGAGGCAGGATCCAATTCTGATTGTTTAATAAGGACTAAATTTATCCAGAGACAAAGCATAAATCAGAAAGGTGAAATGGGAAATGTTCTGTACAAGAAATGACAGCTGCTGCTTGAAGGGAGAAAACAGAGGAGTTGTGTATAATCTCCTGTGGGTTTTCAAAGAAACACTGGGCTAAAAGTATGCTTGGAATAGATCAGATGGAGAAAAGCATCTTGGATCTTGGAAACCACTAAACAATCGTGGGCTGGAGGAGTGTGGGCTGGTAGGCTTGCTTGCAGCACCAATACATTGAAATATTTATGTTATTTAATAGGAGACTGTTATTCTTTCACTTTTTATAAGAGAAATACGATTGACCTTTGGGAAGTCTGATGACAGGAAAAACAAGTATAAACTGATGGTTGGCCTTATCAAGTTTAAATATTTGAAAAGGTATAATTCATGTAAATGTTTAGCCTTTTTTTAATTGTGCAAGGGCAAAACCTGCCTAGGTTGGTATTTACTTTTCTAATTAGAAAAGCTTGAGTGATGTGAACAATTAAGATAATACAATACCTTTACAAGATAATTAATCTTTTCTTTGGGATTCATCCTACCACATCCCAAGCTGATGTTATTTACCTCCCAGTTAAGGATATGTTCGAATGTAATTGGAGCCATTTGCTTTGACTATCAGAGAAGAAAAGATCATGCAATTTGCATCTCATATATCTAGAAATTAAAACTGAAGGACTGACCACTTGACACCACAGAAGTTCCTGAAATGAAGCCTGCTGAGCTCAATTCGTTGTGGTGGCTAAATGAATCCTCTATTCAATTTGAATGCATGATGAAACTCCTATTAGAACATTGCACTGTAATAATAGACAACATAATGAAACTGCCAAAGACAAAATGCAAATACCTCTCTACTGACCCTTCAGAACTATACTCTGTACTTAGAAAGAAGCAATACCATTGCCAGACAAGTAGCATTCCCCTTTATTCTACCTCCTCTCTACCCATCAGGGAATGCTGAGACATTCTTTTGGATACCCATTCCTTTAGAATCAAACACTTGAAATTCAGCAGCAATGGTAGGTTGCAGAATTTGGAATGGTATATAGATTCAACTAGCAAGAGTATTTGAAAATAACTACTACTATCTCCTATCACTCTCACTTTATAACAGAAATGTATTTTTAGTATTAAAAATTTGGAAGGATATTATCCTAGGGTAACAATTTCATAGAGTAATTCAGCTTCATCAAACAAAACTGATGCTTTTAGTTTTGGGGGTTTGCTTCTGATCTGTGAAAACTTGATTAGGCATCAGCACTGATCTTTGGAAATTACTAATCTACATACACTGGCTTTTTAAAATAATTAACCTCTCAATCCATTATAATTTGGCCTCTAATCCTTTTAGGATGTATGACTAGTAATGTCTTCAGTTGCTGACTCAGTGGTCTCTCGTCTCCTTAATCTAACTGGAGCTCTCATCAGCGTTTGTTATAGGTTGTCACTTCTTCCATCTTGAAAAACCTCTCTTTTTAATTTCAAGTACCCCACACACAAGAGTATGTTTCCTCTCTGGTGTCATTTTTTCTAATTCCCCTCTGTAGCGTCCTCTTCCTTTATTGTGGAAAGGCTTTTGTGTTTTCAGGGTTTTGTCTTAATTCTCCCTTCCTTTCTTACCATGCACACTCATCCTGGATAATCTTTCATATTCCCATGGCTTTAATCACAAATCTTGACACCTAGGCCACACCTCACTTCTGAGTATTATATCTGTATCTCCAACCATTAGATATGTCTACTTGAATGCCACAAAAGCACTTCAAACTTATCAAGTCCCCAAATGAACTCATCATTTCTCCCTATCCTTTTGAGATCCCCAACTCTGTAAGTAGAATTACTGTCTCCCATTGTCCAAGTCACAAACCTAGATATCGTCTGACTCAATTACCAAGGCCCATTATTTCTGCCTCTTAAAGTCAGGCCACCATCACCTTGAACTTGGATTCCTTCTATAGCTGGCTAAATAGTGTTCCCCACCACCACGTTCATCCAGCCGTTCTCGGCACCGTAACCAGAGCATGTTTTTAAAGCACACGTGATTATTCCACTTACTGCCGATGCTCCAATGGCGCCCCCATTATCCTCCGGATAAGGTCCAGACTCCTTGACCGGGCTTATAAAACCCTGTGCCACTCAGGAGCTGTTCCTTGCTTATAGCTCCAGCTGACTCATCGTTCTACAGTCTCTTTTATCCCTCCTTCTACCTGCATTCAACATTAGAGAAGGTTCAGCTTGTTTCATATACATATGTGATTCTAATCAATGCAATGTTTTTTATTTCTCTTTACTGAAATACTTGCAGAGACCAAGGATATCTATTTTACAAAATTATAATGATGCAATGAAATATAGCAGTCAGGAGCATGGGCTTTAAAAATCACAAACCTGGGTTTTAATCCTGACTTTTCTAAATTATATCCATGTTATCAATCATATTAGTCGACTACTTCAAGCCTTCATTTCCTCATATGTAAAATGGGGATAATATTACTACTACCTGTGTTTCTAGAGTTGCTATTTGGATAACATGAGGTAATGCTAGTTAAGTGTTTAATAAAATTGGTCCCCTAGTGTTGTTGTAGTTTTTGTTTTTGTGTGTAAAGCATTTAAACTACTTATTCTAATATTCTCTATAATTTTTATTTAACCTCATCTCTCCTCACATATTAAAGTAAACCTTTTCTACTATTACCTATCCTGGACAATATCAGGCCCCAAATAGACAATATTAGTTCCTTCCTGTTTGGGCTATTTTCCCTTCTGGAACTCATTGTTCTCTTCCTCCAACTTGCTGATTGAAATTCCACTTTTCTCATTTAGGTTAGTTTAGGTTCCTCCTTCTTCGTGAAGCCTTCTCAGATGTCTATTATTCATCTGGATCTTTCCTTTCTCAGAGCTCCTCTGATAACTGATGCTATAGTACACACATTGTCTTAGTTCTTCAATCACTTCACATGCACAAAAAATCAACCTCCTCCACCTCTCTCAGCAGCATCTTGTGCCTGGATGAATACATATTTGAACTGAATTTCTGAGTGGCCTCTACAATGCATCATTCTTTTCCTATCCCCCACCCCCTTTGGCAGGTACTTTCAGCTACTATTTCTAGATCCTTATATTAAATGTTCCTTGTTAATGACGATACTGAAATTTCTTCTTTTTTTAAAGCACACACACAAAAAAAGAAATGGCACTTTTAAGTTTGCTTGTTTTCTTTTACTTACAATTGAAACTCTAACTTCTGCAGTTTACCCCAAAACAAAAATTTCACACTGATTTCTGAATCTTACCCTCTTTGGATGTCTTCTAGGTTTATGATTACTTTGCATTTTCAAAATTTTTAACCTGCCTGGAACAGTTTTACAGGTGTCATTCTTTCTCAGGAAAGGTAGATTTTTATTACCTTACAAGGATGACAAATGCAAGTCCGCAGCATAATATAATTTTATTAAACACATTAAATGCTCAGCATCTCTCCTCTGCACCATTTGCTATGGCAGATAGATACCCTTACTAAGGAAGGGAGGGCTATTGAGGTGATGGAATGTGAATTTTTTTCCTGTACTATTTTCTCTTAAAATTCTAGCTTTAGATAGCAGATCACATCTCCACAGAGGAATGCAGGCCTCCTTTTACATTCTTTCTATACAAGTCAGACACTATAAATTTCTTATTTCTTTCTCTAAACTTCCTCATCCTCTTATTCACCATTAAAAGTTTCTTTTCAGAAAACTGTCTTTTAGGTAGCATTTTGCTTTGCATCAAAACCAGAAATCTAATCATGGTGGGTCTTGAAAACCATGCAAATATTCACTTGAATATAGACGTTTCTCTCTTGCCTTTTGCCAGGACTGTTTATGGTTGGTTTCAAAAAAGATTTGGGGGCTTCCCTGGTGGCGCAGTGGTTGAGAGTCTGCCTGCTAATGCAGGGGACAGGGGTTCGAGCCCTGGTCTGGGAAGATCCCACATGCCGCGGAGTGGCTGGGCCCGTGAGCCACAACTACTGAGCCAGCGCGTCTGGAGCCTGCGCTCCGGAACAGGAGAGGCCGCGATAGTGAGAGGCCCGCGCACCGCGATGAAGAGTGGTCTCCGCTCGCCGCAACTAGAGAAAGCCCTCGCACAGAAACGAAGACCCAACACAGCCATAAAAATAAATAAATAAATACTTAAAAAAAAAAAAAAAAGATTTGGAACTTCTCAGGCTATGGACTAAAAAGCATTTTTCATTTTCCGGCTCCTTCCTTTATGTGGGAGGAAGTGATATCTTTGAAAATAAAAAAGAAGACGTGCCATTTTGGTACAGGTTTTATATTATACACTATGTCCAAAACGACAAGGAGCTGTTTTCAAAGTCAGCTTCCAGGAAGTACCTTGGAGAAGTGTGTGTGTGTGTGTGTGTGTGTGTGTGTGTGTGTGTGTGTGTGTGTCTGCTTCTCATGGAAGCAGAGAACAGGTAGGGCTTTACTTTCTACCCAACAATAAACAAAGCAACGTTAGGTCTGTTAAATTTTACTCTTTGACTGACTCCCTCTTTAAGATGGTCAAAAAGAAGAATTCTGTAGCAAATGGTTTAAAAAGCCCCAAACAGTAAGAATAATTTCAATTGATCAAAACAGCATGGGACATGTTATATGTGACCGAGCATGCTTTTGATACCAGTTCCCTAAAAGGAATTTGCATTTTGAATTTTTCAGACTGAACTACTTAAAATGTGAACTGAGTCCGTTATTCCTGTGGGCATCTCCTCTGTCGTTGGTTTTAGTGATTACTCTGTCACTTCTTCTTTAATGTCTATACTTTAATGAGGACATGCAAGTGTGCCTATGGAATTTTCCTATTAATGTCAGAGTGATTTAAGAATTGACCATAGTGTAAGAGAAAAAAACCTCTCTTCCAGGTGCAGCCTTCTATTTAATTCTGTAGCTGGTGACAGAGCTGAGAGCCACTTGATAGGGAGATACAGCTTCTGCTCCAGGCGTTTCCTCTGGGACCTTTGGGATAGAACTAAGCACAGCTATCTATAAATCAGCTTGTCCATTTCTGGGCCACCCAGCATAATTGGAAGCACTGACTCTAGGCCATTTCACCCTTGGGTAGGAATGATGAAGTCAGGGTTTCTAATAATTGCATCTGGTTACTGTCTCCAGTTTGAAGATGGAGAAAGAAGCAAAAATGAATGAGCATGTCCATCCCATGTGGGGTTATTCAGGGGCAGTTATCATGGAGGAAGGAATCTTTGGTTTGGCTTGAGATTCCTCTTTAATTTCTTTTTTTAAAAAAATAGGTGAAACGTTTAATTTTCACAGTAGGAAATCATACTTAGCATCTTTGTTATAGGATTCCCCTGTACAAACAATGCAACGGACAGAAACCGCATAGGTGATGGTCTTCAGGCCATCAACATGCTCTTACACTTGTCACGAGAAGGGTTAGCCAATCTTATACTGATAAATATCAGGAAGATCTCAGATGAATGATAGAATTCAATACAGATGACTACAATGTTCAAGTATATGTGTTCCATTTGTGTTAAAATAATCTTTAATATTCCAAGTGAAAACAACAAAACAACAATAAAGTTGGGCTTGGGTTTAAACCATTTTAATGTAAGTCTGATCCTTGTATGCAGTAATGATAATAGTATCCTATTGGGAAAGAGTGAATTGTATTTAATCAATAATTGCAGACAAATGACTTGTAAATCAATATGTGAAAAGGCATCAAGCTGCATAGATTATTCATTTTCTGCCATGTTCTTCTCTGGGTTAATGCTCTGAAAATATGATTTATAGTGTGGTTTTAATGAGTAATGTTCTTTTGGATATGATTGTTTCATAGAAATTAAAAAGGTTTAATTCTAGTAGTACCGAACACTTTAAAAATGTTACTATGAAATTACCACAAAACTGAATTTGTTTTAGAGAAATGATGAAGATGCACATGTAAGAAGTTTATAAATATTATGTTACTTTGGAAACAGTTATTAATTTGTTGTACAAAGTGATGCATTTTTTATATGAAAAAAAGCGACGATTTTATTTTTAAAGATGACTTTAAATCTATACTCGTGCTTCTCTTAATAATTGAATGCATCTTTGCCTTTTACTAAAGATTCATGTGGGGAGGGAAAAGCATGACTGTTGCTTCAATTTTTTGAGGCCTTGTGGGAATAAACAAGGCTGGAAAAAAAAAAAGATGACTTTAAAATATACAAAAAGGACAGGTGCTGAGACACAGAAGGAACTTGGTCTAGATGCTGTAACGCTGCACCAGGGACAGAAAATAATAGAGGAACAGTTGTTTGTTCTGCACGTCAGTGGAAATCAGTGTGGAATTTGATGCAATCTGAACCCATAAACCAATTTATAAAATTCTTGGTGTAATGAATTCTCTTGTCCAATCAGGCATAAAGGCTGAGCTTTATACTAATTTTGACATGGTGGTAGAATATAATATCTGTACTTGATAGTACAGATGAAGGAACTGAACTGTGCTTTAACACCAGAGATTAGCAGAAATCTTGTGAAGTTCTCAGCCATTAAATGTGTGTATTTGAATAATTCCTACCACAATCTTAATGTCAGGAAGACCCTAGCTGACATCTGGGTTAAGTTGAGTTTAATTAAAATATGTTAATAATTCACCCTATTAAGAATTACAGACAGAAATATGTTTTCCTTTGAAACATAAGAATGAAATTTTACCTATTTAAGGTATACAAATGAACACTCTAAATAAAGCTTAGTCTATATATAGTCTATATATATAAGAGTACAAGAAGATGATTAATATGGATTTACCATCATTTCAGTTACTAACACCTGGTCTACTTGATAACTCTGGTAATGCATGTAAAAATACTAAGTCTGATCAGTGACCTCAAGGAAAAAACAGACTACAGTTAAAATCCACTTAAATTTCTTTATAATTCTGTAAATCAGTAAACTGATTTTATAATATCATGCCTTTAGGGAATCTTTATTACATTAACTATGACATAATATCTTTTTCCTTAAACCAATTTTTAATGTTTCTAGATGTGTACAGTTATAATTTCATATATTAACACTAACAGGAAGAAGAGGAAGCTATAATTATTGAAATATAAATGAATAATGAAAGATTTTAATTACAGAATAATAAAAAAATGAGTGTCCTTTTAAATCAGGCATAAGATAGAGATGTCTTCAAATTAACTACTGGGTATCCTAGAAAATGCAATAAGATAAGAAAAAATACATATATAAGAAGTAAGAAATTGAAAAAGGAGAGACAAAGGCAGTTGTTACTTGCGGATTATATGATAATCCACATATTGACTCTAAAAGAATTTTCAGAGAAAATATTAGCATTAGAGAGTTCAAGGTTACAAGATCTGAGATATGAATACAAAATCACTAACGTTCCTATATATCAGCAATAACCAATTAGAAAATAAGAGATCCTACTGGTAAAAATATAAAATGTATGAAGAAATATATCTAACAAAATATGTACAAGAACCTTATGTAGCAAATTATAAAGCACTTGCAGAACATAGAAGTAAAACTCTTTAAATCAATAACTAAATTCAAAGTGATTTCAGTCAAAATCACAACTGGGTTTTTCACAACACATAACAAACCAATTGCAAAGTTCATATGAAATAACAGAAGATGGAGTAGATGCAGGTCTCCCTATTTGTTCCATTAAATACAGCTAAAACCTTGCAAATTACATATTTAAACACACACACACACACACACACACACACACACACGAAAACTCTGAAAGAGAGAGAAGGTAAAACAAGCTAGGGACATTGGGACCTGATGAGCCATATTGTAGCATGTTCCTAGAGTTTTCTTTTTGCCTCATATATCTTGGACTGAGTGAAGAAACTTTCAACCTAGAAATGCCAGTGGGTAAAGACAAATTTTAAAAAGAGCCCCACAAAATGTTTACTCTCTCTTGCCAAAGGATTAGGAAAGGGGCATCCTAGTAAAGCAGAAAACTTTTGGACAATATTTGCCCTATTGCAGTGAAACACCCCAGAGAAAACTGTTGCCCTATTCCTACTCCCATAAGTCATGAGAAAAGTAAAAACTAAAGAGACTGTCAAGACTGGCATGTTTGTGGAACAACCAGATAGAACTTTCATCTGTTGCTGATGACAGTCTCATTTAATTTAACCACTTCAGATAGCAATTTGGGAATATTTAGTAAAGCTGAAGATGGGCATACACTTTCACATAGCAATTTTACATTTAAGTGTATCCCTAGTTAATAACTAATACATATACATAAGAAGACAAGTACAAGAATTTTTATTTTAGCACTATTGGTGTGATGGTTAATTTTCATGTGTCAATTTGACTAGACCATGGGGTGACCAGATATTTGGCTAAACATTATTTCAGAGTGTGTCTATGAGGGTGTTTCTGGATGAGATTAGCATTTGAATCAGTAGACTGAGTAAAGCAGATAACTTCCCACAATGTGGGAGGACATCATCCAATCGGTTGAGTGCTTGAATAGAACAAAAAGGTGATAAAAGGGAGAATTCAGGCTCTTTCTCTGCCTGACCACTTGAACTAGGACATTGGTCTTCTCCTGCCCTCATAATGGGACTTATACTCTATGTGTGTGTATACTATACATCTATATCTATATCTGTGTATCTATCTATGAACCTATGTATCTGTCTCCTATTGATTCTGTTTCTCTGGAGAACCCTAACAAAATTGGCTTTTTTTTTTTTTTTTTTTTAATTTATTTATTTAATTAATTAATTTATTTATTTTTGGCTGTGCTGGGTCTTCGGTTCGTGCGAGGGCTTTCTCTAGTTGCGGCAAGTGGGGGCCACTCTTCATCGCGGTGCGGGGACCGCTCTTCATCGCGGTGCGCGGGCCTTTCACTATTGCGGCCCCTCCCGTTGCGGGGCACAGGCTCCAGACGCGCAGGCTCAGCAGCTGTGGCTCACGGGCCCAGCTGCTCCGTGGCATGTGGGATCTTCCCAGACCAGGGCTCGAACCCGTGTCTCCTGCATTAGCAGGCAGATTCTCAACCACTGCGCCACCAGGGAAGCCCAGGCTTTTTTTTTTTTTAAAGGTGGCTATAACAATATCAATAGCCTATCAACAAGAAATAAATTTATAAAATATATTAAATAATCCTTTGTCTAAATACCAGTTACAATAAACTAGAACTGCACAGATATATGTCTCATAAAAATATTAAGTGAAAAAAAGAAGATGAATGTATGTACAGGACAATATTATTTATGTAACGATTTATGTTGTACAGTACGACACCACACTTTTAAGATGTCTGTGGTTTACATGAACTGATACAAAATTAACTGTAGATAACATATGAAAAATTTAAAAATATATTATAATCCCTGTGGCAACTACTTAAAATGAAAATAAGCATAAGTAAAGGCCAATGTAAAAATTAAAATGGAAATTAAACTGATGTCACTGAAACACAACTCTGTTTTTTCAGTGTGGATTGGGAGTCCTTCCCCAATTTTCCAAATTCTCCCCAGAATGTGGAGTGTAAGGTGCTGATGTGTGTGTATTAAACTAGAAAGCCTGGGGAAAAAATGGAATTTAAAAAATTAAAGTTTTAAAAAACAGGCAAGGAGAAACCAAAGAACAAAAAGCAACAGCAGCAACAACAAAGGAAAGGAGACAGTAGAAGACAAAGTGGTAGAAGCAAACCAAGCTTATCAATAAGCACTTTAAAGGTTAATGGACTAACTAATTAAAAGGCAGAGATTGTCAAAATGATTTTAAAAAACAGGATCTAACTACACCCTGTCACAATGTGCTCTATTTAATTATCTTGCAATCATCATTTCATAGAGTGATTGTGAATTATCTCCAACTCCCAAATACTACAAAGGCTATAATATAAATCAGTGCAATTGTACCGTAAATCTAAAAGTAACAACCACCTTCATGCTTTCTTTTATTTTTTATTTTTCTTTTTGTTTTCAGTCATCTCTAAGATGTTGTCCCCATCTCCAACTATATTCTGCTCTTTTATTCCAGTTGCCAGAAGAGAGCTCTGAGTAGCCCACCTCCTGGCCAGCGTATCTTTTTTTTTCCAATTTTTTTACCATTTTAGTGTTAAATAGATTCATAATATTGTGCTGCCACCATGACCATCATCACCAGAAGTCTTTTCATTTTGTAAAACTGAAACTCTATACCCATTAAATAATAACTGTCCATTCCCATTTACCCCCAGCCCCTGGAAACCACCATTCTACTTTTAGTTTCAACGAGTGACTACTCTAGGTACCTCATGTAAGTGGAATCATACAGTATTTGTCTTTTTGTGACTGGCTTACTTCACTCAGCAGAATGTCCTCAAGGTTCATCCATGTTGTGCATATGTCAGAATTCCCTTCCTTTTTAAGGTTGAACAATATTCCCTTGTATGTCTAGTCATCCCTCAGTATCCTTGGAGGATTGGTTTCAGGAGTCTCTGCAAATACCAAAATCCATGGATGTTCAAGTTCCTTACATAAAATGGCATAGTACAATGAATATAGTTGGCCCTCTGTATCTGCGGATTTTGCACCCATGGATTCAATCAACAGTGCATTGAAATTTCATTTTTGGTTGGTTAAATCTGCAGAGGCAAAGCCTGCAGATACAGAGGACCAAATGTATACACCACATTTTGTTTATCCAGTCATCTGTCAATGCTACTATGAACATGAGTGTACAAATAACTCTTCCAGGCATTCTTTCAATTCTTCACCTGGAATTAGAACTGCTGGACATATGATAATTCTACTTTTAATTATTTGAAGAACCACCATACTGCCTTTCACAGTAGCTTTACCATTTTACATCCCTACCAATAGTGTACTGGATTCCATTTTCTCCACATCCTTACCAACACTTGTTATTTTCTCTGTGTCAGTTCATTTGTTAGACAGTATTCATCCTAATGGATTTGAAGAAGTATCTCATTGTAGTTTTGATTTTCATTTTGGTAATGAACAGTGATGTTAAACATCTTTTCACATATGTGTTGGCCATTTTTATGTCTTCTTTGAGAAATATCTATTCAAGTCCTTTGCCCATTTTTGAATAACATTCTTTGTTTTTTTGTTGTTGAGTATTAGGAGATCTCTATATATTCTAGACATTAATCTCTTATCAGATAAATGATTTGCACATATTTTATCCCATTCTGTGTGTTACCTTTTTACTTGGTTGATAGTCTTTTTATACACAAAACTTTTTAGTTTTCAGCACAATTTGTCTATTTTTTCTTTTGTTGCCTGTGCCTTTGGTATCATATTCAAGGAATCATTGCCAAATCTAATGTTGTGAAATGTTTGCCCTATGTTTTCTTGAAGAGTTTGATAGTTTTAGGTTTTACATTTAGATCTTTGATCCATTTTAAATTAATTTTATATATGGTGTTAGGTAAAGGTCCAACTTCATTCTTTTGCATGTGGATGTTCAGTTTTCCTAGCAACATTTGTTGAAAATACTGTCCTTTCTTCACTGAAAGGTCTTGGCACTTTTGTCAAAAATCATTTGATCTTATATGTGAAAGTTTATTTTTCTGGGCTCTCTATTATATTCCTTTGGTCTATATGTCTGCCTTTATGCCAGTACTGATTACTGTAGCTTTGTAGTGAGTTTTGAAATCAGGAAATGTGACTCCTCCAACTTTATTCCAAGATTGTTTTGGCTAGTCGGGGTGCTTGAGTTTCCATATGAATTTTAGAATGGGTTTTTCTATTTCTGCAAAACAAGTCATTGGGATTTTGATAGGGATTGCATTCCTATAGGGATTGCATTGATTTATAGGTTTTTGTTTTTTTAAGCACTTTGAATATATTGGCCCACTGATTTCTGGCCTCCAAAGTTTCTGATGAGAAATATACCACTAATCTTATTAAAGATCCTCCTTGTATGTAACAAGTCACTTTTCTGTTGCTGCTTTGAAGAGTCCATCTTTGTCTGTCTTTCAAAAATTTGATTATAACATGTCTTGATGCACGTGTCTTTTAGTTTTTAGTTCAAATTTTTACTTGGAGTTTGTTGAACTCCTTGGAAGTTTATGTTCATGCCTTTCATCAAATTTTGGATACTTCAGCCATTATTTCTTTAAATATTCTCTCTGCCCCTTCCTCTCTCTCTTCTTATATAACTCCCACAATGCATATATTGATCCAGTTGATGGTTTCCTACAGGTCTGTTAGGCTCTGCTAACATTTCTTTAATATTTTTTCTTTCTGTTCCTCAGTCATGATGATTTCCATTGTCCTATCTTCAAGTTCACTGATTCTTTTTTCTGCCTGGTCTAATCTGTCTTTTAATCCCTCTAGTGAGTTTTTCATTTCAATTATTGTATTTTCCAGCTCCAGAATTTCTTTTTGGTTTCTTTTTATGTTTTCTATCTCTTTATCAATCATTCCATTTTGTTCACACATTGCTCTTTGACCTCCTCCACATGTTCCTTTCATTTTTTTGAGCATCCTCAAAGCAGTTGCCTTAAAGTCTCTGTTCAGTAGGTCTGCCATTGGTCTTTTTCAGGGACAGTTTCTGTTGATTTTTTTCCTTTGAATGTGCCATACTTTCCTGTTTCTTTGTATGCCTTGTGATTCTTTTATTGAAAACTGGACAGTTAAATCTAATGGATTTAATCCTGGAGATCACATTATCTTACTTCCCTAGTGTATGCTGTGCTTTACTTTGGCGGGGGGGGGGGGTTGTTTGTGTGTTTATTGTTTTGTTTTGTTTTTGATTGATGTACACTGCCTCTGTGACACAGATAAGCCTGAGGTATAAATTTTAGATCTTCTTAGGTCTTTTCTGAGCCTATGCATTTCCCTGGGCAGGTGTGGTGACTTTCAAAATTTTTCAGTATGTGCAGTTGCTTTTAAGTGTCCTTTTCAGCCATTAGGACTCAGATAAAATCTCACCACATCATAGAGATTTTCTGATTACCATAACTAAAGTAAGTTTCCTGTATTCTCTGTTAGACTGTTGCTTGTTTCCTTTATAGGTCTTATAGCATTTTATAACTATTTTGTTTGTTGAATTATATTTATTTATTTATTCATGTTTGGCCCTCTGCACAAGAATGTCAGATACATCAGGTTAGGGATCACATCTATCCAGTTTATTATTTTCATCCCCAACAACTTGTCCAGTTTCATGCATATAGAAAAATTTAAATGAATCTTTACTTAATGAGTTAGTGAGTAAAGGTGGACTAAGAAATGCAATCAACTCATTATCTAAAGAACAATTAAAGAGTAGTAGGTAAAATAGACTCAGATGCTATTTTTTTTTTTTTTGTTCAGATAAATTTACGTATTTATGTCAGTCAGGATTTGTTAGGTTATGCTACAATAACAACCAATATCCATGGCTTAAATCTCAGTGGCTTAAAGTCCAAAGTTTATTCCTCTCTCATGCAAATTTATTTTGAATCTGGGAAACTCTCCATACACTTGTCCTCTATAAACATGTGTAGCATTAAACATTCACATCTACACATGCTCCCATGATTGCAATGGCAGAGGAAAAGAAAGGCATAGAGAACTGGCAAATTAATGCTTCTAGCTGAAAGTTATAATGCAAGTTATGTTCATATTTTATTGGTCAAAGCATGTGATAATGGCCATACTTAACTTCAGCAGAGTGAGACAGTACAGTCCTACCATATGTCTAGAAAGAGCCAGGAACCAGGTAGCAGTAGGACAGTAGTAATGTCTGCCACAATGAACAAATTGAATAACATGCTTTGTAGAGCTCATCCTTCCATTTTATTCTTGGAGAAAATGCTAGTATGAACCCTGAGAGATGTGTGGGGAAAATAGACTTTTCATCTAACCTCATATTTTCTGTGGTCACTAGAGAGACTCATTGAGGTACTGCCAAAATAATGCTAACTTAAATTCTGCAATACATAACAATTAAGTGAAATAGAGTGGTGACAAATAAAGTAATATAAGGAATAATATCACAAGTAAGAGCTATGTGAAATTAAACATATAGATGGCAACTCATATAGATTGGAGTTTTCATGGAAAAAGTGATCTCTACCTTCTACTTAATTTTGCTGTGAACCTAAAACAGCTCTAAAAAATATAATCTACTAAATTAAAAAAATTGCAAATGAAAAAAGCTAACAAGAAAAATAATGAGAGGACTTACCAAAAAACCCACATGCAGGTAAGGAAAACTGCATGAACAATAGTTTATGTAGAATAGGCTTAAACAAGGGAAGAGAGTACAATATTTAGTTTGGTACAGATGTCAGATTACATAGCAAGGGGTAGGTTACATGGTAGTGGAACTGACAGACTACAAGAACAATTGGGATTGCATTTTATAACCAGTGAGAAGTCATTGAAGGGAAGATGGGGTAAACATTATGCAAAACTAACTTAGAAAAGTTGAGTAATTTTCTCCAACTCATTTACCTAGAAAGTGGAAGAGTTGAGATTTGAATTAGTGGGCTCAAATGCAAACATCTGTGCCCTTAATACTACTTTATACTGTGTCTCAGATTGAAGGAGAAGGAAAGTAAAATTAGAAGAATATTCTAGGAGTGTTGTGATAAAGGATCTGAAGGCTAGCCATAGGAATATAAAGAAAAAGATATCTCAAAGCAGTGTGCAACTTGATATTATGTTAAATCATTTCTAAGAAAGCAAAAGTTAACCAAACTCTGTAGTAAATAAAAATTTAAAGCAGTTCCCTGAAATTAGTCTGCCATTAACTGTAGGTGATGAATAACTTTAAACAACACTAATTCACTTCTGGATATACCTACAGGCATTAAGAACTATTTAAAATATCTTTGCCTCAAAACATTCTATACAGAATCAATTAAAAACTATCAGTACAATTTCTTCTAGCACCTGGAGCAGGTTTCCGTGGAAGTAGCCCCTAGGCAACAATTTTGTTTCTAGAGACCAAAAATGTCTTATTACTCAAATAACCAGGTCTTTGTTTTGACTTTACTTTTTTTTGAGTTCTGTTTTGAATGTATGTATGTGTTTGTATATAAACATAAACGTATCTATCTATCTAGAGAGATGGATAGATAGATGGATAGATAGATGGATTATAAGGATGGATATAGATATACAGTATATATGTGTATGGATTTTGCCCTTATGTGAACATTACAATTAAAGTACCTAGACAGATTTTATTAGAAGAACAAAATGAGCCTAGTAGAAATACAATTGTTGTTGCTTTTAAAAATATCATAACTCTAAAATTGCACCCTGAGTGCTGCTTCCTAAAATAATGTGATGAGAGTTTGGAGGCCTGGGTGTGCTGCTAACATTTAACTGTGTAACAGGGTAAGCCAGTTTGGGGCTTTAGATAACATATAGGAAAACCAGTTGCTGGCAACTGTGAGGATAAAGTACAGTTGAACTGGGTAGTCGTTAAGAACTCTTGATAATCTAAGCTTTTATAATGTTTATGACTCTAGATGCCAAATAAAAATAATAGTTAAAAAATATGGTGATCTTAACATGTGCCAGGCATGATGCTAAGCATTTTATATTAACTGACTTATTTTACGTATGTTATGTATATAGTGATAGTCCCATTAGCTTAGCTATGTTGCCATAACAAAGTACCATAGCCGTGGTGGCTTTCACAACAGAAATTTATTTTCTTATAGTTCTGGAGACTGGAAGTCTGAGATCAGGGTGCCAGTATGGTCAGGTTCTGGTGTGAGCTTTCTTCCTGGTCTGTAGATGGTTGCTATCATACTGTGTGCTCACATGACCTTTGCTCAGTGTGTGCACTCTCGGAGAGAGAAAGCAAGCTCTCTGGTGTCCCTTTTTATAAGGTCACTAACACTATCGTGAGGGCCCACCCTAATTACCTCTCAAAGGCTCTGTCTCCAAATACTATCACATTGGGGGTTAGAGCTTCAACATCTGAATTTTGGAGAAACACAATTCAGTGCATAGCACCTATGAACTAGATACCATTGTTATACACATTTAAAAATTAGGAAACTGACCCACGCATAGCTTAATAACTTGATCATAGGTCATACACATTTAAATGATAAAACTGAACATTATCAGTGGTCTTTAAAAAAATGTTGTGGTACATCTCTGAACCTTTCTAATTTCCAAAAGGTGTTCCTGACGGGGATATACTGGCAGCTTTTCACTCATATACTTTTTCTTACATCATTAGGAAAAAGTAAATAACGATAAACATTACAAGTTTACAAATCTGAACTGACATAAGAACATTTCAAATTGAATTGGCACAATCCATGATTTGAGGCTTATGAAGTTTTTGAAAAACATGAATTTAAATTTTTAGAAGACATAGAAATTTCCAAAAGAAGTAAATATTAAGGACTATAAATAGCAATAGCACCTTTTGCTAAAATTCTGTTGCTTGTTTAGAGTAAGCTGGACTATACAAAGAACCTCAGATTTTGCAACTGGAGAGGCTTTGCTTGAGAATGGCTGAATTATCAGAAGTCTAACAAGAAGAGCTGGGTTGAAAGCTGAGGAACATGATGAGGAAGTTTTCTTAGTATGATTAAAGATATTCTATAGTTTGCTATTTTGCTGAAGTTTCAATGGAACTGAAGATGTATAGTGGTGAAAAAATTTCTCTAGGGATCACCCTTCAGGATAGTTGTTTCATTAGGAACGACTATTAAAAATTAAAATCTGAAGTATTTGTCAGGCTTTATTTAATCTGATGTAAGAAAGAGGAGAGCAAGCATCTGAGAATGTTTAACTAAACTAATTATATCAATAAAAGAGCCATATTATCCAGTTTAAGGAAAATGTTATATGATATGAAGTACCATGGATGCCTTCCTATTTGGGCTTTAAAAAATGTATCTATGTATGGGAAAAATAATTTTTTTGTGACAAAAAGGGAGCATCTGCTAATAACTTTGAGTGAATACATTTCTCTATTAATAATAACCTACTGGGAAGTGGCAATTTCATGCTGGCTAACTGATTTTATTCATCTCTGGAAAGTCTTTGTCTTCAATCTCTGTTCATGCTCCCTGATCCTCCAATAGAACAATAATAAACAAACAATTTAAATGTCACCTAGTCAGAGCCGAAATGATAACCAGCGTTAGGAATACTTGTTTACTATGGTCTCAGAAATATTCTTCTGAAAACATTCTTTTGCCTTTGGTAGTGGACAGAAAATAGAAACTAAAATGTCTATTTTAAAAGTTTTTAAAATAAATTATACTCCTAAACAAAATGTCCAAGCATGGTAGTTTTTTTCTGAGTATAATAACTTTATAATTCAAAAAATACACTTTCACTTTATGATAGAAGCATGGTATTTTAAAAGGTCACCTAACACACCAAAATTTTCTTTCTGGTCAGTGACATGATAGACTTCTGGACTGCCTGTTTAGAATTCTGTTACACTTGTTTGTTGTAGAAAAAAAATCATAGGTTATAGGGCCTAGTTGTTTTGTGATATAAATGGGGTAGGTAAGGTTAGATTTCAGCCTCAATTCTTTGGAAGACTTATGGAGATACTTGGTTTGGCTATAAGCTGATTCTTTGTTTCCAGTTAAACATGTTAAGTCAAATTTGATGAGAAATTGAGGACCCTTATGACTAGGGAATCAATTCACTCAGATTCTACTAAATAAGAGCTTCTCTCAGCTAGATTTTATGTTCATGATAATTCCTTTTGGAAATTCAGTTTGCTAAAACAGAAGCTGTTTTTAAAGGTATAGCTGATAACCTACATAGAGAACGCAAAATGGCTGTTTCCTTTTTTTTTTTTTTTAATTTTATTTATTTATTTATTTATTTTTGGCTGTGTTGGGTCTTCGTTTCTGTGCGAGGGCTTTCTCTAGTTGCAGCAAGTGGGGGCCACTCTTCATCGCGGTGCACGGGCCTCTCACTGTCACGGCCTCTCTTGTTGCGGGGCACAGGCTCCAGACGCGCAGGCTCAGTAGTTGTGGTTCACGGGCCTAGTTGCTCCGCGGCATGTGGGATCTTCCCAGACCAGGGCTCGAACCCGTGTCCCCTGCATTGGCAGGCAGATTCTCAACCACTGCGCCACCAGGGAAGCGCTGGCTGTTTCCTTTAAGCATTAAAGATTAAGGGATTAAATTCAAGGCTTTTAGTGTTATTATATATACTAAGGACAGAGGGCATTCTCTTAATCATGTATTTGAAGAAAAAAGTCAAGCTTTAATAAAATATTTCAGAGGGAGGCTGACTGACATTGTATATTTGTGCGTTGATTTTTTTCCTTCAGAAGAAATTGGCTTATCTGGAGAATATTAATCATGGGTACCAAGAAAAAAATACATTAAACATGAAATATTTGTTCTGGAGAGCTCTTACTAAAAAATATGCATGCATGCATACATGTAATATATACATGTCTATATACTTATTCATATAAAATATACATGTATATATATAGTCATAAACTTAATTTGGAACTTCATGTAGAGTTTATTGTTTAGTCTTCTCTAAAGCAATAAAGAATATAAAACCTGCAGATTATAGTTCCAAAATAGTTCAAAGGAAGAGAGCATATTTAGGAGGGACTGATTCAACTGAATCATTCTTTTTGCAAATAATAATTGATACCTTTCCTAACTGAGTATCACTGAAATGTATTAGCTCCTTCTACTGCACCTGATAATTATCTCCTGGAAAAATGTAAGAAAGCACTTATTCCCACCAGCACAATTTTCTTTGTACAAATAGTTTAATCAGAATATAGTTAGGAAAATAAAAAGTTCAAAATATCAAAGCATCAAAGTTCTCCCCTAAATATTGATTATTGCGACCATAGGCTACATAAAATATGCTGGAACCTAAGCTTGTAACATTAATCCCTTTTCATGATTTCCAGAAGGTGGAAGTTGTTTTCAGGGCCAACGAACAGTTTAGAGGATGTGTGTTTGCAGATTCTGGGTCTGCTGATTTAGTGATGCCCTCCTAGGGATCTCAGTGAGTTGTGGAGCCCTGGGGAACTGTCTCAACCTTGGATGTACCATTAAACCAGATGGCCATGCACAAATAGTACTTGGAGTAAGTACTTATTACTTAGTAATGCAAATGCAATTCTAGTAATAAGCTTCACTAAAACCATTCTTGGAATACATTTTAAGTAACAAACGTTATTTACAAACACACCATTCTCCTTTGAAAAAGAGCTTCAGGGAGGGATTCAAAAGAAGAGGATGGGAGTTCATGATCCAGACAGCAAACAGGGCAAAAGAGAATACCATATTTAAACAGATTTGCATTTATTAATATGACTAAGCACTCTTATTTTTCTTCAAAATAGTTTGGCACTTAAATAAAAACAAATATTTAATTTGTTGAAAAACCTTAGACATCTTGCAAGTAGAATGTAGGGCTTGTAAAGAATCACAATATATTTTATGGAGGCAAAGCAATATTTTTAAGGACCAGATTTTTTTAAAATGAATTGTACCTACATCAAGAAAAATACAAAAATATTCACAAAAGCCTGTTCATGTTGTTTACTGGGAGGTAGAGGAAGGGGATTCAAAAAGGAAAAAAATATAGGGAAAGAAAAAAAAACACAAAATAGGAAAATACACATGGTGAAATGTTAACTGTGAAGATAAAATATAGATTATGTAATTCTATTTATAAAATTACTGCAATTATGGTATTAGACAAAATATTTACATTAGAATGGTTAGAAAGAAAATTGACAAAAATATTTGATCAGGTGATTTTATTGTAGATGATTTTTTGCCTTGAATGTCTGTGTTTTTCTTGTTTTTGTAATAAAATTAGAGTTAGTGTGATCAAGAGAAAGAGAAGATAAGCCACAGTCTGGGACAATATATTGGCAAAAGATTTCTTAGGGCAGGGAAACTACTCTGTATGATACTATAATGGTGGATACATGTCATTATATACTTGTCCAAACCTGCAGAATGCATGACATCAAGAGTGAACCATAATGTGGACTATGGACTTTTGGTGATTATGAGGTGATAATGTAGGTTCATCAGTTGTAGCAAAAGTACCACTTCTGGTGGGGGCTGCTGATAATGGGAGGGGCTGTGCATGTGTGTGGATGGAGGTATATAGGAAGCCTCTTTACCTTCCTCTCACTTTTGCTGTAAACCTAAAACTATTCTAAAAATTAAGTTTAAAAAAAAATTAACATGACATTGACATGCTTGGAATCACTTTGGTAAATGAATTATAACTACTTCCCTTTGTTATCTGGCAAGTTGTAACAGCAGTCATCCCACAGAGAAACATACATATAGAACTGCCTCCTAACTGTTCTCCTGCTTCCATCCTTGTCACTCTGCAGTCTAGTTCCCTTACAGCAGGCAGAGTGATCCTTTTACAGTGTATGTCACAACCTGTCACTCCCCTGTTCAAAACATGCTAATGGCTTCCCACCTTGGAGTAAAATCCAGAGTCTTCCATAACCTCTAGGCAATCTGCAGCCTGCCTCCACCCACAGTCTCTCTCAATTTCATCTACCCCGTACTCATCATTCTCCTGTCACCACTCTGTGCTCTTGGCTGCTCCTTCTACACATAACAAAGCCTCTTGCCTCACGTCTTTGCATTTACTGTCCCCTGTGTCTGAGTCACTCTCCTTGCCAGCTAGCCCCATGGTTTCACTGCTCATTTCATTCAGGTCTCTGCTCATGTCATGTCCTAATGGACACCTTTCCTGAATACTCTTCTTCTCCAATTATTCTTTATCCCCTCACTCTGTTTTACTTTCCTTATATTTCTTCACAGGACTTACCACCAAGTGAAATAATTACATCACCATTTTTATCTTTTTTTTTTCCCCCTACTAGAATCTAAGTTTGCTGGGGGCAGGGGCTTTGGTGCTTTTGTTGCCTGCTACATTACCAGACACCAGCACAGTACCTGGCCCTTAGCCGCATAGAAGTGTATTTCTCCCCTGCCACATCTTCCCCGGACTTAGACGTATACTTTGCAAACAAACCACACAGGCTTCCCATTCAGCTCCTTGTCCTCTTGTTCATCCTTGAATCAGCCTTTTCCACTGGACTCATACCATTTAAGGAAAGGGTTTTCTCTCCTCCCATTTCTCTCTTAGATTCCATCCTTTCTTCTTTCCTTCCTTCCTTCCCTCCTTTCTCCTTTCCCTCCTTTTTTCCTCCCTTCTCCCTCCCTCCTTCCTTCCCTTCCTTTCTTTTATTCTTTTTTTAAACTATAAAACATACCAATTTGCTCTTACTTTGTTACTCTCTCCCATGTCATTCACCCTAACATGATACTGCTTATCATTTCTGGCAATACAAATATATATTTTTAAATTTGTAGATAATAAAATCCCACTGTTCTCATTGGGGTGGCAACTTATCAGGAATCACTGTTTCATGCCATTACATACTCACAGACTTAAGGGAGATATCTGCTGGCAACTTATGATTGGGTGTTTCTTACCTACCAATAGTTTATTTAAGGTTATTTGTAACAGGTTGACACTGGAGGGTCTTCTTGCTGCTTTTGGCCTCTTCCTAAGCCCACCCCCCAATAAACAGTGAATAAATTTATAGAGTCACTTATATGCTAACTACAGGTTTAACAGGGATGGATAATCACATTTAAAATCTGTGTATGTATATTCTTTTACCTCTATAGAGTAGGTGTAGGGACACAATCTGGTTAGTTGAGAAAGCTAAATAATGCATTTGGAAAGATATTTTAATATTTAAAAAAATTTTATAGGGAAGAGAAGTTGTAACTTTATAAATGACCCTGAGTAGCACACTGCTGATTGCCCTCTCTCAATGCTGTACAGCTTGTGCGTGACCTAGGACTAGAGGGGCAGGTGGAGAGATGGTAGACAAAGATTTTGCTTTGTTTATGTTTTTCATGCAAACACTGCTTTCTTCAGGACTTTTTAGTTTATATGTGAAATTTCTGTTGATGGTAGACAAGGATTTTGCTTTGTCTGCATTTTTCATGTGAACACTGCTTCCTTCAGGACTTTTTAAAGTTTACACCTAAAATTTGTACTAAGAAAATTACTTCCTATAAATTATTTTTACTTTTGAATAATTTTATTTTCATTACAGTTAATAGATGTGCTAGATAATAAATAGACTGTTTGAAGCTAAGTATTATGAGTTCCATTTCTGCTAGAATGGTGACTTCATACCCCAACTAACATATAAGAATGCTGGATAGTATGTAAAAATCCTGCAGTAGACCTGGTAAGAAAATAAATATTCTGATGCTAAAAATGAAGCCAAAGCAGAAACTAGGAGATCTGTATGTGACTTTGGCACATTAGAGATGTTTTGTGAAGTGAATGAAAAGTTCATTTTTGAATGAAACAAGAATTAATTCTGATGTTTGAAGGGTGAGAGCAGATGATATAGTTAGAGATTACATCATTCTCTTAATATTAAAGTTAAATTCATACACAGTCTCTTTTCTCCTACATTTGTCTGACCTTACACAGGTCAAATTCTTATTTTAAAAATCCTGTCTTTTATGTATACTTTAGGCAGACCAATTCAGAAAATGTATCTGAAAAAATAGTTTTCTTCTCCCAAAGATAAATGTAATCTTCTAATCTTTTCTCCTTGGCATGTAACTCTTACTTGCATATATTGTTCTAAAATTCTTATCTTCTACTGAGCCAACATGAAAGGCAGTCACGTCTTACTTCTTTCTGCGCTTCTCTGTACATTTGTGGTATAGTAACTTCTTCAAAAGCAAAAACCTCTCCCCTCAGTAGAGTGCCACATTTCACAAGAAAAGTGGGCTTTCTGGAATGAAAAACAATTGCCTGATTAGCCAAGAGTAGAGGCATGTCAAGTTCAATGGTAAAATCTTACTGGATACCAGATTATAAAACTAGAACATCTGCATCTAGTCATGGTAGGCTTCCTTTGCCTGCTTTCTGCAAATACCATTCTGTTCAGTGAGTTCTGCAAGTTAAGGTATATATTTTCATAAACTCAGGTGCTATTTATGCTTTGCCCCTTTTAACTGACAATGAGCTATCTGGAAGTTAGAGGTTTGCAGTCTGTTTCTGAATTGCCAAAAGCTATAGTCCCAGAAAAGAAGCTAAATATAGTGGTAGAGATGATAGTGGTAGAGATAACTTATCACAGTGACTGAACATGTAGTATTCAAATCATTTCTCAATTATAATGTATTTAAATGCAGTCCTATATCAACCTAAATGATGACAAATCATGGAGCTGTAATTTACATTCACTAATTTAGAACCATACATTTAAGCAAATTCATTTACAGTAACAGTTCTACTTAAAGTAATCTACCACAAAAGGATGATCAAATAATAATGTGCACAGGTTACTCCATAGAGGCATGAAGTATTGGTTCATTACTTATACAAACAGAATTTACAGAGATGGAAAAAATGATTACTACTCAACAGAATTGTTTTATTTCATTAGTTTAAGGTAGTATGAAACATAATTTCATAAGTAGTGATTTGCCAGATGCTTTCAACAGAATAGTTGATTCATTGCTTATTTTGAGTGCTGATCTTTATGTCATTTTAGAAGAGGAGTATAACTTTGAAATAGGGCATGTTGAAGAAACTTGAAAACATGTTTCATAACTATATAATTATTTTAATTAATTAAACTTTATTTTCATCTTTTCCTGCTCACTTAAAAAATGTTAGGTGACTGTGAGGGTGATGTATAACCAAAATGCAACTCAAAAAATGAAAATATGAGATAAAAAATTGTTTGCCAGTTTGGGTTTTTATGTTTCCCAATTCCATTATTCCATTTACTCTTTCTTTCTAGAGAAGTAACATTTGTTATAGAAAATGGTTTGTCAGTTTATTGATATCAGTATTTAAAATTTTAAGAGCTCTACTTTTTTACTAAAAAGATTTAAATAACTTGTAAAAGAATGCATGATCTTTTATATATTTCTAACATGATACAACATTTAAGATTTGAATAATATTAGATGAATAGTCTAAACTTTCATGCAATGAGTATGTTTTCTACATTCTTACAGTTTATGTATATTTTATTATGAAAAGTCAGATGTTTAATGTTAATTCTTACTATGAAAATAAAATAGGGGAAATGGGAGATTTATACAGAATTTGGTCACTAGTCCTTGTGGAATGGATAACTGATCAAGGAGACTAATTGAGCACTTTGTCTTTACAACTTTTAGGATGTATAAGAGGCACCTAGGGTGCTTGCTAAAAATGCTGAAATCTCTACATCTCAGCTTACTTTCCAAAATGAAAAATTCCTAATCAAAATAGGAGAAGCAATCCATCAATAAAACTAGAATGAAGTTTGGCATAGGGAGATCTGAAAATGTGAAAAAGAATTAAAAATTTTTGTACATATTAACATGTGGAGGAATATTAAATGGGGATGGGGTGGGAGCTCTGAAACACCATTAAGAGACTGCATACCTCTTATCCTGAACTCTATTCAATGGTAAAGGATTCTCCGATCCTGGAACTAAAAATGAGTGGTGCTACTGTGTCCCAGGAAGAAGAGATAAATTCTGGTAGATGGTATGTTGGGGGGTCCCCAAGACAACTCTCAGTCTTAATAGTTCACTTGAAGGACACACAAAACTCAGAAAAGTTGTTATACGCAGTTATTATAGTTCATTACAGTGAAAGATTAATTACAATCAGGAAAGGGAAAGTACACACAGAGTGGAGTTCAGGAGAAACCAGGCACAAGCTTCCTGTTATCCCCTCCCAGAGGAATGGCACAGATAATGCTTAATTCTCCCAGGAACAATGTTTGACACAATGTGCAAAGTGTATTGGAGGTGAACCATGTAGGCATACATCACCTGTGTGACTGACCTTAGTTACTCATCTCCAGCCTCCCCAGAGGTCAGACAGATAGAGCATGGGCCAAAGCCTCAGGCATACCAACACATCCTCAAAACACTTAGAACAGGCAGGATATTTCCAGCATTCAAAAGTTTTCTCTCCAGAGCTAGTCAAGGGCCAGTTCTTTCTTTGGACTATGCAGGGTTTGAGTAACCAAGGCCTGCTGAGTTAATCCTTTACTGTACAGATGATGATATCCAGAAGGGATAATCAGATCATAATAGAGCCTTCCAGACTTCACCATCCTGAACACCCTATACCTGTTTTTCATGTGGCAGTAACCAATAGGCCAAAAGAAAGAAAGCAAGTATATCTACTTCTTCTGAATCACTGGGAGGGAAATACTTTAAACTTGAAGTTTCATAAAGGGTTTTTCATTGTATTTTATATTTGGAAAAGGAAGGAATATGTGAAAAGCTCACAACCCTGGCGGCATTACGGAAAACACTTGGTTTTCTGATGACTTAAACTTCTACAGTGGTGGTTTTGACACATAACAATGAATGTCTTAGACTAGAAGAATAGGAGGCCAAGAGTTAGATTAAGAGAGCTTTAAACTGATATGAGAAAGGGAGAATATGTAATTCACAGAAGGAACCTAAATCATTCTTCCTCTAATTACCTATGTGGCTAATTCCCTTAGCCCCTTCAAGTCTTTTCTTAAATCTCACCTTCTTAAGGATGTCTACCTTGACCAACAAGATAGGCTGGCCCCTATGAAATTATTTTCATAAGTCAAAAACAATTGTATATGTTTCAATCTAATATATACCTGCAACCTGAAACAAACTCTCAACTCTTACTCCCTAGCATTCTCATTTCCTACTTGCCCTACACTATTTTTAATTATTTTTTCATTGTACTTAACCTCCATCTAAAATACTACATAAGGAACATTCATTGTATTCACTATTATCTATTTCAACCTCTGCTACAAAGACAAATGGGCACAGAGATGTTTTTTTCCTTTAATTTACATATGTATTCCAAGAACTTAGAAAAGTACGTGACACAAAGTTACCAAATTACTATTTGTTAAAAATAGGAATGAATAGATATTATAGCTTAGAAAGTAATAAAGAGGCATTCAGACACCTATTTAATAGTAGGGAACATTTGGAAGCGATTCTTAGATATTCTACACCAGAATGACCTAATTGCTAACAGCAAAACTTTACAGTCAGATAAATTGTTTTGGATCCTATCTTTGCTGCTAACTAACTCTGTAAACTTTGGACATTCTTTTCTTAAAAATTTCCCTAAGCCATAGTTTGCTTATCTTTACAGTAGGAACAGTAATACTCACGGAAGTGCTATTATATAATACATGATTCTTTCCATTCTGTCTTACAGACTGCATGAGAAATGTCTTTTTATTAAAAAAGAAGACCTTTTATAATTAAATATCAATAGGATAAGTATGGGTATATTGACAGAAATATAGCAATAGGAGGTTATATATTTGTTCAAAAAATGACAAGCAATGAGGGTCAAGGAAACATAAACAGAATATAACAAGGAGGAGGAACTGAATGATATAAAGGATGAGTCAACTGAGATTCTAAATGCTCCTTGCACATGGTAGAAATGTAATAGGATGAACATATAAAAATTTTAGAAGAAGGAAACATAAAAAATCATGCACTTAGAATAACAAAAACTCACCAATTGTTAAGATGGAAGTGACCTGATTTAAGAGTAATTGTGGTGGAAAAGGGTTTTATGACTCTATGACTTTGAAAGCCAATTTTAGCTGTCACCATGGCTTTCAGCTAGTCCATCACATCTGTGTGGTAAGGTGTCTTTTTGTTTTGTATTGCTTTGCTGTATCACATCTCCCTTTTAGAGAAGCTCTTTCAGGAGTATCTTAGTGGGATTTCTGGCTCACCTCTAAGATGCAGCCAGGGAATGGAGAAGATATTTAGGCCTGAATAATTGCCCCTAGGGGAATTTTTGAATCGTGAACAAGAGGCACACGAGAATTCTCTTTGTTCTTTCCCATTTTCGAGGCTTGGCTGCCAGCCTGTCACTGATTCCCAGTATCTCTCCAAATATGTCTACACTATCTCTCCAAAAAAATTCTTTTTTTTTTTTTTTTTAAACAGTTTCTGTCATTTGCTTCCAACAACCCTGATTGCCAGATGTGGTTAGTTCTAGATGTAGGACTGAGAGGTTACCAGGGTAAGGGACTTAAAAGTGATAAAACCAGGCAAACCAATATAAATTAGACCCTATCTGGATGCTATAGTTTAAGAATATTGCTTCCTGAATCAAATTACAATAACTCTGGACTTGAGTTTATGTCAATATGATTGAGTAAATAGTCAGAAAAGCTCTCCCCCTATAAATTACGTAGGTGAAATGCAACAACTAGCTAAAATACAACAATATTCCCTCAAATGCTGAGCTTGTGAGAATGTAAGGAAACTTTCCAGTGACCAAAAAGAAAGAGCTCAAAAACTCTTGAGTAATAAGCCACACTAAAATTGTGATTTGCCTAAAGGTGTTTCCCAATCTTAGTAACCAAAAGGCTTGTCTTTTAATGGACACTTAGAGACAGAAGAGAAGGCCTTATTGCAGAGAGGTCCATGTTGGAGCTGAGACTGACAAATCTGGCAATCTCAAATGGCCACAACCTAATGAAAAGGTGGAAAGAGAAAGACAAAATTCTGTCCAACAGAAAGGAGAGATATGATAACTTAGCTATTTTGGCTTGAGCTCTGGTTGGGAAAAAAATGCCTCCCCTAAAGATTTGTAACCTTAGATAGGCCCTCATGCTAATGGGTAGTTAAAATTTATACTTCCTTTGTAGTCCTGAAAACTTGCAAATGAGTAATTAGCATAAAAATGTCTCAGATTGGTAGAACATGAGGATACTTGGCAGAAGCAAAAATAATTCTCTTTTGAGGGATGCCCTCTTAACTCAGGCTGCACAGAATTCCCATGGCTTAAGTCTAGGTACTTCAGGCTTAAAAAAACACTTAAGGCAACACGCCATCATAAGCAAGAGTCAGCAGAAATACAAACAGCAGGGTCAGACCTCCAGGATCTTCAGATAATAGAATTAGACATTAAGGAAGTAAAATAAATATTCTTTTTATTTTTGGCTGCACCCCATGGCACGGGGGATCTTAGTTGCACAACCAGAAATCAAACCTGCGCCCCCTGCATTGGAAGCGCAGATTCTTTTTTTTTTTTTAAACATCTTTATTGGAGTGCGTGGATTCTTAACCACTGGACTGCCAGGGAAGTCCCTAAATATTCTTAACATGTTAAAATTTTAAATATTAAAAGAACACCACTGTTATTCAAAGAAGCACAGACATATTTGAGGAAAAAGAAGACTTGAAAACAGTGTAATAAATTAATAATACAATGGATAGGTTTAATGGCAGATTGGACAAAGCTGAAGACATATTTAGAAAACTAAAAGACAATCTGAAGAAATAACCAACAGTGCAACATAGACAATGGAAAGAAAAATATGAAAGTGAGGAACAAAGAATGACAAGTACTATAATGGGTTTAATTAGAACTTAATGAGAATGAAGAAAGACTAGAGAATGAGGAAGGGGCAATACAATGAGATAATGATGATGATTTTTGCAAATTTGTTCAATATCAAGCATCCACTGATTAAAAATTACAGTAAGTCCTGAGAAGGCAAAATATAAATAAATCCACAGTGAACTTATTTGCTTCTCAGTCTATGCTAAAGATTCTTCATGATCTGCCTTCACCATACCTAGCCAGTTATGTTTCCCACTAGTAACACCATGCATACATAGTTCTTGTTATGAAAATCTGCTTCTTAGTCAATATATATCATGGTGGTCTTTGCTATGAATTTGCTTCTTCTTCTTAATATGAAAGTCTCTCTTCTCTTCTCGTCAAAATCATATTTATTCATCAAATCCTTTTTCACAGATCCTCCACTGATTAGTCACACTGATCTCTTTTTTTCTAAACTTCTGTACACTTATATTATGAACTCCTTCACTCATTCATGATATTTATTGGGAGTCTGCTACAAACTAGCTGGATACTAGGTCCAGTAATGAATTAGAAACACTCCCTGTTCTTAGGAACATTAATATTCAGTCAAAATGACAGTAAAAATAGAGTACAGTGATAAAGTATAAACAAGATGTGAAATGAACATATTGGGATAGAGTGGGAAGGTAATCAAATATATGGGTCACTGAAGTTTTCCTAGAGGAAATAATATTTTTGCGTATACATGAAGATCAGGTAGAAATTATCCAGGCTCAGGTATGGGGGTAGGGTGAAAAAAGGCGGAGAAGATTCAGGTAGTGGGACTAACATGTTTCACAGCTTAGAGGCTTAAGAGATGATGGAGTTCTAGGGAATACAGGGGCTTGGTTATAGTGTAGAGGGTAAGGCAGAGAATGGTGAGAGTTAAGTCTGGAGTGACAGGCAGAACAGGGTGCAGATAGAGGCAGACCGTATAAGCCATGTTGAGAAATTTGAACTTTGTCCTAAAAACACTGAAAAAATCATTGAAGGATGTGATAAATGGAGGCTCTATTATTATATTTCTGTATCAGAGAGTCACTTTCATTGCCACTGGGAAGATGGATTGAAGGAACAGAGACCAGTAAAGAGGCTGCTACAATGCTTTAGACAAAAGCTGGTAATTGACACTAACATTGTACAGTGGGGAGAGCAAGTACTGGACAAATCTGTCAGACATTTGGAATAGTTGATTAGTTTTTTCTAACGGTTAGCTATGCATTTGTTTTGTCTTTTCCATTAAGTTATGAGCTGCTTAAGAGCAGAGACCATGTCTTCTTTTTTATTTATCAAAACTTCCAAGTCATCAGTAATGGAGCCTTATAAATATTTGCTGATTGAATGGGTCTTTGGATAGAATTATTCAATCACTGAGAATTTGTAAAGATAGCTGGAAGAAGCTCCAAGATGAAATTCTCAATAATTCAGTTTTCAGGGTAGTACTAAAAATGGTACTATGATGCAGAGTTCTCAAACATTACCTTCTTACAGTGGCCAGAGTAGTGAGCTATAAACCTGGTGCTGAAGGATGAACCAGTAGTTACAGCAGTAACCTTAGCTCTAGGGCAGGAAGTCAATGCCAGTGACATATTGCCAATACATGACAATTTAAAATCCAGTAAGTGAAGTAACAAAGTTGTTTTATAGCTCAGTGGACTCATGGGTAGGGCTGGAAGCTATTTTCATCCTGTATTGTCAGGCTGGCTGTCTTATGAACAATATAAACAGCAATCTGGCAAGGAATCAGGATATCTCTTTCAAAAATAAATGATAAGGGTGTATTCAGGTTATGTTTATGTGTTCCATGGAGCAAAAATTAGAAATGTATAAAGCTGATCATCCCTTTGAAGGGAAACACAGCAGGGAGTGAATGAAATTGAGCATTTTTTTAAAGAATGGGAAATCTATCTCCTCATCCAAATTATTTCCCTCTTCAATTTTGCAAAGTGGGTAAACACAGTTCCTTCTGAAATACAACAACTGTGTTACTTCTTAACTTTTCTTTGGATAATTGCTCACCATGAAACTAAACACAATCTACACTTTATTGTGTGTGAAATTTTAAATGGGAATTAAAAGGTTTTTTGTGACAACTAATTGTGAGTTGTTCTTTTATAAACCTAAATATGAGGACCTTTCAACATTAAAGAGTGTTTTACCTTATATTATATGTTTAGGATTAAAAAGTGCTTTTCTGGCATACGCTCATAAAACAAGTTGGAGCTAAAGAATTGTATATATTGAGATGACAAACTAAACAATGACATAACATAGTTCCTAAGAAACTTATCACAGGTGTATTTCATAAAAATAAACAGTATTTACTGAGTACATACGAATCTGAGTTTTATATTAAACATGTTATTATTTCATGCTCTTAACAAAACTATGTAAGAGATGCTATTATTATTCACATTTTATAGGTAAGGAACCAATACTCAGAAGGCTCAGAAACTTGCTCAATTCTGGGATTTGAATCTGGGTCTCAGAATCCTGAACAGATACTTTTTACCACCACACTACTTACAATCGTAATTAATGCCTCCCAAGAAAAGAACATCATTTGTATTTTTCACCAAGTTCGGTGGCAGTTACTATGGTCTTCATCTTCCACCAATGTAAAGAAATGGTTATTGGACACAATTGCATGCTGTAATCTGCTATTATTTCCAAAGGATTTTTATTCAGCTCTTAGGAATGTTAGGTTTAGAGTTCAAAATTTAACTAGAAGATGTCATGTTCACTCTTGTTCTCCTGAAATTATTCTCCATGCTTTTAAGGGTTTGATTGGCTTGCCCACCCCCAGCTGCTCTTGGTACATCCACAAAAGGGGTCACACCTGCAAATTTCTTTAGGAGAGTCCCCCTCATCACACAATCAGACTCTCTGCTTGATTCTCAAACTGTAGAATTCTTTACTTTCTACCACACCCACCTTTGCCATAAGCCCTTTTTACTTCTGTATTTGTTTTGACTGTCTCCAAATAATCTAGACTCTTTGTTATGCAAAGTTGCTAACCTTAATTCTCCAGTTTGCCTACTTTAAATGTGTCATAATTCTACATTAAACATATACACGTTCATACACATGTATCTACACATACACCTGTCAAAGAGGGGCTGAGTTGATAAACACTTCCTTCTCCCTAGAAGGTAAGTGAGAAGACAATGTGTGTGGGCAAAGATACAACACTCTCAACTTCTTACTAAATCTTCCTACATTTATAAAAATATTACCACTTTTGTGATTTTTGGAATAGTTTAGTTAACATTACAAACGATTCCTCTCTCTCTCTATATATATGTATTCATGGTGGTCCTTCGTGGCTTATGTCTTTAATGAGAACATTTCCAAAAGCGTGTGTGTTTCTTTACCTGTGTGTTTAGCCTACTGATTCCTATTTTACTGTAAGTTTTACCAGAATGAATGTTAATTTTATAAAACACTAATTTAAGTTTTCGTGGAGATAAGCATACACCTCTAAACTCAATATAAACATTTTTTAATATTGAACCATCTCAGCAGCTCAAGGGTGAATCCTATTTATAATTCCCTTTGAAAGCTCCTAGATTAACTTCACTGATGTTTCCCTCAGAGTCTTGGTCTTGATATTAATAAATGAGCTTTGCTTTTATTCCTCTTTCTCTCTCTTCCCCCATCCCCACCCCCTACTTTTTCTTTCTTTTTTGAGACAGTATTTATTATACTTCGGTATCACAGTTATTATGGCTTTGTAGAAAGAACTGGGAAGGGTTTTTTTTTTTTTAATTTTTAAAGTTTTGTTAATGGTCTGTGGCTGGTTCCTAAAGACTCCTAAAGATTGATATTATTTCACCTGTGAAACTGTCATAGTCTCATAACTTTTACAGGGGTAGCTCTCTGACCCTTCTTTGACCATATTTTCAGTTACTTCTTTTGCTACCTTCTGAGATGAATTCAGAAATCTGTGTTTCCCTTTAAAATAATCAATTTCATCTAGGCTTTGTGTATTATAATTTAGCATTTATTTATATTTATGCAGCTGGAGGCAATGAGTACTCACAATGCTTATTTCTTTACCCATTTCATGCTACCGACCCACTTCCTGTAACTATACACATAGTTAAGGTCTTTCTTTAACCCACATCTAAGCATTAGCATGGATAATGAAGCCCAGGTGCACTCCCCTGCTTATATCACTCAAGTGATAGAGGTGCTAACACTGTGATAGTAATCATATTGCACTATGCAAATATATCAGATCAATACATTATACACCTTAAGCTTACACAATGTTATATTTCAATTAATTTCTTTTTTTCTTTATTTTTAATTATTTTTTTATTGGAGTGTAGTTGACTTACAATGTTGTGTTAGTTTCTGCTGTACAGCAAAGTGAGTCAGTTATACATACACATATATCCACTCTTTTGTAGATTCTGTTCCTATATTAGGTGTCAATTATATTTCAATTAAAAAAAACCAAACACCTCATCTCTTCAAGCAAGGGATTGTTTATTTGGTCCCTTAAGGTTGTGCCACATACAATGGTAACCTCTGTTCTGAAAAGAAACAGTTCCAACATTTTTCCCCCTATACTCTCTCTTGACGTGTTTCAAATTTTACTCTAATCTTCATGTTGTGTGGTTTGGGGTTGCTGTTTTTTCCTAGCTTCACTGAAAATGAGGTTTACTTCACTGCTTTTGTTGCTTTCATTTTTACTTTAGTTTGGGAGTGGGAGTTGAAATAGAAAGCTCTCTCCCTGTTCATTTTTAAACAGAAATCCCCACTACCCCATTTTCTTTATAGTATCATCATTACCTAGGCAAAAAAATTAAGTGCTGTATTTGCCCGTCCCTAGCTCATCCATATGGTATTAAGATCAGTTAATAATCACTGAATGGTTTCTGTGTATAAGTTGTTTTGTCACATTCTGTGTGGGCATCGTGTTTATTAACACATCCCACCGTCCTTCACCTCCCTTGTCTCCTGTCATCATCAAGAAGTTTATCTTATGGGATGATTTACATTGACGCAAATCATGATGATATAAAACAGAAGGCAACAAGTGACGGAACGGATGTGCTAACACAGTGCAGAAAGCTTGAGGAATGGGGAATGGAAGGAGTATTGCAGGAATGACCTGTTCTTTAGAAGATGGATCAAGTTGTAACAAGTGGTGAGGATACTCCCATTGGTGGAAAGATTTGGCACCAAGGCAGAAAGATGGGGCAGAGGAGAGTACAACTAGAGACTGGCTGGTCACCCAGAACAACTGCTGGGAAGGGGGAGGTGAGTCTGGCGTGATGATTTAAGGAGTATTAAAGAAAAATAACCTTGATATCACCTACTTTTTCAAGAAACTGGGGAAATAAACTTCACATTCAATTGGTTGCTATATTTCACGTCATCAAATAAAACCAGCCCTTCCTCTTCCTCTTCCCTGTCAATATCACCAACAAAAACAATAAAAATCATACCAGCATGTTTACTGAAGTCTCAGTATATGCCAGGAGTTAAGCATGTACTTCACCTTCAATATTTTATTGATGTCTCATTTGATGTTTCATAAAACAATGCAACACAGGGGTTATTTTCACACTCATTTTTCAATTGAGGAAGCTGAGTTAAAAAAAAGGTGAAAGAACTTGATGAAGTAGAAAGTTATGTAAATAGGTTAACTGTGACGTGAATCTTGGTAGTCTGCTTATAAAGCCTGTTTGTATTGACTACACAATTCCAACTCCACCTTGATTCAAGGAAACATATTTTAAAAATATAGTATTACATATTATAAATGTAACTCATATTTATTTAGGAAAATGTCGGGAAAATGAGACTACACACAAACCGGCAAAACCATAACTAATTTTAAAGGTTTTAATAATAATTTCCCTTCTCTCTGATTCAGCTTCTCAGGGCTAACTATTGTAATAATAGTTTGTAAGCAATCTTTTATTTCAGCACGAATTTACATGCATGAATTCACCCTGTTTTACTGACCAATGATATGTTAAATATATATATTCAAGTCACTAGATTTACTATTTAAAAATTTTCTGAAGGATTTTTAAAAACATTTATTTATTTATATATTTATTTGGCTGTGCCAGGTCTTAGTTGCGGCACACGGGATCTTTTAGTTGCAGCATGAGGGATCTTTACTTGTGGCAGGCGGGATCTTTAGTGGTGGCATGCGCGATCTAGTTCCCTGACCAGGGATTGAACCTGGGACCCCTGCATTGGGAGCACAGAGTCTTAACTGCTGGACCACCAGGGAAGTCCCTGAAGTATTTTGGTTTTGGATTTACAATTCCTCTATTAATGGATATTTAGAGTGTTAAACTTATTTTGTCTTTTTGTTGTTGCTATAATGAGCTTTTAATGAACATAACTAAATTGTCTATAACTAGTCTTTTATGCTGTAATTCCACATGAGATTTAGTATTAATGGTTTTAGTATTTCTGGGTTTACTGGGCTGTAGACTATACACATTTATAATATTGATAAATAGTACCCTATTAGACTCCAGAATAGTTGTACCAGTTTATCACCCACCAACTGAATATGAGAGTAACATTTCTATATTCTATCACCCACACTGGGTGTATTAATCTTTTTTATTTTTTAGTCTCATGGGATAGGAAGAAAAACCTCTATTTTTAAGAGGTTAGTATTTTCATGTGTCCACTGGTTACTTGCAATTTTTATCTGGGATTTTATTGTATATATACTTTGTTCATTTTTCCCTTGGGATGACTGAACTTTTTAGAAGTTGATTTATAGAACCTCTTTGCATTTTATAAATATTAACCTTTGGGTTTTGCATATGTAAAAATATTTCCCCCTATTATTTATTATAAAATGTTGCTTACGATAATTTTTAATAGAGAATTAGTACACTGTTATAATTCAAATCTTTTTTGTGTGTGTATGTGGATCCTGAGTTCTGTATCATTCTGTACCTATCCATTTGGTACATTTTTATATCTAGACCTTTAATCTATTAAGTGTGGATGTTTAGATGTGAGTGGTATAAGATAAAAATATAATTCTCTTGCCCTCTAAAGATCATTCAATAGTTTTCAAACCATTTATTCACAAAGCCATATTTTGCCACTGATTTGAAATGCCATCTTCATCTACACTTAATTTATTTGAGTCTGTGCTCTCTCTGACTTAGTATTTCACTATTCCTGTGCCATTAGCACACTGTTTTAATTTCAGTAGTTTTTACACTATTTTTATATCTATTGGGTTCTCGATTCTTTTTTCTCCAAGTTTTTGTCTGCCTTACAGTCTCCATTGTCTTACATTCTGTTCTGCATTCTTTTTAAACTTTTTTCACCTTTGAGGCAATTTTTTAGGTCTTGTGCTGAGCTCCTGTCTCTGTCTCTTCTCTATCTGGGATTTCATCTACTGACTTCAGAGAAAAATTCCCTAAAAAACTACCAAACTACAAATCTCCCCTTGACATTGATAAACTTCCAAGTATTTTCATATAACCCTATCTTATCTGCCTTCTTGAATTTCCAACTAGAAGCTCCACTGAGATTTCAAACTCAATGTATTTAAAGCCCAAATCAATGATCTCAAATTTCCCTCTCACTTTCAGAAACCCATGCACAATAATATCCTGTTATAATAATACAGGTGTGAAGTTTTAGGACCTGGGTTATTGATTTTACCTGTACCTAACATCACTATTATTGTAACAATGATAAATAATTATTCTCTATGCCAGGTACTGGGTTAAACATTTTATGTACATTCCCTCTTTAATCCTTGACTCTTCCCTGTAGATTTTATGGTATCATCCTCGTTTTATAAACGTCTTAACTGAGGAAGATAGAGCTTAAAAAATCCTTGCCAAAATCATGCTTAGTTATGGCAGGGGTAGACATTTATAGTAGATCTGTGTATCTCCCAACACTTACTTGCTATGCAAACTTGCCTCACGTTGGTTGTTGTGGTCAGGTTTACAGGACCTTGGAGAGCAACAAGATGGGCTAAGGTTGGCCGGTGGAGGCTTATTATATCAGAATTATCTAGTAGGCTTTAAAAAATTATCCATGCTTCTCATATTTGTAAGATTCACTAAATTAATAAATGTCTTATCACAAAATTTTCTAAAATATGTCATACTTATTCAGAAAACAAATCCAATTCTTAATTAAATACTAAGTTAAAATACCTAAGGAAATCGGTCTTCTCTTATTTAACTTATGGTAACTACAGATAACTTTAATCACTGCATTTTATTCCATACTGTAATGGCATACCTACGTCAAGTTAATATATATAAGATACATATCAAGGACATAACATATTAGACAAATACAACTCTTCAATTTCTTAACTTTTAAGATACATAATTGCTCCACTATGAAGACTTAAATGGGGATTGTCACTTTTGTAATTAATTCTTTTTGTTTCATCCTTCTTACTAATTGAAAATAGTCTTTCAATATAGAAAGGTTTGAAATTGGATGAAGAGACAGAATTGGAAATGAAGTTGATTAACTACAAACTGTCCAAATCAATCAGAGTTTGACAGTGCCTTGGTAACACACAGAGTTCATAATTTACTTGAGATCTATCGTAATGCATATGCCATAAATTGCACAGAAGCCATGATCACTGTGCACAAAATTTAGGCTAAGAAGTTGCACTGAGAGAAAATTGCTCATTCAACATAGACTATTTTGGGAGGATATGCTTTACATTTTTCATTTAGGCCACTAACAAACGTTTGAAAATAAGTGCTTTGCTTTTTTGCCCTGATAGAATTTGACATAGGAATAAAAAAAAAAAAAGTTTAAATATATTTCCAAGCACTTAAGCATTTATAAGTAACATGGTTAGATCTGCATGTTTTGTTACAGAGTCTCAGAGGGTTAGTCTTGGGATATATTAAATATTATAGGTTATAAAGGAAAACTTATGTCTATACAATTCTATTATCCCCTCTTTAATAATGAAAATAGTATTCTAGATATTCAAAAGAAAAGAATAATTTCTGATTATCAAATTGGTTAATCATACTTACTAGTATTTTATGAACTGGCTTATATTTCTGGTTTTCAAGAAAATATATAATTATCCTTTTCTGAGGAGAACAGGAGAACAGTTAATAAAGATTATGTCATACACTTGGCTAGAACACATTATAGGACCACTTTGGCCGCAGAGATCTGTAATTCATACCCACTAGTCACTCCTCACATGCTGATATCCTGAATACTCAGTTTTCTGTGTTTTCCAACTACTTAACAAATAAAAATAGCCATCATATTATCATAAACTTATTTTAATTTTTGAATATTAGAATGTTTAAAAGAGGAAGGGAAGCATCATATGCCTCTAATATGCCAGTTATAAAAACCCTACAAAATTACTGTTTTAGATACCTATGCAAGAAATGTTGCAAATATTTGAGTTAGGGGAAAAATTCAAGAAGAGGCAAATCAGCCATGATATGTAAATGTTCAGCTTTTATCAATGCATAGATAATTTCTGATTTCTTGAAGAAATAGTAGTTGGTTTAAATAATCCTTTACTGGCCATGACATGATCACAGAAATCTTATGTGGCTGCACCGTATCTCAGAACAGATGATTTCTCAAGTCAATGCAACAAATAAAGGTGGTACCATTATTGGCCTGTTTTGAGCACATGAAAATCTGGGCAGTTCAGGGTAGGAGTGAGTGGTATGTTTGAGAGGGTAGGGATCAACTTAGAAATGCTATTAGAAAGAATAGCAGAACAGAAGAACACCTTACAGTGGGAAGAAAACACAAAACCCTATCCGGCTTTTTGGAATAAAAGAACAGAACCTTATTCTAGTCAAGTTACCACTTTCTCACTGTTTTATACATAAATCCTCCTGACCAAGGGTGGACTTTACTAATAATCAAGTACAAAGAAAAAAGCACACCAGTACATGTCTGTTTCATTTTGCTTTGCATTTTAATGGGAGAATTCTGATCAACTCCATTTTTCTATTGTTAAGTGGAGTAAAAAATGTAGGCTGATGGCTAGAAAAGGCATTGCAATATTATTCTTTTTTCTTTTTCCAATCTTTTGAGGAAGAATTATAACACTGAACACTGCTTGAACTGAATTGTCTTGGGATATAAATTTGAGCTTGATAAAAAGGAAAGTAGTAAATGTACACTGGTGATTCCAGAGTCTAAGACATGGGATGTTACTGTTCTGGGGGAGGAATGTGCAACAAAAAGGGAAAATGTTTCCTTACAAAGTAAAATTTCTAAAGAATAGTAACTGTAAACCAAATAAAATCTACTGGAGTCGACTACCAAAAAGAAAAGATGGACCATCTAATTAATAATGAATAATCATTATCTTATAGAATTTAGGTCCAAACTAAAATAATTTATATAAAAACCTATATATTTCTAGATCATCCAGTCATTCATATGAATACTGTGTGACACCTTGTTATATAGCTGTGCATAACTCATTTTGGAGACAAAAATATATTAAAACTACAACTAAGGCAGTTTAGAATATAGAGAAAATGTGGGGATATATTAGAATCAGAAAAGCAAGAGTCTTTGAGGGTTGTAACTGGTTTATTAATGGCTTAAGCAGGACAGCCAGGTGCTGATGGCTCAGGAGAAACAAGGCCTAGCTCTAGAGTTGGGAGAGGTGTCAGCCCAAACCAACTCTGAGTGTTCAGAATAGAGGAGGGTGGCTTCTCAAAGAAATGTCAGGGAACTTCTCTCCCTGTGCTGATCGTCAAAAATAACAGATATCCACTTTGGGAATACTCAGAAAATATGACTGACCCGTACCCCCTTGAATTGCAGCAAGGAAATTGATAGTACTTAGAGGAGAAAACCTTATAGCTATTCATTAAACAAATATTGTTGGATTAAACAAATACTGTTGGAGTACCTACTGTGTTGTAGACACAGTCCTAACCTCAAGAAGGTGACAGTCTACTGGGGTCAGTGCCACATGGCTCACTTCCACCACCCTGTTACCCCTCACAAATAACTCAACTTGTATGAAATTTTTATATTGGACTGTGTCTCAGATAGCAGCAGAGATCAAGCAACATATGAGCGTAAACAAATGTGCTGAGTATGAGGAAACTAATTTGTACATGTATTTTCAACTACAATTTAAAAAGACAGGGTAAGATAAAGAATGATACTAAATTATTTTTGTCTTGTTTCAGAAGTAGTGCATGTGTATTATGACAAATTACAAGTATATAGAAGTGTAAAAAGTAAAAGGTGAAAATCTGTCCCCCATATCCTCACCCATATCTTCATTCCTTGTGAGAGGTGAGCACAGTGTTAGAAGTTTGGTATATATTCTTTCTGAACTTAGACCATGCCATCAACTAAAGCATCTAGCAACATATTCCTCAAGGACAGACAACATGACCCTGAGATGCTTTTTCTAGCTTCTCTTATTACAGTCCCCTAAGGGTTCTATTGTGCCAGTTACACTTGACTTCTTGCTCTTTCCAGACTGTGTCTTATACTTTATCTCATTAGGCCCTGTATTGATGCTAGTCCTATCATGGAGAGTTCCTTTCTACACAAATGAGCATCATTTCTATTATTTTCTGTGCTCTGCCTAGCACTTAATACAATTTTAATATATCACTTCTTGATTCTATTTCAAAATGTGTAAGAATATCACTCTCTCTGAGCTGTAAGTGCTTTATTTTTTTCTGGCTTCATTGAGGTATAATTGACAAAACTGAAAGATATTTAAAGTATACAACATGGTGATTTGATATACATATACATTGTGAAAGGATTCCTCCCATCAAGTTAATTAACACATCTATCATCTTGCATATTTACTTTTTTTTTGGTGAGAACATTTAAATTCTACTCTCTTAGCAAATTTCAATTATACAATACAATGTTATCAACTATACTCACCATGTTATACATTAGACCCTCAAACCTTATTCATTTTATAACTGAAAGTTTAAACCATTTTAACAAACTCTCCCTATTCCCTCAGCCCCTAGCAACCACTTTTCTCTTTCCTATTTCTAGTTCTATGAGTTAAACTTTCTTTCTTTAATATTTATTTATTTATTTATTTATTTTGGCTGCGCCAGGTCTTAGTTGCAGCACACGGGATCTTTTTTTTTTTTTTTTTAGCATCTTTATTGGAGTACAATTGCTTTACAATGGTGTGTTAGTTTCTGCTTTATAACAAAGTGAATCAGTTATACATATACGTATGTCCCCATATCTCGTCCCTCTTGTGTCTCCCTCCCTCCCACCCTCCCTATCCCACCCCTGTAGGTGGTCACAAAGCACTGACCTGATCTCCCTATGCTATGCAGTTGCTTCCCACTAGCTATCTTTTACATTTGGTAGTGTATATATGTCCATGCCACTCTCTCACTTTGTCCCAGCTTACCCTTCCCCCTCCCCGTATCCTCAAGTCCATTCTCTAGTAGGTCTGCATCTTTATTCCTGTCTTGCCCCTAGGTTCTTCATGACCATTTTTTTTTTTTTTAGATTCCATATGTATGTGTTAGCATACAGTATTTGTTTTTCTCTTTCTGACTTACTTCACTCTGTATGACAGACTCTAGGTCCATCCACCTCACTACAAATAACTCAATTTCGTTTCTTTTTATGGCTGAGTAATATTCCATTGTATATATGTGCCACATCTTCTTTATCCATTCATCTGTTGATGGACACTTAGGTTGCTTCCATGTCCTGGCTATTGTGAATAGAGCTGCAATGAACACTGTGGTACATGCCTCTTTTTGAATTATGGTTTTCTAAGGGTATATGCCCAATAGTGGGATTGCTGGGTCATATGGTAGTTCTATTTTTAGTTTTTTAAGGAACCTCCATACTGTTCTCCATAGTGGCTGTATCAATTTACATTCCCACCAACAGCAGCACACGGGCTCTTCATTGCAGCATGCAGGATTGCAGCATGCAGGATCTTTAGTTGTGGCACACAGACTTCTTAGTTGTGGCATGCAAACTCTTAGTTGCAGCATGCACAGGGGATCTAGTTTCCTGACCAGGGATTGAACCCAGGCCCCATGCATTGGGAGTGCAGAGTCTTACCCACTGGACCACCAGGAAAGTCCCAAGTTCAACTTTTTTAATAATAAGATTCTATAGACAGGTGATATCATGCAGTATTTGTCTTTCTGTGTCTGTCTTATTTCACTTAGCATAATGTCCTCCAGGTTCATTCATGTTGTCACAAATGACAGGATTTCTTTCTTTTTTAAAGCTGAATAATATTCCATTTTCTTTATATATTCATTCACTGACACACACTTAGGTTGTTTTCCATACATTGGCTATTATGAATAATGCTGCAATGAATATGGGGATGCAGATATCTCTTTGAAATATAATGATTCCATTTCCTTTGGATATATACCCAGAGGTGGGATTTCTGTATCATATCATAGTTCTATTTTTAATATTTTGAGGAGTCTCCATACTGTTTTCCATAGAAATTGCACCCATTTACATTCTCACTGTGCACAAGGGTTCCCTTTTTACCACATTCTTGCCAGCATTTGTTCTCTTGTCTTTTTGATAATAGATATCTTTACAGGTATGAGGTGATAGCTCATTGTGGTTTTTATTTGCATTTCCCTGATGATTAGTGATGGTGAGGTGGTCATTTGTATGTCTTCTTTGGAAAGATGTTTATTCAGGTCCTCTGCTCATTTTTAAATTGGGTTATTTGGGGAGGTATTTTTTGCTATTGAGTTCTATGAGTTACTTGTATATTTTGGAATGTTAAACTCTTACTGGACACGTGGTTTGCAGATATTTTCTCCCATTCCACAGACTGCCTTTTCATGTGCCTTTTACTGTGCAGAAACGTCTTTAGTTTGATGCAGCCCCACTTCCTTATTTTTCCTTTAGCTGTCCTTGCTTTTAGCATCAAATTTAAAAAATCATTCTCAAGACCAGTGTCAATGGGTTTACCATCTATGCTTTCTTCTAAGAGTTTTATGGTTTCAGATATTATGTTCAAGTCTTGAATCCATTTTGAGTTTATTTTTGTGTATGGCGTAAGATGGGAGTCCAGTTTCATTATTTTGCATAGTTTTCTGGCACCATGTTTTGAAGAGACTATCCTTTCCCCATTGAGTATTCTTGACTCCTTTGTTGTACATTAATCTGCCATTTATGCATGGGTTTATTTCTGGGCTTTCTATTCTGTTCCATTGATCTGTGTGTCTGCCTTTTTGTTTTTTTTGTTTTGTTTTGTTTTTTGGCAATACCATACTATTTTGACTACTATACCTTTATAATATATTTGAAATAAGGAAGTGTGATGTCTTCAGCTTTTTGTTCTTTCTCAAGATTGCTTTGGCTATTCATGGTCTTTTGTGGTTGCACACAAACCTTAGGAGGTTTATTTTATTTCTGTAAAAAGTACCATTGAAATTTTGATAGGGATTGCATTGAATCTGTAGATCACTTTGGGTAGTATGGGTATTTTAATAATATTCTTCTAATCCATGAGTACAAAATATCTTTCCATTTATCTGTGTCTTCAATTTCTTCGATTAATGTATTGTAGTTTTAAATGTATAGATCTTTTACCTCCCTGGCTAAATTTATTCCTAAGTATTTTATTCTTTTGATGCTATTGCAAATCGGATTATTTTCTTAATTTTTTTTCTGATAATTTATTGTTGGTGTTATAGAATTCAACTGATTTTTGGGTATTGATTTTGTATCCTGCAACTCTACTGCAATTGTTTAAAAGTTCTAACAATATTTTGGCCGTATGAGCTCTTTAATTATGTCTGTCCCTCAATTTTTCTGTACCTCAATGGTACATAGCAGGAGTCAGCAAAACTACAGTTCACTACCCAACTATGGCCCACCACCTGTGTTTGTAAACACAGTTTTATTGTAACACAGCATGCCAGTCATTAAGTATTGTTTACAGCTTCTGTTGTGCTACATCAACACTGTTGAGTATCTAGGAAAGAGATCATATGTCTCAGAAACCAAAACAGTTGTTTTCTGGATCTTACAGAAAGAGTGTGATGATCTGGTATAATGTTTTGCACACAATGGATGTCCAGTAAATGACAGATGAAATTTGCACATGGGTATTCTTTAGGTAATATCACCCAAAAGTACAGCACTAAACCACTGCAGTGCCAAACCATGATGGATTGATGTCCAATCTTGTTTGGATGTTTTATTTGATTTTGCATAGGCAGTCTGTGTCTGGGTAGTGGAGGTGAAAGGGCAGTAAAATAGAGGAGAGAATCATTTTCACCATGCCAGTTTATTTTGGCATGGAGTTACCTCTTCCTCCATAAGCACATGTTTTTAGGGAAAAATTTTATAAATCATTTTATATAGGCACATCAAAATGTTTTACTGGTTGCTGTCAAAACAACAAAAAATATGCTTTGAAAAAAATGCTTGTCCTGATTCCAGAAGGAAAATCTTGGTTCTAATCCTTTTGGTTATAGAAAGCATTTTGTTTGTGCCTGGTAAGAACATAAATGTCTTCACCGTTCTTCAAGACCCACTTTCAGTGAGGATACCACTTCTTCTTTGAAAGAGATGAAAAAACTACTCATGTAATAGTTCAACTACCAAGAAGTGGGTAAAGTTTACATCTTGAAACTTTGCTTTTCAAATGCAATCTTGAAGACATGTTTAATAAAAATCCCTAGTTTCTGAAGAAAATATACTGCCTAGGCTAAAGAAAATCCTAATGAGATGGACTTTTACAGTTGAAGTAGAAGTTTGCAATTTGCCTTCAGCATTTTCAACTGCAGATAAAACTTACCTAAATCAAGCCCAGCACATTTGATTATTTGGAAAATATGCAACCATAGTGTAATAGAAAACATACAGGGTTTGAAGATAGATTGCAGAGTCATATCAGATCCCACCGTTTATTAGCATTTTGTTGTTGTTGTTGTTATCACTGTCATTGACTGACTTTCCCAAGTCACAGCTGTTCACAACCTCAGTAAAATGTAAAACAGAGACAATAATATTTATTTCATGTTTTGTTGAGATTAAATGAGATAACATAAATAAAAATGGCTAACAGATCTTGACCATTCTAGGGAATCCATATATATTGATAGATTTAGGAATTTGGTCCAGTTTAATGATCTAATAGAAGCATTTCAGATATAATCCCATTAACAACCAGATAGCCAAACTGTGGTATTTTCCCTTCTATTTGAAGATCTTGAAGTTTCAGAGAGTATAAAACCCTTAACAATCACTTATTGCCACTAAAATCACCATCAGGACTAGCCTTTTATGGATAATTATTTAATTATCATTGAAAATAGAGCCTTCCAAATTAAGTTCTTATGATAGTTGGCCACTGAGAAAAATGAAGCGCCTTCACCAGTTTACTGTCCTAATATTACCCTGCCTATCTTCAAATGTTGAAAACTTCCAAACTGAATCTTGAATAGCTGTAATTTCAAGGAGAAAGAGCATTTCCTTCATTACCAAGCCCCTGAGTTAGTGAGGTTCTGTGTCCTCAGTTCTTTATACATTTCATATTATTCATTGGTTTCAATTAAGCTAGCTAGATAAAGCCCTTTGTTTGGTTCTTAATCATTCCGTTCCAAAATAGTAAGTTCGCTAGCCAAGCAGGTTTTCTAGAATTCTCCCCTGACACCATAAACTAATTGGATGTTTTAAATTTAAAATGAGAAATCATTAGAATTTCAGTAAGGTAAAATTAGGACTAGATCCTACCAATACAAGTACCTGATATGTCATGTTTCTGGGAAAGACTTGAACAAATTAAGATTTAAACCTTGACACTAAAGGGAAAGTTTAGATTTCAGCACTATTCCTCAGAAATCTTAAAGCATTAAAAAAAAATAGGTTGCTGGAAAGACTGTCTATGAAATGACTTTTCACATATCTTGGTCAGAGGTCAAACATGCCTGTTTCTGGATAGTAAATTTACCATGTTTGGCTAGCTATGGGAAAAGACTTATAAATCTCTATTGAGTTCAGTTGAGTAATTTCACTGGAAAACACATGAATTTCACACAGGTGAAAGCTAAATTGCCTTTCCTCTTAATCAATGTGGACAGCCAATTGGAAACATGGTCGCCTTAAAGTTTCTCTTTTTTGTACTCAACAATATATTAGTACCTGAACTATCTGGGTTAATGACTGCTTCTTCAAATCATGCAAATGCTCTCTTAAAAGCATCCCCTTTTGTCAAGGTAAAAAAAAAAAAACTGTTTGTGCTTTATGTTTTTTTAATTAAATGTGCAGGTATTTGTGCTTTTCCAAAAAGTATAATTCACGCAACTTTGGAATTAATCCATCAACAAAATGTAAATTAACACTCAGTACTCAATATTATGCTAGTTTATGTGGTACATATTTGTGCAAGCCAGGACTTTGTTTGGACAAATAAGCAAACATGAAAAATAGAGTCAAATAAATGAGAGTGCACCATAAATTGTTCTATCTTCTAGAATCATCTCACTTTCTGTGATAAAACTGAGTCCTAGAGATTTGGAGATACATATATATATATATATACACACACACACACACACACACACATATATATGTATATGAATTAGAGGTCCAGAGAGATTTCAAATGTGGGCAAATTTTTTTAAACGGCAAAGTAGGGGTGTGAGTATGAAGGGCAGGTTTTATGCTACAGGGAAAGCATGACTGAAGAAGAGAGTCAATTCTGGAAAAGGAGAAAAACTGTCTGGAGTCAAGTTGTTAGGAAGGGAAACAATAAAAGAAGGTTTCCAATGAATCTAGGGGATGTAATAGGAAAAAGCCAAAAAAGTGGGCATACACTGTTGGAACAGCAAACCATTCGTGGTTATTACTCAAGAGAGTGACATAGTAAAATGTTTCATTTTTTAAGAGGCTCTAATTGAAATATAGTTGGCATACAATGTTATGTTAATTTCAGGTATACCACATAGTGATTTGACATTTGCATACATTGTGAAATGATCACCACCGCAAGTCTAGTAACCATCTACCCCCATGCAAAGTTATCACTGTATTATTGAACTCATTCTTTGTGCTATTAGATCCCTGTAAATTGTTTGTTATATATCTGGAGGTTCATACCTCTTAATCCTCTTCACCTATTTTACCCAACCACCAAACCCATCCCTTCTGGCAACCATCCACTTGTTCTCTATATCTATGAATCCATTTTCATTGTTTTGTTTGTTTCTTTAGATTTCACATGTAAGTGATATCGTGTGATATTTGTCTTTCCCTGTTTGACTTATTTCAACTCTAGCTTCTTATCCTCTAGATCCATACATGTTGTCGCAAATGGCTAGATTACATTTTTTTACTGGCTGCATTTTATTTTGTGTGTGTGTGTGTGTGCATGTGTGCGTTATGTGTGTGTATATCTCACAACTTCTTTATCAATTCAGCTATTGATGAGATGGTTAGCTTGCTTCCATATCTTGGCTATTGTAAATGCTCCTGCAGTGAATGTTGGAGTGTGAGTGCGTATCTTTTCGAATTAGTATTTTTGTTTTTTTCAGGTAAATACCCAGAAGTAAAATTGTTGGATCGTATAGAATTTCTATTTTTAATTTTTTGAAGAACCTCTATACCATTTTCCAGAGTGGTGGCACCAATTTACAATCCCACCAACAGTGTATGAGGGTTCCCTTTTCTCCATATCCTCACAAACACTTGTTATTCCTTTTCTTTTTGATGATAGTCATTTTGACACATGTGAGGTGGTATCTCATTGTGGTTTTGATTTGCATTTCCCTGATGATTAGTGAATGTTGAGTATCTTTCATGTGCCTGCTGGCCATCTGTACCTCGTCTTTCAAAAAGTGTCTATCCAGGTCGTCTGCCCATTTTTAATTGTTTTTTTGGGGTTTTTTTTGATGTTGAGTTATATGAGTTCCTTATATATTTTGGATGTAAACCCCTTAACAGATATATCACTTGCAAATATCTTCTCCCATTCTTAAGCTGCCTTTTCATTTTGTTAATGATTTCCTTCACTGTGCAAAAGCTTTTTGGTTTGATGTAGTCCCATTTGTTTATTTTTGCTTTTGTTTCCCTTGTCTGAGGGAAAAAATATTGCTAAGACAGGTCATATGGCCTATGCTTTCTTCTAGGAGTTTTACAGTTCTAGATCTTACATTTAAGTCTTTATTCATTTTGAGTTTATTTTTTTATATGGTGTGAGAAAGTAGTCTAGTTTGATTTTACATGAAGCTGTGCCATTTCCTGGTAGCATTTATTGAAGAGGCCCTCTTTTCCCATTGTACATTCTTGCCTCCTTTGTTGTAGATTGAGCATGTAAATGTGGGTTCATTTCTGACTCTCTATTCTGTTCCATTAATCTATGTGTCTGTATTTTGTGCCAGTATCATACTGTTTAGATTACTGTACCTTTGTCGTATTGTTTGAAATCAGGGAGTATGATACCTCTAGCTTGGTTCTTTCAAAAAATTGTCTTGGCTATTCAGCGTAGTTTGTGTTTCTACACAAATTTTAAAATTCTAGTTCTTGTTCTGTGAAAAATGCTACTGATGTTTTGATAGGGATTGCATTGAATCTGTAGATGGCTTTGAGTAGTATGGTCATTTTAGCAATATTAATTCCTCTGTCCATGAGCATGGTACATCATTCCATTTGTTTGTGTTATCTTCAATTTCTTTCATCAGTTTTACAGTTTTCCAAGTATGAATCTTTTACTTCCTTAGATTTATTCCTAGGTATTTTATTCTTTTTGATGCAATTGTAAATTGGATTGTTTTCTTCATTTCTCTTTGTGACAGTTTGTTATTAGTGTATAGAAACACAACAGATTTCTGTATATTAATTTTGTATCCTGAAATTTTACTGAATTCATTTATTAGTTCTAATAGGGTTTTTTTGGCATCTTTAGGATTTTGTATGTATAGTATCATGTCATCTGCAAACAGTGACAGTTTTACTTCTAATTTGGACTCCTTTTATTTCTTTTTATTGTCTGATTCCTGGGGCAACAACTTTTTACACCATGTTGAATAAAAGTGGTGAGAGTGGGTCTCCTTATTCCAGAACTTAAGAGGAAATGCTTTCAGCTTTTCACTGTTGGGTATACTGTTGGCTATGTTGGTATATGGGTTTGTCATATATGGCCTTATTATATTGAGGTATGTTACCTCTGCACCCACTTTGGTGTGAGTTTTATGATAAATGAATGTTGAATTTTGTCAATCTACCCTTACTGGTAGGTTTCTTGACTGCAGATTTTTTTCCTTTTATCACTTTAAATATATAGTGCCACTCCTTTCTGGACTGCAAAGTTTCTCCTTAAAAGTCAGCTCATAGTCTTATGGGAGTTCTCTTGTATGTAGCTAGTTGCTTTTCTTTTGCTGCTTTTAAGATTCTCTCTTTAATTTTTGCCATTTTATCATAAAATGTCTTGGTGTAGGCCTCTTTTGACTCATCTTGTTTGGGACTCTGTGCTTCCTGGATCTGGATGTCTGTTTCCCTCCCCAGATTAGGGAAGTTTTCAGCTATTATTTCTTCAAATAAATTCTCTGCCCTTTGCTCTGCTCTTCTCCTTCTGGGAACCCATTAATGTTAATGTTAGTATGCTTGACTTTGTCTCAGAGCTCTCTTAAAATAGTCTCATTTAAAAATTTATTTTTCTTTTTTGTTTCATTTGGGTGATTTCTACAACTCTGTCTTCCAGTTCACTGAACCTCTACTCTGTATCAGCTTATCTCCTGTTGATTCCTTATACTATATTTTAAAATTTCAGTTATTGTATTCTTCAGATCTTTTTGGTTTTTCTTTATGTTTTCTAACTCTCTTAAAATCCTCACTTTATTCATACATTCTTCTCCTGAGTTCATTGAGCATCTCTGTGATTATTACCTTGAGCTCCTTATTGCGTAGATTGCTTATCTCCACTTTGTTTAGTTCTTCTTCTGAGATTTGTCTTGTTCCTTTGTTTGGAACATATTCCTCTGTCTCCTCATTTTGCCTAATTCTCTGTGTTTATTTCTATGTATTAGGTAGGTCAGTTACATTTTCTGATCTTGTAGAAGTGGCTTTATGTAGGAGACATCCTATGGAGCCCAGCAGCACACTCCCCTCTGGTCACAAGAGCTGTATGTTCTAGGGTTGCCACCTGTGTTGGCCATGTGGACCCTTCTGTCCTGGCAGGGCTCTTCACTGTGGTCACTCTGGTAAGCGGGCTGGCCCCAGCCCGGTTGCCTGCCAGGCCCTGCTTTATGCAGTGGCTGCCAGCCTGCTGGTGGGTGGGGCCAGATCCCAGCATGGCTGGTTGCACAGCCCTGGGGGTGCCAGGTTTGGTGCTGGCCTGCTAGTGGGCAAGTAAGATCCTGGGGCTAACAGACTAGAGGATGAACTTCAAAATGGCACTCATCAGCATCCTCCTGGTAGAATGTGCTCCCCCAAATGACTGCCATCAGCATCTATGTCCCCAGTAGGAGTGCCAGTTGCTTCCTGTGTCTTTGTGAGTCTCTTCAAGATCAACAGGTGTGCCTGAACCAGGCTCTTTTCAAATTACTGCATCTGTGCTTGGACTTGGAATGTGTAAGATTTTATGAATGCTCTTGAAGAGCAGAGTCTCCATTTCCTAGAGCCCTCTAGCTTTCCCATATGCAAGCCCTGCAGCCTTCAAAGCCAGAAGTTCTGGGGGCACATTTCCTGTTGCAGGCTGGGAGCCTGATGTGGGGCTTGACCCCTCACTCCTTAGGGAGAACTTCTGCACTTGTGATAAATCTCCCATTTTATGGGTTACTACCCGGTGGTGTGGATCTTGACTACACCACATCTCCGCCCCTCCTCTCCATCTTGTTGTGATTTTTTCTTTATTTCTTTAGTGGTGGAAAATCTTTTCTGCTAGGCTTCAGGTTGTTATCAAAGATAGTTGCTCTTTAAATAGTTGTAATTTGGTGTGCCAGTGGGAAGAGGTGAGCTCAGGGTTTTTGTACTCTGGCAACGTGGCCACAACTCTGAGAGGCATTTGAGAGGAGTGATTAAGAGTACACACTCTATACTCCCATTTACCGTTGCAACAAAAAGAATAAAATACTTAGGAATAAACCTACCTAAGGAGACAAACGACCCATATGCAGAAAACTATAAGACACTGATGAAAGAAATTAAAGATGATACAAACAGATGGAGAGATATACCATGTTCTTGGATTGGAGGAATCAACATTGTGAAAATGACTATACTACCCAAAGCAATCTACAGATTCAATGCAATCCCTGTAAAACTACCAACGGCATTTTTCACAGAACTAGAACAAAAAATGTCACAATTTGTATGGAAACACAAAAGACCCTGAATAGCCAAAGCAATCTTGAGAAAGAAAAACAGAGCTGGAGGAATCAGGCGTCCTGACTTTTGACTATACTACAAAGCTACAGTAATCAAGACAGTATGGTACTGGCACAAAAACAGAAATATAGATCAATGGAATGGGATAGAAAGCCCAGAGATAAACCCACACACATATGGTCACCTTATTTTTGATAAAGGAGACAAGAATATAAAATGGAGAAAAGACAGCCTCTTCAATAAGTGGTGCTGGGATAACTGGACAGCTACATGTCAAAGGATGAAATTAGAACACTCCCTAACACCACACACAAAAATAAACTCAAAATGGATTAAAGCCCTAAACGTAAGGCCAGACACTATCAAACTCTCAGAGGAAAGCATAGGCAGAACACTCTATGACATAGATCACAAAGCAAGATCCTTTTTGACCCACCTCCTAGAGAAATGGAAATAAAAACAAAAATAAACGGGACCTAATGAAACTTAAAAGCTTTTGCACTGCAAAGGAAAACATAAACAAGACAAAAAGGCAACCCTCAGAATGGGAGAAAATATTTGCAAATGAAGCAACTGAAAAAGGATTAATCTCCAAAATTTACAAGCACCTCATGCAGCTCAATATCAAAAAAACAAAAAACCCAATCCAAAAATGGGCAGAAGACCTAGACATTTCTCCAAAGAAGATATACAGATTGCCAACAAACACATGAAAGGATGCTCCACATCACTAATCATTAGAGAAATGCAAACCAAAACTACAATGAGGTATCACCTCACACCAGTCAGAATGGCCATCATCAAAAAATCTAGAAACAATAAATGCTGGAGAGGGTGTGGAGAAAAGGGAACCCTCTTGCACTGTTGGTGGGAATGAAAATTAATACAGCCACTATGGAGAACAGTATGGAGGTTCCTTAAAAAACTAAAAATAGAATTACCATATGACCCAGCAATCCCACTCCTGGGCCTATACCCTGAGAAAACCATAATTCAAAAAGAGTCATGTACCACAATGTTCTTTGCAGCTCTATTTACAATAGCCAAGACATGGAAGCAACCTAAGTGTCCATCAACAGATGAATGGATAAAGAAGATGTAGCACATATATACAATGGAATATTACTCAGCCATAAAACAAACGAAATTGAGTTATTTGTAGTGAGGTGGATGGACCTAGAGACTGTCCTACAGAGTGAAGTAAGTCAGAAAAAGAAAAACAAATACCATATGCTAACACATATATATGGAATCTAAAAGGGTCTTAAGAATCTAGGGGCAGGACAGGAATAAAGACGCAGATGTAGAGAATGGATGTGAAGACATGGGGAGGGGGAAGGGTAAGCTGGGACGAAGTGAGAGAGTGGCAAGGACATACATACACTACCAAATGTAAAATAGATAGTTAGTGGGAAGCAGCCGCATAGCACAGGGAGATCAGCTCAGTGCTTTGTGTCCACCTAGAGGGGTGGGATAGGGAGGGTGGGAGGGAGACGCAAGAGGGAGGAGATATGGGGATATATGTATATGTATAGCTGATTCACTTTGTTATACAACAGAAACTAACAGACCATTGTAAAGCAATTATACTCCAATAAAGATGTTAAAAAAAAAAAAGTACACACTCTGGAATCAGACTTCCTGGTTCAAAACAAACAGGTTCCTCCTACTATGTGTGTGTGTGCGTGCACACACTTGTCGTAATTTCTGCATCCATAAAATAAAAATAAAAATAAAAATGATTCCTATTTCCTAGTATTATAGTGAAGCCTAAGTCAGTTAAATCACTTAAAGCATTTAGACAGAGCTTGGGATATGGTTGGAATTTAATAAAAGTGGGCTACCCGTTTTATGGAGATAAAGACTTCATCAGCCAGGGATATGAAAGATGGCTTGGAAGGAGAGGAACCTGGGACAAAATGAAGAATTGAGCTGAGTGTGGTAGTCAGTAGACTTTGGGCTACTTTTAGCCATAGATCCTGTCAAACTTATCCTTATATCTCTAATATCCAGGAGAGTGCCTGGTGCATAAATGATATTCAACACCTGCTGAATATTACTATATAAAGAGGTGAACCAGGTGTGGCCCTATTGTATAAATATGGAACCAAAAAATAAGGCACATGTGGGAGATTTTTTAAAGGAAAAACTGTACTGTAGAATAATTACATGTTCCTAGTTTCATAACTCAGAAGCCTTTGAATATTGATCAGTCACTGTAATGCTTCTGAGATTTTGTTTCATCCAATGAGGACAATAATATTTAGAGGATTATTGTGAGAATTAAGTGAGATGATGCTCGTAAAAATCTTTTGTAAGTTCTGTCTTGTTATGGAAGTATGAAGTTAAATGTGAGAACAAGAAGAAAATAAAGAAATTTCTGAAGTCTTGGAAAGCATACTCATTTGGGAGAAATATTTCATTCTTTTTTTCTAAGTTTGAGATGATATTTCAACTCCTATCCTCAGACCACTTCAAATGAAAAAAAAGTATTTGTTGGATCACTTCTTGATTGTGCAACCTGCCACTATTACATGAATGAAAACGTTCCTTAATGGAGAAAGCGGTAATACTTTAATGCAGATACTCTGTAGTTAATGTCTAGTTAGCATGACAATGAACATATGTATATGTGTGTGTATATGTATACATATACATATGTATGTGTATGCACATATGTATATAAACACACATACATATACATATTCATAAATGTGATCATCTCTCTGAGGTCTACAGGCCATCCTGAGAGATAAGGTGCTATATGTTTATATATACAAATAAAATTATACTCAGATTTGCTATAGTTGAGAATAACAATCCAAGTAGCTCTAGTCCTGGGCTCTGTGGTTCTAGTCCTGGCCTTAGGTGAGTTATGTAAGTTTTCTGGTTCCATTTCTAATTCACAACCTAAGCTGGAAAAAGTTGAGGAGCTCCTGGACAGAGGAACCTTATCACCGTTAGCTTTATAGCTTAATTTTCCTTAAGATTTTTAGATTATCAAGTACTTCACTCTGAAATTCAAGCCTTACTCTGCGAAGTTGAGCCTTAACAGCTTAGTTACAAGTCTCCACCTTAACTGTCAGTCTGTAGGGAAAAGATGGGGTGTTGGCGCTCGGCCGTAGATTTAACATTGAACTGAACTTCACTAGTTGTTCCCATTTTAGAGGCTGTTGTCCACAAAAAGGCCCTACATCTAATTTTAACATGATACTAAAGATTAAGGAAACTTTACATAAATTGGGGTTTTTTAAACTATGGAATATGAACTCATCACTTGTCCTGCAGCCTTGTCACTTTAAAACGTCAAGTATTTTGTTATAATAGTGTTGCAATCAGTAATTTAGGAGAGCTTTGTCTCTAAAAGCACTTTTTTTTTTTTAAAGAAATTCACGTTCTTTTATTTATTTATTTATGACTGTGTTGAGTCTTCGTTTCTGTGCGAGGGCTTTCTCTAGTTGCGGCAAGTGGGGACCACTCTTCATCGCGGTGCGCGGGCCTCTCACCATCGCGGCCTCTCTTGTTGCAGAGCACAGGCTCCAGATGCGCAGGCTCAGTAATTGTGGCTCACGGGCCCAGTTGCTCCGTGGCATGTGGGATCTTCCCAGACCAGGGCTCGAACCCGTGTCCCCTGCATTGGCAGGCAGATTCTCAACCACTGCGCCACCAGGGAAGCCCTCTAAAAGCACTTTTAACATGATACATTATTTGCATAGATGACTACCAAAAGTTCTTGCAACACGTTTTCTTTATAGTGCTACTTTTGCCTTCCTCCTATCTCAGCGTAATCTATGTTCCCTCTTTTCCAATTTGGAGAGGCCCCATGACTTGCTTTCCAACAGAATGACACAGAAGTGGCACGGAGGGACTTCCAAAGCTGGCCTTAAGAGGCCTTGAAGCTTCCATTTTTGCCCTCTTTGTACACTGAGAATAAATCCTGGTTGCTTAAAGGCACTGTTTTAGGATGACTTGTTATGCAGCAAAAGAAAACTGATATATTCTAACACATGATACATATGTGAGGCAAGTATACAAACATTCATGGATCAATGGATCAGTAAAGATATACCTACATTTTGAATGATTTACATACAGTTTTTCCTTGTGAAAAACTCTTGTTCTCTCCTCAACAAACTTAACCACTTCTTCCTAGACGCATCTCTATAAAGATACTCAAACCAGCTTTACAGTACGTAGAATGCTGCAATTCATGGAAGAAATAGTAGATGTGATTATTGCCCCTTACGTCCTATGCCATTTTGCCTTTCTCTTTTGAATTATTCAATTATTTTGGATTCTTAAAAATAAGCTTAACTATATTCACATTTATGACATTTCCATCTAGATTTTAAGATCTTCAAGGAGAAAATTCTGTAGTCTAAAATTCTCTGCTGATGGACAGCAGATTTCCCCATATAGTGGCCTGTATGTCAAAAGGAGTGGCATGAGTTCCTTGGTCCACATAGGAGGCAACTGCACAAACACGAATGGTTCAATGAATCAGTAAGGAGGGTAGTACACAGTGGAAAAATGGTCACACACATGCAAAGTCCCAAATGGTTAATACCACAATTCCTCTTTCTGTCTGCTTGCACAGCTATAGCTTACTTAAAGAGGATTATGGGGGAGATGATAGAGAAGATGGCGGAAGAGTAAGACGCGGAGATCACATTCCTTCCCACAGATACAGTAGAAATACACCTACACGTGGAACTGCTCCTACAGAACACCCACTGAATGCTGGCAGAAAACGTCCGACCTCCAAAAAGGCAAGAAACTCCCCCCGTACTTGGGTAGGGCAAAAGAAAAAAGAAATAACAGAGACAAAAGAATAGGGACGGCACCTGCACCAGTGGGAGGGAGCCGTGAAGGAGGAAAGGTTTCCACGCACTAGGAGCCCCTTAGCGGGCGGAGACTGCGGGGGGCGGAGGGGGGAAGCTTCAGAGCCACGGAGGAGAGCGCAGCCACAGAGGTGCGGAGGGCAAAGCGGAGAGGTTCCCGCACAGAGGCTCGGCGCTGAGCAGCACTCACCAGCCCGAGAGGCTTGTCTGCTTAGCCGCCGGGGCGGGCGGGGCTGGGAGCTGAGGCTTGGGCTGCGGTCGGATCGCAGGGAGAGGACTGGGGCTGGCGGCGTGAACACAGCCTGAAGGGGTTAGCGCACCACAGCTAGCCCGGAAGAAGTCCGGGAAAAAGTCTGCAGCTGCCGAAGAGGCAAGAGACTTTTTCTTGCCTCTTTGTTTCGCTGCGCGCAAGGAGAGGGGATTCAGAGCGCCGCCTAAACGAACTCCAGAGAAGGGCGCAAGCCACGGCGATCAGCGCGGACCCCAGAGACGGGCGTGAGACGCTGGGGCTGCTGCTGCCGCCTCCAAAAAGCCTGTGTGTGAGCACAGGTCACTCTCCACACCTCCCCTCCCGGGAGCCTGTGCAGCCCGCCACTGCCAGGGTCCCGGGATCCGGGGACAAAATCCCCGGGAGAATGCACTGTGCGCCTCGAGCTGGTGCAACGTCACGCCGGCCTCAGCCGCCGCAGGCTCGCCCTGCCTCCTCCGTACCGCTCCCTCCCCGCGGCCTGGGTGAGCCAGAGCCCCCGAAGCAGCTGCTCCTTTAACCCCGTCCTGTCTGGGCGGGGAACAGACGCCCTCAGGCGACCTACACGCAGAGGCGGGTCCAAATCCAAAGCTGAACCCCAGGAGCTGTGCGAACAGGGAAGAGAAGGGGAAATCTCTCCCAGCAGCCTCAGAAGCAGCGGATTAAAGCTCCACAAACAACGTGATGTACCTGCATCTACTGAATACCTGAATAGACAACGAATCATCCCAAATTCAGGAGGTGGACTCTGGGAGCAGGAGATATTAATTTTTCCCCTTTTCCTTTTTTTTGTGAGTGTATATGTATATGCTTCTGGGTGAGATTTTGTCTGTATAGCTTTGCTTTACAATAGCTTTATTTTACTTCACTATATTATAGCCTCTTTCTTTCTTTCTTTCTATTTTTTCTCCCTTTTACTCTGAGCCGTGTGGACGAAAGGCTCTTGGTGCTCCAGCCAGGCATCAGGGCCGTGCCTCTGAGGTGGGAGAGCCAACTTCAGAACACTGGTCCACAAGAGACCTCCCAGCTCCACGTAATACCAAACGGCAAAAATCTCCCAGAGATCTCCATCTCAACATCAAGACCCAGCTTCACTCAACGACCAGCAAGCTACAGTGCTGGACACCCTATGCCAAACAACTAGCTAGACAGGAACACAACCCCATCCATTAGCAGAGAGGCTGCCTAAAATCAAAATAAGGCCACAGACGCCCCAAAATACACCACCAGACGTGGACGTGCCCACCAGAAAGACAAGATCTAGCCTCATCCACCAGAACTCAGGCACTAGTTCCCTCCACCAGGAAGCCTACACAACCCACTGAACCAACCTTAGCCGCTGGGGACAGATACCAAAAACAACGGGAACTACGAACCTGCAGCCTGTGAAAAGGAGACCCCAAACACAGTAAGATAGGCAAAATGAGACGACAGAAAAACACACAGCAGATGAAGGAGCAGGCTCAAAACACACTGGACTTAACAAATGAAGAGGAAATAGGTAGTCTACCTGAAAAAGAATTCAGAATAATGATAGTAAGGATGATCCAAAATCTTGGAAATAGAATAGACAAAATGCAAGAAACATTTAACAAGGATGTAGAAGAACTAAAGAGGAACCAAGCAATGATGAAAAACACAATAAATGAAATTAAAAATACTCTAGATGGGATCAATAGTAGAATAACTGAGGCAGAAGAAAGGATAAGTGACCTGGAAGATAAAATGGTGGAAATAACTACTACAGAGCAGGATAAAGAAAAAAGAATGAAAAGAACTGAGGACAGTCTCAGGGACCTCTGGGACAACATTAAACGTGCCAACATTCGAATTATAGGGGTACCAGAAGAAGAAGAGAAAAAGAAAGGGACTGAGAAAATTTTTGAAGAGATTATAGTTGAAAACTTCCCTAATATGGGAAAGGAAATAGTTAATCAAGTCCTGGAAGCACAGAGACTCCCATACAGGATAAACCCAAGGAGGAACACGCCAAGACACATATTAATCAAACTGTCAAAAATTAAATATAAGGAAAACATATTAAAGGCAGCAAGGGAAAAAAAACAAATAACACACAAGGGAATCCCCATAAGGTTAACATCTGATCTCTCAGCAGAAACTCTGCAAGCCAGAAGGGAGTGGCAGGATATACTTAAAGTCATGAAGGAGAAAAACCTACAACCAAGATTACTCTACCCAGCAAGGATCTCATTCAGATTCGATGGAGAAATTAAAACCTTTACAGACAAGCAAAAGCTGAGAGAGTTCAGCACCACCAAACCAGCTTTACAACAAATGCTAAAGGAAATTCTCTAGGCAAGAAACACAAGAGAAGGAAAACACCTACAATAACAAACCCAATACATTTAAGAAAATGGGAATAGGAACATACATATCGATAATTACCTTGAATGTAAATGGATTAAATGCTCCCACCAAAAGACACAGGCTGGCTGAATGGATACAAAAACAAGACCCATACATATGCTGTCTACAAGAGACCCACTTCAGACTTAGGGACACATACAGACTGAAAGTGAGGGGATGGAAAAAGATATTCCATTCAAATGGAAATCAAAAGAAAGCTGGAGTAGCAATTCTCATATCAGACAAAATAGACTTTAAAATAAAGACTATTACAAGAGACAAAGAAGGACACTATATAATGATCAAGGGATCGATCCAAGAGGAAGGTATAACAATTGTAAATATTTATGCACCCAACATAGGAGCACCTCAATACATAAGGCAAATACTAACAGCCATAAAAGGGGAAATTGACAGCAACACAATCATAGTAGGGGACTTTAACACCCCACTTTCACCAATGGACAGATCATCCAACATGAAAATAAATAAGGAAACACAAGCTTTAAATGATACATTAAACAATATGGACTTAATTGATATTTATAGGACATTCCACCCAAAAACAACAGAATACACATTTTTCTCAAGTGCTCATGGAACATTCTCCAGGATAGATCATATCTTGGGTCACAAATCAAGCCTTGGTAAATTTAAGAAAATTGAAATCGTATCAAGTATCTTTTCCGACCACAACGCTATGAGACTAGATATCAATTACAGGAAAAGATCTGTAAAAAATACAAACACATGGAGGCTACACAATACATTACTTAATAACGAAGTGATTACTGAAGAAATCAAAGGGGAAATCAAAAAATACCTAGAAACAAATGACAATGGAGACACGACGACCCAAAACCTATGGGACACAGCAAAAGCAGTGCTAAGAGGGAAGTTTATAGCAATACAAGCCTACCTCAAGAAACAGGAAACATCTCGAATAAACAACCTAACCTTGCACCTAAAGCAATTAGAGAAAGAAGAACAAAAAAACCCCAAAGCCAGCAGAAGGAAAGAAATTATAAAGATCAGGTCAGAAATAAATGAAAAAGAAATGAAGGAAACAATAGCAAAAATCAATGAAACTAAAAGCTGGTTCTTTGAGAAGATAAACAAAATTGATAAACCATTAGCCAGATTCATCAAGAGAAAAAGGGAGAAGACTCAGATCAATAGAATTAGAAATGAAAAAGGAGAAGTAACCACTGACACTGCAGAAATACAAAAGATCATGAGAGATTACTACAAGCAACTATATGCCAATAAAATGGACAACCTGGAAGAAATGGACAGATTCTTAGAAATGCACAAACTGCCGAGACTGAACCAGGAAGAAATAGAAAATATGAACAGACCAATTACAAGCACTGAAATTGAAACTGTGATTAAAAACCTTCCAACAAACAAAAGCCCAGGACCAGATGGCTTCACAGGCGAATTCTATCAAACATTTAGAGAAGAGCTAACACCTATCCTTCTCAAACTCTTCCAAAATATTGCAGAGGGAGGAACACTCCCAAACTCATTCTACGAGGCCACCATCACCCTGATACCAAAACCAGACAAAGATGTCACAAAGAAAGAAAACTACAGGCCAATATCACTGATGAACATAGATGCAAAAATCCTCAACAAAATACTAGCAAACAGAATCCAACAGCACATTAAAAGGATCATACACCATGATCAAGTGGGGTTTATCCCAGGAATGCAAGGATTCTTCAATATACGCAAATCAATCAATGTGATACACCATATTAACAAATTGAAGGAGAAAAACCATATGATCATCTCAATAGATGCAGAGAAAGCTTTTGACAAAATTCAACACCCATTTATGATAAAAGCCCTGCAGAAAGTAGGCATAGAGGGAACTTTCCTCAACATAATAAAGGCCATATATGACAAACCCACAGCCAACATTGTCCTCAATGGTGAAAAACTGAAACCATTTCCACTAAGATCAGGAACAAGACAAGGTTGCCCACTCTCACCACTATTATTCAACATAGTTCTGGAAGTCCTAGCCACAGCAATCAGAGAAGACAAAGAAATAAAAGGAATCCAAATCGGAAAAGAAGAAGTAAAGCTGTCACTATTTGCAGATGACATGATACTATACATAGAGAATCCTAAAGATGCTACCAGAAAACTCCTAGAGCTAATCAATGAATTTGGTAAAGTAGCAGGATACAAAATTAATGCACAGAAATCTCTTGCATTTCTATACACTAATGACGAAAAATCTGAAAGTGAAATTAAGAAAACACTCCCATTTACCATTGCAACAAAAAGAATAAAATATCTAGGAATAAACCTACCTAAGGAGACAAAAGACCTGTATGCAGAAAATTATAAGACACTGATGAAAGAAATTAAAGATGATACAAATAGATGGAGAGATATACCATGTTCCTGGATTGGAAGAATCAACATTGTGAAAATGTCTCTACTACCCAAAGCAATCTACAGATTCAATGCAATCCCTATCAAACTACCACTGGCATTTTTCACAGAACTAGAACAAAACATTTCACAATTTGTATGGAAACACAAAAGACCCCGAATAGCCAAAGCAATCTTGAGAACGAAAAATGGAGCTGGAGGAATCAGGCTCCCTGACTTCAGACTATATTACAAAGCTTCAGTAATCAAGACAGTTTGGTATTGGCACAAAAACAGAAATATAGATCAATGGAACAGGATAGAAAGCCCAGAGATAAACCCACACACATATGGTCAACTTATCTTTGATAAAGGAGGCAAGCATATACAGTGGAGAAAAGACAGCCTCTTCAATAAGTGGTGCTGGGAAAATTGGACAGGAACATGTAAAAGTATGAAATTAGAACACTCCCTGACACCATGCACAAAAATAAACTCAAAATGGATTAAAGACCTAAGTGTAAGGGCAGACACTATCAAACTCTTAGAGGAAAACATAGGCAGAACACTCTATGACATACATCACAGCAAGATTCTTTTTGACCCAGCTCCCAGAGAAATGGAAATAAGAACACAAATAAACAAATGGGACCTAATGAAACTGAAAAGCTTTTGCACAGCAAAGGAAACCATAAACAAGACCAGAAGACAACCCTCAGAATGGGAGAAAATATTTGCAAATGAAGCAACTGACAAAGGATTAATCTCCAAGATTTACAAGCAGCTCATGCAGCTCAATAACAAAAAAACGAACAACCCAATCCAAAAATGGGCAGAAGATCTAAATAGACATTTCTCCAAAGAAGATATACAGATGGCCTACAGACACATGAAAGAATGCTCAACATCATTAATCATTAGAGAAATGCAAATCAAAACTACAATGAGATATCATCTCCCACCGGTCAGAATGGCCATCATCAAAAAATCTAGAAACAATAAATGCTGGAGAGGGTGTGGAGGAAAGGGAACACTCTTGCACTGTTGGTGGGAATGTAAATTGATACAGCCACTATGGAGAACAGTATGGAGGTTCCTTAAAAAACTACAAATAGAACTACCATACGACCCAGCAATCCCACTACTGGGCATATACCCTGAGAAAACCATAGGTCAAAAAGAGTCATGTACCAAAATGTTCACTGCAGCTCTATTTACAATAGCCAGGACATGGAAGCAACCTAAATGTCCAGCGACAGATGAATGGATAAAGAAGATGTGGCACATATATACAATGGAATATTACTCAGCCATAAAAAGAAATGAAATGGAGGTATTTGTAATGAGGTGGATGGAGTTAGAGTCTGTCATACAGAGTGAAGTAAGTCAGAAAGAGAAAAACAAATACAGTATGCTAACACATATATATGGAATCTAAGGGAAAAAAAAAAAAAAAAAAGGCCATGAAGAACCTAGTGGCAAGACGGGAATAAAGACACAGACCTACTAGAGAATGGACTTGAGGATATGGGGAGGGGGTGGGGTGAGATGTGACAGGGTAAGAGAGTGTCATGGACATATATACACTACCAAATGTAAAATAGATAGCTAGTGGGAAGCAGCCGCATAGCACAGGGAGATCAGCTCGGTGCTTTGTGACCACCTAGAGGGGTGGGATGGGGAGGGTGGGAGGGAGGGAGATGCAAGAGGGAAGAGAAATGGGAACATATTGTATATGTATAACAGATTCACTTTGTTATAAAGCAGATGCTAACACACTATTGTAAGGCAATTATACTTCAATAAAGATGTTTGAAAAAAAAAAAAAAAAAAGAGGATTATGGCCCTGAAGGAGAGTATGATGTGATACAGGAAAGTAAAGGAGTCTTCTTCTCCTGAGGTTAATTTTTCTTTCTTATGTATTTTGTACATCCGGTACAGCCCAATGACAATTTACCTGGATATATGAGACTGCCCTGTGTGCATTTTATGTGTGCTCTGTTTCTCCTACTTGATTATAATGGAGTGACTCATATCTCCCGTATAAGTATATGCATTGTGTGACATATACGGTATTTAGTATTCATTTCATAAATGCTTCCAACTAATGGGCTGAGGTGTGTTAGCAACTTTGACAAAATATTCTGTATGGGAATATTACCCCAAATTTTAATGACTAATTTTGAAAGAATAAAAATAGGCATTCAGTATTTTCAAGTCTAATATACCATATTTTATTTTTTGTGTCTGTTTTCTAAGCCAAGATAATTTAGACATATAAAAGTCTATTTATACACTTCTTTGAAGCATTGAAGAACAATATCATGGATAAAAAATTCCCACTTTTTGAAATCGTATAGCAGGTATATTTAGGTAAAATTAAAATTGCTATTATTTTAGCTAACATATACTAGGTACTATGGTAGAATAGATACAAGCCTATCCATTCAAAATGGCTTTTTGGGAGGGGAGAACTCCACAAGCTAAGTCACAAGATGTATAGGAAGGAAATTATACAAAGCATGGTTTTGAAATTAAGTAAAATTACTCTTCTTGTTGCTGGCTTTTTTTATATGAGGGTGTGCGTCTGAGCAGCTAGCTCTCTACAGTGCTTTATTCAATCCTATTCAAGAGAAACTTTATTTTAGCTTTCATTTGCCTACTTAGGGCATACACATATGCTCTATTACATAATCATCAAAGTGAAAATAAAATGTAGCTAAAATGGATTAGAGTGAGGCATTTTATGACCAGATTTTACTATACACATTCTTCATCTTAATTGTTTCAGCAGGTGGAGAACACCAGAAGTGGTCATGTGGTTAAAAAAAAAAAAATGCCAGCACCTTTTATGGGGGATGGGGTGGGGGGTCAGCATCTCCTCCCTATTGTCTTGGTAAGGCTGTCACTCATGCAGCCTGAGTCACCTGATCACAGGTTACTATATATATATTCATTCCATTCCCATCGTCACAGATAGCAGGTCTATGATAGTTTCATGAAATGACAGTCAGTAAAACCTTCCCTGAGATTTGTTATATGAATTTTTTAAAAAAGGGATTGATTCTCTCCTTTTATGATCACAAACTATAGCTGCCACTCATCATATTTAATAGCACATGGAGAAACCTGCCTAGAATGAAGTAAACAGGGAAACAGCCAAGAGAGAAAGAACCAGCCAAATGACATTGCTTAAAGCATTTAATCTTCCTTGTGTAAAGCCAGCTCCATCTCTCATGGACTTCTAGATATGGAACCCAATAAATTCCTCTTTTTATTAAATGTATTTGAATTGGTTTTATGTTATTTGAAATAGAGCCCCTGTAGTACAGTGCTCAACTCATCAAAACAAATTAGTAAAACTCAAATATCTTTTTCAAAATAGTCATTCTTTATCTCTTTATTGTGATCAAAGAGAATATAAAATAATATAAATATCTTGTATTACTAAATACAAAAATCTAAAATATCTTGTATTACTCAGTGAAGTATCTGGGGATCAGTCCTTGGAGGGCATGGCTTGCAAAATTCTGGGGAAAAAATCAGTGTATACTAAAGCTATATGAACTTGTGAGAATCAGATGGGCATTTCTATTCTGCAGTTAGATAAGTATTTGTCATTAAAAGCCTGTCAGTACAGTCAATGTCACCTGTTATCATGAGATATCAGCCCTTTGTGATTTCATTAGAACACAGGTCAATGGAGCATCTCTTTAGAACTTTCTTTAAGGTTCATGTTCAGGTATTTAATTATATGATGCCATTCTATAATGAGGTCTATCCAAATTGTTTATGATTAAATTTTTTTGGATGGAGAACTCAAAAAACTTCTTACAGAAAACTTTGCTCACAGTATCAAATTTACTTCAAGGCTTCAGTGTATTTAGAATCCATTGTATGAGAGGAAAATGGAACTATTTTAAAGGATTATCAAAGATACAGACATTTTCTAAGGGTGGATTTAGAAATAGCAGAACTTTCCAAAACGAGTGCATTGAAAAGATTTGAGAAGATTTGGTAAATACATATACTTGATGCAACTCCAAAAAATATGCTAGACAATGTGGTTAACAGAGACTGTTTATTGAGTAGACTTCTGTAATACTTCCGTGCCTTTATAATGGGAATTATTTTCATAAAGCACATTAATGACACAGTCTTGGCTCTTACCAGTCAGTTTTATATTTAAAGGATTAAATTTTATATACCATACATGCTTTAAGTATTTTTACTATTTTTATAATTTATTAACTACTGGGTTTCTAAACTGCCAGCTATACTGAATTTGAGAAGTTAAAATGCTCCGACCCACGTTGGATACTTGCCAAGTTGTATTAACTTTAGATGAATGGGACACCTATTTTATTTTGCAGCATCTGATGGTAGCAAGTTCTAAGCACTATGTGTCACATAAAGTGGATGACAGTAGGGTGGTATCTAGATACAGAAGCACAAATAAGAATAATGGAACTGAAGAATCTATAATAAGTTACTGCAGGTGGTGACTCTGGAGGAAGACAGTTCTGTGAAAAAAACGGCACCAGTTAATGACATAAAAAAAGTAGAGAAAAATTCCTTTGGCACATCTAGCAACCTAAGTCACCAGGGCTATAAAAATCTTGAGTATTTTAATATGCATTATGAATTTTAATTTTTTCTAATACCCTCAAAATGCTTTAAACTAACTTTTTCAGAATAAAGAATTTGCATGCTATGTGAAATACTCCTCTTCCATACTTTGAAGGTTAATTCGTTTTGGTCCAGGATCTTATCCAGGGGCAACATTCACTGCCATGGAGGGAGGCAAAGATAAGTTTGAATTGCCATGGAGTTAAACACACAGTGTGGAAGAAGAAAGCTGCAGGAATGATCAAGTTAATCTATTTGTTAAAATATAGTTATAATGTTTATTCTATGGTTAATAGTTATAGCTGTGAAAAGTGTAGCAGCTTATGATATCCTATAAAAATGATGGCTACAACACAATTAGTTTTTCCCTGGGTAGTATTATTCATGGGCTTCGGTTATCCCTCAGGATTCAACCCAACCTGAACAAACTTCAGAGCAGAGAGGCAAGTGAACTATAGATGTATGGTGACAGGAACCAAACACACCTCACAGAAGAGTAGAAGACCCTAGGTTACTATCTGATCAGTTATCTGTGTTGCTTTAATGATTCAGATTAGTGGACCATTATGCTAGTCATCTACTCAGTTTAAAATAACTTCACATATAGTTATCTTGCTTAAGCTTAATTTTTGTAAACAGATAATGAAGCATTATGAAGAATTACCTAGCAGAGAATGACAAAGATGTCTTTGAATGATAATTCCAAAACTCAGAAAATTCAACATACCCTCACCCTCTTCCTCTTTTTGAATCAAGCCCATTTTATTTAAAAGATTTTTCTCAAAATAAATCACACAAAACTAAAAATGACAACAACCACCATTAATGCATTTTCCCCTTCTCATGTCGATTTGGCCTACCTGTGACAGACATCGCTTTTGCTCATATTCTATTAATGAAAAGTAGTCACAGTTTCCCAACTTAATCACAGAGGAGTCTGGGAAATGCAGTCAGTCTTCCTTTGTGTCCAGGAAGAGGAAACAGGACGACACAGGTCTGGCCAGATTCTACAAACACTGTATATTAAAGAATGCTTCCATCATCTCGTTACACCAGTATTCTCAAAGATATTTTAAAATTCTCCAATATAGAAGAACTCCTCTTTTTAAGAAACTGAGTGTTTACTGAAGCTCATTAAATTGGCTAGTAATTTCACCAGGAAGTTCTGTTTGGTTGTTTCTGTTTTATACTTATTTAATTTGATAAGGCCACAGTCTTAAACTAAGCATCATTCTACACATCATTCTTCACATCCCTCTGATCTCAGTTTGATCCCCATACCTCACTGGCTAGTGATGGTTTTCTAAGGATGTGATTTGTTGCAGGAACAGTCAATCTCTATGTCAAAGTTCAAACCTCACAGACTACAATATTCAAAATACAAGGCAAATATTTCTAAGCAGTCACAAGTCCTCCCTTTGCTCTTCAACATACTCAGTAAGATATATCTCTTCCAGAATTTTGAAGAATATTTTGAAACATTACTGATAATTTTCCTTAAAGGGCTATTGTATAAATTTTATATATTGCTTCACATGGAAATCTTCCTAAAATTGCATTTTGGTCTCCTCTTCCCTTCTCCAGTTTAATTCACAGCATACACTAAAAATCTCTGCTTCTCTGTGTCTTCATGCCCTTAGCCACCTTGCTTGTCACCACCATTATCTCTCATCCTTCAGTCCTTTCCCTAATAATACTCAAGCACTATGCTTCTAAGGGGTGAATCACCTGCACATCTTTCTTCTGTCATTAAACAACATTTAATCAATTAATTTTATAACTGTTTGACAAGGTATTACAGAAAAAATATGCTGTATCTTCGCTGAAACAAATAACTTTTGCAAGTAAAATTTCACTGAGCAAGGTGTTAAAATGTATTATCACACGGCACATTCTAAAGTGTAAATTTTTTTTCATCTTCTTTCTTATGACACCATCTTGCAAAAGATATGGCAAATATTTTCCTGTGAGGGATTCCACCACTCCCTAAGGGCATTCTTAATGTTATCGACCTTTCAATAACATCTGTCATGGAGAATTTTTTTCAAAGATGCATTTCATTAAAAAAAAAGAAACAACTGTGTTTAAACATGCACTTGTGTTTATATGGGCTTGTTCACTAAAGATTTATACAAGCTAAGTTTTTACTTATTTTTGTAATTTCTTAGATTATTGTCCATACTTTATACTCAGGAAAAATAGTCATGTTAATTTTTCAATATTTAAAACATTTTTCTTTCAGTGATGATTTATAAATGATTTGAAAAATATATTGAATAATTTTTTCCTTCTGTGTTTTAACAGCTTTATTTGGTTCTTATCTGAACCAGTATATATAGATATACTGGCTCTACTTTAACACCAAAATGATTAGAATTTATAATCATAGTCATTTTGAGCTTGCGGTTTCTTTCTTTCATATAATCAGTGATATATACATCATAAGAATAGTTCTAATACCATCTTTACTCTGAAAAGTAAAAATGAAATGAAATGAGAAATAGGACTTACCTAGGGGTCAAATTTATGTTTTTTTCTGTATCCATGAATTGAGTAACAACTGGAACACAGACCACCAAAAGTGTCCTATGACTCCACCAGAATTAGAAACATTTATGACAGCATTACACATGTCTGCCCATGGGTGAAATAAAACCTGCTTACATCAATCGCCTCCTTCTTATCCTCATCTATAATTGTATTCTTAATTTGGCAGGGGACACAATGGGGGTGGGTCTGGTTAACTTGAGTAGCAGGAATGGAATGAGAATTGCTAGTAGATAGCTTAGTATAGAGTGATCTCTGGTAGGAAAATCTGATTTAAAGAAAGACTTTCAAAAATACACACTTACATGATATTTTAAAAACTGAAGTATAATTAACATACATTAGTTTCACATGTACAACATAATGATTCAACATTTGTATACTTTGTGAAACGATCACAATAAATCATTTTACCTAAAGTCACCATACAAAGTTACCAAAAATTGTTTTTCCTTGTGATGAGAACTTTTAAGATTTACTTTCTTAGCAACTTTCAAATTTGCAATACAGTATTATTGCCTGTAATCACCATGCTGTAAATTACATTGCCGTTACTTACTTATGTCATAACTAGCAGTTTGTACCTCTTAATTCCCTCTCCTCAGGCAGCCACCAATCTGTGTTCTGTATCTATGAATTTTGTTTTGTTTCTTTTATTTTTTAGATTCCACATATAAGTGAAATCATAAAGTATCTGTCTTTTTCTGCTTATTTCACTATAGAATAAGACCCTCAAGGTCCATTCATGTTGTCACAAATGGCAAGATTTCATTTTTTATTATGGCTGAGTAGTATTCTATTATATATATTTACCACATCTTCTTTATCTATTCGTCTATTGATGGATGCATAGATTGTTTCCAAATCTTGGCAATTGTAGATAATGTTGCAGTGAACATAGGGATGTATATATTTTTTTATTGTTGTTTTCATTTCTTTGCATAAATACCCAAAAGTGGAATTGCTGGATTATATGGCAGTTCTAGTTTTAGTTTTTTTAAGACACCTCCATATTGCTTTCCATAGTGGCTGAACCAATTTACAATTCTACAAACTGCACAAAGTTTCCATCTTCTCCACATTGTCACCAATCCTTCCTACTTTCTGTCTTTTTTATAATAAGTGTTCTGACAGGTATTCTTAATTTGGCAGAAGGCACAATAAGGGTGGGTCTGGTTATCTTGAGAAGCAAGAGTAGAATGGGAAATGGTAGTAGGTAGTTCACTACATAGTGATCTCTGGTATGAAAATCTGATTTAAAGAAAGGCTTTAAAAAATGCACACCTACATGATTTTTACTGATGTATAACTGATATACAATGTATCTCAGATGTACAACACAGTGATTCAACATTTGTCTCTTTTGTGAAAGTGCTATCTCCTTTATGAGGAGATAACTCATTGTGGCTTTGATTTGTATTTCCCTAATGATTAGTGATGTTAAGCATCTTTCATATGCCTGATGGATGTCTTTAGATCTCCTGCGCAAAAACGTCTATTCAGATCCTCTGCCCATTTTTTACTCGGATTGTTTGTATTTTGTTATTGAGTTGTAGAGTTCTTTATATACTTTGGATGTTAACCCCTTATCTGGTATAATTTATGAATATCTTTCTTCATTCAATAGTTTGCTTTTTTGTTTTGTTTTCCTTCACTTTGCAGAAGCTTTTTAGTTTGATGTAGTCTCATTTGTTTATTTTGGCCTTTTTTGCCCTTGCCTATGGAGTCAGATCAAAAATAAAACATTGCCAAGCCCAATGTCAAGGAGCTTACCACCTATGTTTTCTTCTCAGAGTTTTATGGATTCAGGTCTTATGTTCAAGTCCGTAATCCATTTTGAGTTAATTTTTGTGTGTGGTGATACACATGGAGGATATGAAAGATAGTGGTCCAGTTTCATTCTTTGGCATGTAGCTGGCCAGTTTTCCCAAAACGATTTATTGAAAAGGCTCTCCTTTCCCCATTGTATATTTTTGCCTCCTTTGTTGAAAATTAATTGACCATATATGTGCAGGTTTATTTCTGGGATCTCTATTATGTTCCATTTATCTATGTGTCTGCTTTCATGCCAATACCATACTTTTCTGATTACTATAGCTTTGTAATATAGTTTGAAATCACAGAGCATGATGCCTCCAGTTTTGTTCTTCTTTCTCAAGATTGTTTTAGTTATTCAGGATCTTTTGTGGTTCCATACGAATTTTAGGATTGTTCTATTTTGTGAAAAATGCTATTGGTATTTTGATAGGGACTGCACAGAATCTGTAGATTGCTTTGTGTAATATGGACATTTTAACAATGTTAATTCTTCCAATCCATGAGCATGGAACATCTTTTCATTTATTTGTGTCTTCTACAGTTTCTTTCATCAGTGTCTTATAAATTTAAGTATACAGGTCTTCCACCTTCTTGGTTAAATTTATTCCTAGATATTTTATTCTTTTTGATGCAGTTGCAAATGGGATTGTTTTCTTAATTCCTTTCTGGTATTTCATTGTTAATGTATAAAAAACACAAGAGAATGATAACCTACAATGGAAAAGAATCTGAAAAGGAAATATATATGTATAACAATAACTTTGCTGTATACCTGAAACTAATACAACATTGTAAATCAATTATACTTCAATTTAAGAAAAGCTTTCCACTACTCTTCCAGGACTAGAATGTTCTTTTAAATGAAAAAAAAAGTAAGAGATGTTTGTATGTTGATTTTGTACCCTGCAACTTGCTCAATTTGTTTATTAGTTATAACAGGTTTTTTTGTGGCATCTTTAGGTTCTTCTATATATGAAATCATGCCATCTACAAATAGTGACAGTTTTCCTTCCTCCTTTACAATTTGAATGGCTTTTATTTCTTTTTCCTGCCTAAATGCTTCTGCCTAGGACTTCTAATACTATGTTGAATAAAAGCAGCAAGAGTGGGCATCTTTGTCTTAAAGGCTGTCAGCTTTTCACTGTTGAGTATAATGTTGGCTGTGGGTTTGTCATGTATGGCCTTTGTTATGCTGAGGTATGTTCCCTCTATACCCACTTTGCTGAGAATTTTTTATTATAAATAGATACTGAATTTTGTCAAAAGCTTTTTTGCATCTATTGAGAAGATCATGTGATTTTCATCCTTCATTTTGTTGATCATGTTGACTGATTTGCAGATGCTAAATCGTTCTTATATCCCTGGAATAAATCCCACTTGATGATGGTATATGGGCCTTTGAATGTATTGCTGAAGTCAGTTTGCTTATATTTTGGTGAGGATTTTTACATCTGTGTTCATCAAAGATATTGGCCTGTAATTTGTGAAAGTGTGTGTGTGTGTGATCCTTATCTGGTTTTGGTATGAGGGTGATGTTGGCCTGTAAAATGAGTTTGGAGGTGTTCTCTCCTCTTCAATTTTTGAAAGACTTTGAGAAGGATAGGTATTGAATCTTATTTAAATGTTTGGTAGATTTCACCAGTTAAGCTATCTAGTCTTGGACTTTTGTTGGGAGTTTTTTTTTTTTCCTTTCTAATTACTGATACAATCTCCATACTATAATCAGTCTACTAAGATATTCTATTTCTTCATGATTCAGTCTTGGAAGATTGTATGTTTCTAGGAATTTACCCATCACTTTCTAGGTCATCCAATTTGCTGGCATGTAATTGCTCACAGTAGCCTCTTAGGATCCCTTCTATTTCTTTGGCATCACTAGTTGTAACTTCTTTTCATTCATTTCTGATTTTCTTTTAGCTGTCTTTCTTAGTGAGTCTAGCTAAAGTTTGTCAATTTTACCTTTTCAAAGACCCAGCTGTCAGTTTTATTGATCTTTTTCTATTGTCTTTTTAGTCTCTATTTTATTTATTTCTGCTCTGATCTTTATTATTTCCTTCCTTCTACTGACTTTGGTCTTCCATTTGTTCTTTTTCTAGTTCCTTTAGATATAATTTTAGATTGTTCATTTGAGATTTTTCTTGTTTCTAGAGGTAGGCCTGTATGGCTATAAACTTCCTTCTTAGAACTGCATTTGCTGCATCCCATAGATTTTGGTATGTTGGACTGTTGGCCCTTCATTTCCATGCATTCTGCATCCATGGATATGAAGGGCTTACTATACTACACCATTTTATATAAGGACTTGAGCCTCCACGGATTTTGGTATCCACATGGGGTCCTGGAATCAATTCGCAATGGATGCCAAGGGACAGCTATATTTCCATTTTTACTTGTCTCAAGGTATTTTTTTTAATGTATTTATTTTATTTATTTATTTTTGGCTGCACTGGGTCTTCGTTGCTGTGTGCGAGCTTTCTCTAGTTGCAGCGAGCAGGGGCTACTCTTTGTTGTGGTGCGCAGTCTTCTCATTGCAGTGGCTTCTCTTGTTGTGGAGCCCGGGCTCTAGGCGTGTGGGCTTCAGTAGTTGGGGCATGCGGGCTCAGTAATTGTGGCTCACGGGCTCTACAGCGCAGGCTCAGTAGTTGTGGTGCATGGGCTTAGTTGCTCCACTGCATGTGGGATCTTCCTGGCCCAGGGCTTGAACCTGTGTCCCCTGCATTGGCAGGTGGATTCTTAACCACTGTGCCACCAGGGAAGCCCTCAAGGTATTTTTTGATTTCTGCTGTGATTTCTGCTTCATTGACCCACTGACTGTTCAGTAGCATAGTGTTTAATCTCCACATATTTCTGATTGTCCCAGTTTTGTTCTTGTAATTGATTTCCAGTTTCATACCACTGTAGTTAGAAAAGATGGCTGATATGATTTCAGTCTTCTTAAATTTATTGACACTTATTTTGCGGTATAACATATGATCTGTATTGGAAAAAGTTCCATGTGTACTTGAGAAGAATGTGTATTCTGCTGCTTTTGGATGGAATGTTCTGTATACAGATCTTCCTCAACTTACAAGGGGGTTATGTCCCATAAGTTGAAAATATTATTACGTCAAAGATGCATTTAATACATTTAACCTACTGAACAACATATCTTAGCCTAGCCTACCTTAAACATGCTCAGAACACTTACATTAGTCTGCAGTTGGTCAAAATCATCTAAGATATTTCATAGAAAATTCTGAATATCTCATGTAATTCATTGAATACTGTAGTGAAAGTGATAAACAGAATGATTGTACAGTAGTCCCCCCTTATCTGCGGTTTTGCTTTTTGTGATTTCATTTACCCATGGTCAACCATAGTCCAAAAATATTACTGGGAAAATTCCAGCAATAAACAATTATAAGTTTTAAATTGTCTACTGCTCTGCATAGCATGATTAAATCTCATGCCATCCCACTCTGTTCCACCCAGGATATGAATCATCACTTTGTCCAGCATATTCATGTTGTATACGCCATCTGCCCATTAATCACTTAGTTGCCATCTCAGTTATCAGATGGACTGTCACAATATCACAGTGTTTTTATTCAAGTAACCCTTATTTTACTCAATAATGGCCCCAAACCCCAAGAGCAGTGGTGCTGGCAATTCAGATATTCTCTTTACTGTGCCTCATTTATAACATACTTTATCATAGGTATGTATGTATAGGAAAAAACAGCATATACAGGGTTTCATACTATCTGAGGTTTCAGGCATCCACTGGGTCTTGGAATGTATCACCCCATGGATAAGGGGGGGGGACGACTCTATGGTTATAGAATGGTTTTAAGTGTATCAGTTGTTTACCCTCATGATTATGTGACTAACTGGGAGCTGCAACTCACTGTTGCTGCTCAGCATCACAAGAGGTATCATAGCACATATTGCTAGCCAGGGAAAAACTCAAAATTCAAAATTTGAAGTACAGTTTTTACTCAATATGTATGGCATTTGTACCATCATAAAGTCAAAAAATCATAAGTCAAACCATCATAAGTTGGGGAACCATCTCTATATCTATTAAGTCCATGTGGTCTAATGTGTCACTTAAGGCCAATATTTCCTTACTGATTTTCATTGATATAAGGGGGTATTAAAGTTTCCTACTATTACTGTATTGCTGTCAGTTCCTCCTTTTAGATCTGTAATGTTTGCTTTATATATTTAGGTGCTCTTAGATCAGGTACATAAATGCACCTGATATAACTTACAAATGTTATATCTTCTTGCTGGATTGACCCCTTTATCATTATGTAATGCCCATCTTTGTCTTCTATTACGTTTTTGTTTTAAAGTCTATTTTGTCTAATATAAGTATAGCTATTCCAGCTTTCTTTTGGTTTCCATTTGCATTAAAGATCTTTTTTCATCCCTTCACTTTCAGTCTGTGTTTATCCTTATATCTGAAGTGAGTCTCTTATAAGCAGCATATAGATGATGGGTCTTGTATTTCTTTTTCACCCATTCAGCCACTCTATGTCTTTTGATTGGATAATTTAGTCCATTTTCATTTAAAGTAATTATTGATAGGTAAGTACTTATGGCCATTTTGTTAATTGTTTTCTGGCTGTTTTGTCATTTCTCTCTGCTTGTTTCTTTTTCTCTTACTTTCTTCCATTGTGGCTTGATGACTTTCTATCATGTTATGCTTAGATTCCTTTCATTATCTTTTGTGTATCTACTATAAATTTTTGCTTTGTGGTTACTATGAGGCTAATATAACATCCTATATATATTGCAGTCTATTTTATATTAATAGCAAATCAAGTTTGAATGGATTCTGAAACTCCACATTTTTACTGCCCCCAGCCACATTTTGTTTTGATGTCGCATTTTATATCTTTTTATTTTGTGTATTCCTTAAGTAATTATTGTAATTATAGTTATTTTTACTAATTTTTTATTTCAACATTTATACTATCTTTATACGTCATTAATCCACTATTTTTACTATAGATTTACGTTTACAAGTGAGATTTTTACTTTCACATGTTTTCTTATTACAAATTAGTACCCTTTCTCTTCAGCTTAAAGTCCCTTTAACATTTTTTATAAGGCCAGTTTAGTGATAATGAACTCCTTTAGATTTTGTTTGCCTGGAAATCTCTTTATCTCTTCTTTAAGTCTCGGTGATAACCTTGCTGGGTATTCTTGATTGAACTTTTTCCTTTGGGCACTTTGAATATATCCTGCCATTCCCTTCTGGGTTGCAAAGTGTCTGATGAGAAATCTGCTTATAGTATTGTGGTGGTTCCCTTGTACATAACAAGTTGTTTTTGTCTTATTGCTTTTAAGATTCTCTCTTTAACTTTTTTTTTTTTAATTTATTTTTGGCTGTGTTGGGTCTTCGTTTCTGTGCCAGGGCTTTCTCTAGTTGCGGCAAGCGGGGGCCACTCTTCATCGTGGTGCACGGGTCTCTCACTATCGCGGCCTCTCTTGTTGTGGAGCACAGACTCCAGATGCGCCGGCTCAGTAGTTGTGGCTCACGGGCCCATTTGCTCCGTGGCATGTGGGATCTTCCCAGACCAGGGCTCGAACCTGTGTCCCCTGCATTGGCAGGCAGGTTCTCAACCACTGCGCCACCAGGGAAGCCCCCTCTTTAACTTTTGACATTTTAATTATAATGTGTCTTGGTATGCCTCTCTTTGCGTTGATGTTGTTTGTTTGGAACTCTTCGGGCTTCCTGAATCTGGATGTCTGTTTTCTTCTCAGATTAGAGAAGCTTTCAGCCATTATTTCTTCAAATCATTCTGCTCCTTTCTTTCTCTCTTCTCCTTCTGGGACCCCCTATAATGTGAATATTATTCTGCTTGATATTGTCCCATAGGTCCTTAATCTATCTTCACCTTTTAACATTCTTTTTTCTTTATGCTGCTCTGTTTAGGTGAGTTCCACTGTCCTGTCTTACCGATCACTGATATGTTTTCTGCTTCATCTAGTCTGCTGTTGACCCCTCTAGTGTATTTTTTTTTCAGTTCACCTATTGCATTCTTCAGCTCTGTGACTTATTTTTGGTTTTATTTTCTATCTTTGTTGAAGTTCTGTGTTCATCCATTCTTCCTTCCAGTTTGGTGAGTATTATTTTGAACTCTTTATCATGTAAATTACTTATCTCTGATTCAGTAACTTTTTTCCTGGGGTTTTATTGTTCTTTTATTTGGAACATGTGCCTCTGTCTTCTCTTTTCGTTTGACTCTCTGTGTTTGTTTCTATGTATTAGGGAAACAACTATCACTCCCCATTCTTAAAGGAGGAGCCTTTTGTAGGAGATGAACCTTACTGTGTAACCTTGCCCTAGCTCATGGTTGCCTCTCAAGCCTTTGTGATAGTATTTGCAGCTTGATTTATTTTTGATAGGTCTCAGTTGTTGAGCATGTGCCAAGGCCTTTGAGTGTTCCAGAGGGAAAGACCTCAGTCAGCAATTAGTTCATGCTGATTGGAAGCTAAACCCTCAGGCAGCAGCTTAAGGTATACAAGTGTATACAGTCCTGTGGGACCACAATTGTAGACCCTGCTGACATCCAGGTCAGGCAATCTGGAGGTGTCCCCTTAGCAACAGCTGAAAATATCAGGGCTCCAGATGAGCGTATGCACTCCTGTCTGAGAGGTTCTGGGAATCTGTAGTGAGGCCAAGTAGTAGTGCAAAGAGGGCATCCCCTGGCCTACATTCCCTGGGAGCACTTCTGTAGCCTCAAGCTATGAGGTCAACCTGAAACCTGCCCCTCAGACTGAAGCTGCAGGACAAGTAAATAGGCCTTTTCACAGGAAGACTGGGGGTGTGTTTCAGCCTGGTGTTTGTGCTGTGCCCTGGGGGTGGTAGCCCACCAACTGTCTTTAGGATTCCTTCATACACATGGGGCCCAGAAATGTAAGCACCCCTGGTCACCAGAGCTAGGCGCTCAAGGGGTGGCCCCTGTGGGGGCTGCACATGCCCGCCAGCTTCAGGGAGATCGCAGGAGGAGGGTGCACCCACTGGTGCTGGCAAGTCTGAGGGAGAATGCCAAACAGTGACGCCCACTAGCACCTTTATACCTGGAGAGAATCCAGCAGACTCCTTCCCCTCTGGCAGATGCTTTAAGATTAGCAAATGAATCTCCTTCACATACAGCATAGGCACTTTTCAAACTGTTGCTTTGTACTGGGCCCCAGGGTGAGTGAGCTTGTATGCAAGCCCTGTAAGACAGAAATCTCCATTCCCTACAGACCTACGGTGCTCCTGGATCTAAGCTCCTTTGGTTTCAAAGCCAGATATTTTGGGGGCTCATCTCTCTGGTGTACATCTCAAGGGTGGGGTGACTGATATGGGGCATAAACCCCTCGCTCCTCAGGGAGATGCCTTGTATTTGTGAGATCCCTCTTGACTGTGGGTGGCCACGCTGGAAGTGAGATTTTTGCTGACACCACGTCTCTGCCTCTTCTACCCTTACATCTTTTCATGTGGCCCTTTCATCCTTTGTTGTGGAAGCGCTGTTCAGTTTTCAGGTCTTTTGCCAAGAGAATGGTTTCATATGTAGTTGCAGATTTGTTGTTTCTATGGTAGGAGGTGAGTTCAGGATCTTCCTACAACACCACGTTGAACTGCCTTCCGTGATATTTTAAATAAGTATTATAACTATCATAAATAGATAGTGATGAAATAAACCATTCATAAATATATTGTTATATAACAGACTAAAAGTGGTCAGTTTTCTGTTTTGTTTTTTTAATGCTCTGTTACTTTTGTGTTTCCACTTTCCTTTCTCGACTTTCTGTGATCACAAAATGCCTATTACAACCAAGGGAGGATGAAATAAAAAGTCCTTTATATCCTTCTAATTTAGCAGCCCTAAACCAAACATCTTGAAAACATCTTTTCCACAGTGAGGGATTAATTCTAGCAACCAAAAACCACCAGTGAATGTGACAAACACACTCAAGCCTGGGATTTGTGTTATTGTAACATCAATATGATACCTCTGTTGTCCTAGAAAACTTAAACCATCATTGGGAATATCAATACTGATACTTTTGCTTTATTTAAGAAATTGATTAATTTAACATTGCAGAATGGAAAAATAAACTTCTCACAGATCAGTAAAACACTACTGTTTCCCGTGTGCTCCTCCCCTCCCCACTCCCCCGCACAGGATAAATGCAGCTTTTTGCCACTTGCCTAACTAACAGATTCTACATATTAGGTTTCAGCAGCTGTTGCTGACACACTGTTCCATCTTAAATGTCCTGTTTCCTTTTCAGCAGCTCAGCAATAGTCTTGGTACCCAATCATGTGCTGAAAACATAAAATTATTTTGATAGGAATTAACAGAGAACATGAGCCAGCAGATGATATAAGTCTGTCTAAATCATGCCCACACTTTGAAGAAAACACGAATTCTTAATGGGAATAATTTCCAAAGCCAGAGAAACTGAACAATGAGCATTGCCCCCAATACTTCATATCACCTAAAGATGACAAGGTAAGAAGTTAACATTCTAAAATTTCAAAAGCATTGAGTCATTGATTCTTAACTATAGCATGATATAAGCACATTCCTCTTTCTAGTGTTAGCCTCTGTACATGTATATACAATGTATTCATGCATATATGAAAACATATTCTATTATCTAAAATCAACAATATTTGTTTGCTTCAATTTAATTATTTAATTCATTAGTGGCTTGTACTCTTTCTAACATTCTGGTTTTTTTCCTGTAAAACTCTTAATCCCATGAGATCAAAGACTCGGTAATACAGGTGGTCTTAAGCAAATCAACATGACAGTGCATGCTTGTTGAATGAATGAGTGAGTAAGTAAGTGAATGCAAATGAAGGCAAATCACTTGGTAGACACTTTAAGTAGGGGAGGCAGAATGTAATTCTTTGTCTCTTCTAAAAGTCAACAGCCATTTGGAGGGCAAAAGTTAATAATACAAATTAAATAATTCAAGACAGTGACAATGCTGTAACAAAGGAAAGATTCTCTACTGAGTGGCACAGACCATTTTTAAAATAAAGATTGAGCCAGCAGGGGCTGGGCTGTTTGAGAAAAGATTTGTGGAGAACATGGAACTTGAACTCAATTGTTCAAAAAATATCAGTTGAATGTCTACTGTGTGTCATGCACCATACTGTTTGATATGCATTATTTATTTTAATTCTCATATGTCTTAGGAGGTATTGTGATTATCCTATTTGACTGACAGGAAGACTGAGGTTTAGAGAGGTTAACAACTTCCACAGAAATAGGAGATCGTGAAGACATGATTCCAAATCAGGTATTCGGATGGCAAAGCCCCTTGTTACTACCTACTACCCCAAGTGCCCTTCCTGAGTCTTAAAGAAAAGGTAACATGTAGTGAAAGGGGAGAGGCAATATAATTACAAGTGTGGATGTGACAATTCACGTGGCAGCTTCAAATATTTAGGAAACCAAGAGTTGACAGCCTGATTTTCCTAAGGCCAACTTATATTGAAATAATGAAATGGTGATGATGACCACAGTATATGTCTGAATTCTTTCAGTGTGTTAGGCACTGTGTTAAGCACTTCACGTGTAAAGTCTCATTGATGCCCCGCTTCAGCTTTGTGATCTGCATTGCACCGAGCTCTGAATTCCAGCAGGTAGTGGGTGGGCCTTCGTGGCCAGGTTAAGCGTGTTTGGCATTCATCCAAAATGAAGAGACATTTAAGACTGTCAAGTAGTGGAATGATACAATAAAACTTACCAATAGTTTGATGTCAATATTTTATTATATATATGCATTTCTTAGTGACTATTAGTGAAATTTTTAAAATGATACTTTAGTAAGATTAATATGATTGGGAATAATGGATTTTTCATATGTGAAAATGAGCGTTCATTTGTGTGTATGCTGACAAGATGAGAAATGTTCTCTGAGAATTAGAGGGAAGAGATTAATTTGGAGACTAAAGCAATAAGTGTAAGATGACATTGGCCTGAAAAACACTGATAACGTTGGGAATGGAAGATGGGATAGATGGTATATGTGGAAGGAAGGATTAGAAAAAATTTAAAAACTGAATAGATCTTGAGCCCAAGAACATAAGCTAAAATCTTTCTGTAGTTTCATGTTGGGAGAAGAAAAGAGAATTCAAATATATCAGTTGGAAACTGCCTGCTGTACCATTGTGTCTTTCTACATACCAACTTCCCATATGCTTCTTATGGCTTGAATTTGGGTGCTTTTCTGTGGGAACTACACAGACTCTGGCAGTCCTCCAGTTTTTTATAGGAATTTCTCTTGCCTGGGACCTGATGCGGGACCTGTCTACATTCTGGCTATTAGAAAGGACTGTTTGTTTGTTTGTTTATTTGTTTGATCCAATTACCTAGTCTGAACAAAATCACTGAATGAGGTTCAATGTCTTCTCTGTGGCTTCTCAGGATGTAGCACCCAGAGCAGCTGGCAGAGAGGAATGGAGCAGCATATATTCTAATGCGGTTAATTTATTCTAATGAGCTGCATTCTCTAAAATCAGACTTGCTGATGTTGGCAGGAAATAAATTTAACTCTCCTGCACAAATAGATGCAAATCTGAATTCTCTGCAACATTTCATTTTCCACAAGGTAATCAAGATTCATAAAACTTCTATTTAGGATCTGGGCACCAGGGGGTCAGTGTCCTTGAGGGAAACAAAACCTTCTAATGGAAATTATATTTCAGTGGTGTTAATCTCACGGGATCTGATAAATGGGCACGGTGGAGTTGAATCTTATTTGGCTTCATTGTCCTTTCTGCCATACATTTCATTCAACACCAAGGTAATCAAATACATAAAATCTGCATTATTCGCTTCTGGCCCAGAAAACACTATCTAGTGCCCTTAATCAAAAGAACAGGAGACGAAGTTGATAGCACATTATTTTCTAAGGTTATCATCATCTTCAAAATTTTTCTGTTTTAAAATCTCATCTTCTTGGCCCAAAATTCAACTAACACCTCTCTTCTCTTCCATTTTCCTAGAACTTTATTAACTTCAGACAAAAGGTGATGAGACCATCCCAAATCTGTCCTTTCCAACAGTTCTCAGCCCCCAGTGCACTATCATCAATAGCTCCCTGAATAACAACCTATTCAGGAAAAGGAGAGTTTTGGCACCAAAATGAGGAATAGCAGACATAATTTTTTAAACTTGGTTTTTAAAGCATGACATACTTTCAACAGTTCAAATGTAAATCTCACAAAGCCCCGAGCGCATGTCTGGACTAAGGAGCACTTGTGACTTTCAGGACAAGCATTCTGAATTTAAAGTCAAGATTGATGATGGGTTCAGCTAGAAACAAGTTTGCATCACTGAGTCAAAATAATTAATGGCACATTTAATATTCTTCCATTCCATGTGGAGAAAAAAATAGCTTCTGCTCAAGAAGTCAGCTCACCCTCTTAGACTTCATGGCCATCTGAGCCGGGATGCTTTAAGGAGTGAGCTGCTTGTAACTTTGAAATCACTAGTGCTTATGTATGTGATCAGGTAAAGGTAAGATGATAGGGGAAAGGACCTTCTTGAGAGATTCAAGGGGTAGTGGTAGTTTGATGGCATATAGGGGAATGTGGAAGTGAATTATGAAAGGCAAAATGTACTGTTTAAATATTTGGTTACGGGAAATATAATTTCTTAAGTTTTGGTATAAAGGAGTTGATCTAATGAGACAGTGGTGTTTGTCAATGTGTTCAGTAAGCGTTTTATCATTTACTGTTAGCTATAAGCCAGAAGATATTGAAGGGGAGATGTGCTGTCATTACACTTGGAATAAAATGCAGAGTCCACTCCATGACCTCCAAAAGCCCCACCTGAGTGATTCTCAACTGATTCATAGGTACCACCCATTCTAATTGAATCAGTTTCAAGTGCAATGTAGGTGCTGCTAGTTTTAAAAGTTCCCCAGGTAGTTCAAATGTGCAAAAAGGACTGAGCAATACTGTCTTCCATAATAGAACTCTTTCTTTTTTTTCTTAAACAGTACCTACCACATAGGGTTGCTGTGAGAATTGCATGAGATAATGCACATAAGCAAGCATGGTGCAGAAGCATTTATTAAATATTAACTCCCATGATTATCATTTTATAAATAAAAAAAATTTAGTGACTAGTGGAGCCAGGGTTGGACTTCAAATCCCATTTTTTTTCCATTTCACCACAGGGCCACTGCCAAAGGAGAGAAGGGAAAGTGAAATTTGGGGGCATAATCAATGGGATCCCCCAAATAGTATCCCTAGTTAGAAGTTTCATTAGATGATTAGTTAGGATGTAGATTTTGCTGCTAATAACCTAAATATCAGTGGCATAAACAAGGCAAGCTTATCTTCCTTTTTTTCTGAATTTTAATTTTAATTTATTTTTTATACAGCAGGTTCTTATTAGTTATCCATTTTATACATATTAGTGTATACATGTCAATCCCAATCTCCCAATTCATCACACCACCACTACCCCCACCACTTTCCCCCCTTGGTGTCCATATGTTTGTTCTCTACATCTGCATCTCTATTTCTGCCTTGCAAACCAGTTCATCTGTACCATTTTTCTAGATTCCACATATATGCGTTAATATACGATATTTGTTTTTCTCTTTCTGACTGACTTCACTCTGTATGACAGTCTCTAGGTCCATCCACATCTCTACAAATGACCCAATTTCATTCCTTTTTATGGCTGAGTAATATGGTCAACTAATTGATGACAAAGGAGGCAAGGATATACAATGGAAAAAAGACAGTCTCTTCAATAAGTGGTGCTGGGAAAACTGGACAGCTACATGTAAAAGAATGAAATTAGAACACTCCCTAACACCATACACAAAAAGAAACTCAAAATGGATTAAAGACCTAAATGTTTAAGACCGGACACTATAAAACTCTTAGAGGAAAACATAGGAAGAACGCTCTTTGACATAAATCACAGCAAGATCTTTTTTGATCCACCTCCTAGAGTAATGGAAATAAAAACAAAAATAAACAAATGGGACCTAATGAAACTTAGAAGCTTTTGCAAAGCAAAGGAAACCATAAACAAAACGAAAAGACAACCCTCAGGATGGGAGAAAATATTTGCAAATGAATCAACGGACAAAGGATTAATCTCCAAAATATATAAACAGCTCATGCAGCTCAATATTAAAAAAACAAACAATTCAATCCAAAAATGGGCAGAAGACCTAAATAGACATCTCTCCAAAGAAGACGTACAGATGGCCAAGAGGCACATGAAAAGCTGCTCAACATCACTAATTATTAGAGAAATGAAAATCAAAACTACAATGAGGTATCGCCTCACACCGGTTAGAATGGGCATCATCAGAAAATCTACAAACAATAAATGCTAGAGACGGTGTGGAGAAAAGGGAACCCTCTTGCACTGTTGGTGGGAATATAAATTGATACAGCTGCTATGGAGAACTGTATGGAGGTTCCTTAAAATACTAAAAATAGAATTACTATATGACCCAGCAACCCCACTACTGGGCATATACCCAGAGAAAACTAGAATTCAAAAAGACCCATGCACCCCAGTGTTCACTGCAGCGCTATTTACAATAGCCAGGTCATGGAAGCAACCTAAATGCCCATCAACAGATGAATGGATAAAGAAGATGTGGTACATATATACATAATAGAACTCTTGATTCTCTCTCTCTGACCTCATAATCCCCACACCCACGATATTCCACCTTTCACTAGCCAATTTAGTGGTAGACTAGGCCAAGCTCTCTTCTACTTTAGGACTTTGCTGTTTTTGCTTGGCATGTTCTGATACTGACCACTCCTTCCTTTCACCCTTTTTTTTTTTTTTTTTAAATTTTTTTTTTTATAGCTACTTTATTTATTTATTTATTTTATTTTTGGCTGTGTTGGGTCTTCGGTTCGTGCGAGGGCTTTCTCCAGTTGCGGCAAGCGGGGGCCACTCTTCATTGCGGTGCGGGGACCGCTCTTCATCGCGGTGCGTGGGCCTTTCACTATCGCGGCCCCTCCCGTTGCGGGGCACAGGCTCCAGACGCGCAAGCTCAGTAGCCGTGGCTCACGGGCCCAGCTGCTCCGTGGCATGTGGGATCTTCCCAGACCAGGGCTCGAACCCGTGTCCCCTGCATTAGCAGGCAGATTCTCAACCACTGCGCCACCAGGGAAGCCCTCACCCTTCTTACTCCTAGTAGATAGTTACATGGTTGTCCCTTCAAATGTCACCTCCTGAGAGAAGCCACTTGTAACCTATTATCTAAGAAGATTCCCCATCTCCATTATATTTTATCACTTCAAACCCCGTATTATTTGCTTTATGGCATCTGCCACTATTGGAAATCCTCATTCGGTCACTCCTTCCCTTGTATACTGTCTGGCAGCCCTTTCTACAAACTAGAGAACACTGTGCCTGTCATATTTCTTATTGATGTATGCTTTGTGCCTAAAACCATGCCTGGCCCATAGCAGTGTTCACTCCTATGTGTTAAATGAACAAATATTCGTTGAATGAATAAATGAATGGATGAATGGGTGAATGAGTGAGTGACTGACTGAAAGGTCAACTGAAAAAACAATGCATTGGAAAATCTTTCTTGACCATGAATTATTGGTCACTAAATTCCAATGCCTGCCTTATATTGCAGACTGCATTTAATCTTTCTACTTAAAGCATTTTTCTTCCCTAGTCCTTTCTTTACTTTCCCAAGCAATAAATGAAACAGACTTTGGATCAAAGAGTATGCAGCACATGTGCCAATGGCCAAAACAATTTTCTATCAGAAAATTCAATCAAGGATTCTTTAATCAGAACATAAATCTTCCAGACACACATCACAGACTATACCACATTAGATCATAACTGCTTTTTTTTTTTTTTTGCTTTTCCCCCCATCCATTTTGCAATTACAACCTCTCAGTGGTAGAGGAACAGCACTGAAGTAGCAGAGAGAAAGCAGTACACTGAAAAAGCAGTTTTAGACATGATGAACTTGGTCCTTTTAGTTTATCTCAGTCTGCAATTTCAACTCTCATGGGACCCAATCAAATGGAATCAGGCAATGTGGATCAATACTGTGAAATTCTGTTGTAAAGGGTATAGTATAAAATAAACATTAAGAAGAGACTGTCTTTACCCCCCTCCCCCTTCTAGCAGCAACACCCTTATTTCTCCCATGTCTATGGAATTTGAGAACTCTTTTTTTTTTTTTTTAAACAGCTGAGAACTCTTTACCTGTTTCCTTTCCTATTTTCTCCAGCCCAGGGAGAACATTAATGAGAAGAACCTGACTTTATCCCAATCAATCTTCTCAATTTTATACACTTATCATAAAGAGTGGCCATATGTGAACTGACTGTACTTGGCACTAGACATATTCAAAACAGTGAAAACCTGTAAAAAGAAAAACCTTATCAGTTACTTTTTTTTTTTTAATTTATTTATTTATTTTCAGCTGTGTTGGGTCTTTGTTTCTGTGCGAGGGCTTTCTCTAGTTGCGGCGAGCGGGGGCCAGTCTTCATCGCGGTGCGCGGGCCTCTCACTATCGTGGCCTCTCTTGTTGCGGAGCACAGGCTCCAGACGCGCAGGCTCAGTAGCTGTGGCTCACGGGCTTACTTGCTCCGCGGCATGTGGGATCTTCCCAGACCAGGGCTCGAACCCATGTCCCCTGCATTGGCAGGCAGATTCTCAACCACTGCGCCACCAGGGAAGCCCAGTTACTATTTTTTAGGGCAAATAAGTAAAATCTTATTAATCAGGGAGATTTTAATGAAAATATTTTAGTTCATTTAAACTAAAGTTTCAAATATAGACAAGTTCAGTTTGTATCATTTTTTGAAATTTGAAGAGTTTAGGATATGCAGTGGTAAAAATTATGAAAATGGAAGAAGATATAAGGAAGAGATGTCATATTCCATAAGCTACCAGTAAATTGGCTCAAAAGATCTCTTAATGCTTCCCAAGAGTGATACATAAAGTTTTCTACTATCTAGCCAAACTGGAATTGATGGCCAGAAATATAGTATGTCTGTTTTGAAAGGCATACATTGAGTTCCGGATGGGATACCAAAGCCATAGCAAATGTTCTTCACAGGAACATCTTATATAAAAAGCATTTGCAAGAGCATTGTTCTACCAAATGAAAAAAAAAAGATTTTTCTGTAGTTCTTGAGTACATATAATTTATTTTTACAAAAAAATACTATACATTCTGTATTTCAGTTTGAAGAGTTTTCTTTTTCAACTTTAATTTTCATGATTTTTTCAAACATTCAGAGACCCAAATACCTATCACCCAAATTTAACAAATATTGCCATCTTCCTATATTTTCTTCAAAGCGTTCTCTCTTATTAAACAAATGTATTTACAGATATCATTTAAACACCATTCTTAATAACTATACCCTGCTTCTTAGAGTTAACCATTATTTGGAAATGAGAGTGTATCATTCCCATAATTACTGTCAACCTGTCTTCTATATCTCTTAATTGCTCCTTCATGCTTTTTATTTCTTTGTCTCTGTGGGAAGTGCCGTGGGTGAATTCTTCACTTACTAGCTGTGTGGTTTTGAGCAAGTTACTTAACCTCTGTACATCAGCTTTCTCATTTGTAAAATGTTGACAATAATAGTGCCTACCTCACAGGGTTGTTAGAAGATTGTCATTTACAAAACACTTAGAAAAGAACGTGGTATAAACTGCTCAATAATATATCTCAATTCATTTTATTTTTCTTTGTCTGCAAACTAGAGTTTGTCCAAACTATTGTAAGTTTCTTTATAACTTCAGTATTTTCTTCATTGCCAATATTTCTAAGTGGTTCTATTTCACATCCTACTATTTTTATTTCTGCCTCTGTTAGTGTCACAAATTGTCCTTTTAATGGATATTGTCCATTCATTTACTTCTTTTATACACTTGTTCAGAAGGCTCTATGAAATTTATTTCATTTGGAATAAATTCTGATTCATATTTTTCTTCATTGCCTATAATATCTGGTTGACTTTTACTTTTTACTCATTTATTTTTCTTTTTAAAAAATTTTTGTTTTATATTGGAGTATATTTCATTAACAGTGTTGCATTAGCTTCAGGTGTACAGCAACATGATACATATATCTATTCTTTATCAAGTTCATTTCCCATTTAGGTTATTACAGAATATTGAGCAGCGTTCCCTGTGCTATACAGTAGGTTCTTGTTGGTTATCTATTTTAAATGTAACAGTGGGTACATGTCAATCCCAAACTCCCAATCTATCCCTCCCTCCCACCCTTCCTTCCTGGTAACCATAGATTCGTTCTCTAAGTCTGTGAGTCTGTTTCTGTTTTGTAAATAAGTTCATTTGTATCACATTTTTAGATTCCACATATAAGTGATATCACATGATATCTGTAATTCTCTGTCTGACAGACTTCACTTAGTATGATAATCTCCAGGTCCATCCATGTTGCTGCCAATGACATTATTTCATTCTTTTTATGGCTGAGTAATATTCCATTGTATATATGTACCTCATCTTCTTTATCCATTCCTCTGTCGATGGACATTTAGGTTGTTTCCATGTCTTACCTATTGGAAATAGTGCTGCTGTGAACATTGCAGTGCATGTATCGTTTCAAATTATGGTGTTCTCTGGATATATGCCCAGGAGTAGGACTGCCGGATCATATGGTAGCTCTATTATTAGTTTTTTGTTTTTTTAACATTTTTATTGGAGTATAATTGCTTTACAATTGTGTGTTAGTTTCTGCTTTATAACAAAGTGAATGAGTTATACATATACATATATCCCCATATCTCTTCCCTCTTGCATCTCTCTCCCTCCTACCCTCCCTATCCCACCCTTCTAGCTGGTCACAAAGCACCAAGCTGATCTCCCTGTGCTATGCGACTGCTTCCCACTAGCTATCTATTTTATATTTGGTAGTGCATATATGTCCATATATACACTACCGCTCTCTCACTTTGTCCCAGCTTATGCTTCACCTTCCCCATGTCCTCAAGACCATTCTCTAGTAGGGCTGTGTCTTTAGTCCCGTCTTGCCCCTAGGTTCTTCATGACCAATTTTCTTTCTTTTCTGTCTTAGATTCCATATATATGTGTTAGCATGCGGTACTTTTTTTTCTCGTTCTGACTTACTTCACTCTGTATGACAGACTCTAGGTCCATCCACCTCACTACAAATAACTCAATTTCGTTTCTTTTTATGGCTGAGTAATATTCCATTGTATATATGTGCCACATCTGCTTTATCCATTCATCTGTTGATGGACACTTAGGTTGCTTCCATGTCCTGGCTATTGTAAATAGAGCTGCAATGAACATTTTGGTACATGACTCTTTTTGAATTATGGTTTTCTCAGGGTATATGCCCAGTAGTGGGAATGCTGGGTCATATGGTAGTTCTATTTTTAGTTTTCTAAGGAACCTCCATACTGTACTCCATAGTGGCTGTATCATTTCACATTCCCACCAACAGTGTATGAGGGTTCCCTTTTCTCCACACCCTCTCCAGCATTTATTGTTTCTAGATTTTTTGATGATGGCCATTCTGACTGGTGTGAGATATCGCATTGTAGTTTTGATTTGAATTTCTCTAATGATTAATGACATTGAGCATTCTTTCATGTGTTTGTTGGCAATCTGTATATCTTCTTTGGAGAAATGTCTATTTAGGTCTTCTGCTCATTTTTGGATTGGGTTATTTGTTTTTTTGATATTGAGCTGCATGAGCTGCTTGTAAATTTTGGAGATTAATCCTTTGTCAGTTGCTTCATTTGCAAATATTTTCTCCCATTCTGAGGGTTGACTTTTCGTCCTGTTTATGGTTTCCTTAGCTGTGCAAAAGCTTTTAAGTTTCATTAGGTCCCATTTGTTTATTTGTGTTTTTATTTCCATTTCTCTAGGAGGTGGGTCAAAAACGATCTTGCTGTGATTTATGTCATAGAGTGTTCTGCCTATATTTTCCTCTAAGAGTTTTATAGTGTCTGGCCTTACATTTAGGCCTTTAATCCATTTTGAGTTTATTTTTGTGTATGGTGTTAGGGAGTGTTCTAATTTCATTTTTCAAATGTAGCTGTCCAGTTATCCCAGCACCACTTATTGAAGGGGCTGTCTTTTCTCCACTGTATATTCTTGCTTCCTTTATCAAAGATAAGGTGACCATATGTGCATGGGTTTATCTCTGGGCTTTCTATCCTGTTCCACTGATGTATATTTCTGTTTTTGTGCCAGTACCATACTGTCCTGATTACTGTAGCTTTGTAGTATAGTCTGAAGTCAGGGAGCCTGATTCTTCCAGCTCCGTTTTTCTCTCTCAAGATTGCTTTGGCTATGTGGGGTCTTTTGTGTTTCCATACAAATTGTGAAATTTTTTGTTCCAGTTCTGTGAAAACTGCCAGTGGTAGTTTGATAGAGATTGCATTGAATCTGTAGATTGCTTTGGGTAGTAGAGTCATTTTCACATTGTTGATTCTTCCAATCCAAGAACATGGTATATCTCTCCATCTATTTGTATCATCTTTAATTTCTTTCATCAGTGTCTTATAATTTTCTGCATACAGGTCTTTTGTCTCCTTAGGTAGGTTTATTCCTAAAATACCTAAGGTATTTTATTCTTTTTCTTGCAGTGGTAAATAGGAGTGTTTTCTTAATTTCACTTTCAGATTTTTCATCATTAGTGTATAGAAATACAAGGGATTTCTGTGCATTAATTTTGTATCCTGCTAGTTTACCAAATTCATTGATTAGCTCTAGTAGTTTTCTGGTAGCAGCTTTAGGATTCTCTATGTATAGTATCATGTCATCTGCAAACAGTGACAGCTTTACTTCTTCTTTTCCGATTTGGATTCCTTTTATTTCTTTTTCTCCTCTGATTGCTGTGGCTAAAACTTCCAAAACTATGTTCAATAATAGTGGTGAGAGTGGGCAACCTTGTCTTGTTCCTGATCCTAGTGGAAATGGTTTCAGTTTTTCACCATTGAGGATGATGTTGGCTGTGGGTTTGTCATATATGGCCTTTATTATGATGAGGTAAGTTCCCTCTATGGCTACTTTCTGGAGGGTTTTAATCATAAATGGGTGTTGAATTTTGTCAAAAGCTTTCTCTGCATGTATTGAGATGATCATATGGTTTTTTCCCTTCAGTTTGTTAATATGGTTTATCACATTGATTGATTTGTGTATATTGAAGAATCCTTGCATTCCTGGAATAAACCCAACTTGATCATGGTGTATGATCCTTTTAATGTGCTGTTGGATTCTGTTTGCTGGTATTTTGTTGAGGACTTTTGCATCTATGTTCATCAGTGATATTGGTCTGTAGTTTTCTTTTTTTGTGACATCTTTGTCTGGTTTTGGTATCAGGGTGATGGTGGCCTCGTAGAATGAGTTTGGGAGTGTTCCTCCCTCTGCTATGTTTTGGAAGAGTTTGAGAAGGATAGGTGTTAGCTCTTCTCTAAATATTTGATAGAATTCGCCTGTGAAGCCATCTGGTCCTGGGCTTTGTTTGTTGGAAGATTTTTAATCACAGTTTCAATTTCAGTATTTGTGATCGGTCTGTTCATATTTTCTATTTCTTCCTGGTTCAGTCTGGGCAGGTTGTGCATTTCTAAGAATTTGTCCATTTCTTCCAGGTTGTCCATTTTATTGGCATAGATTTGCTTGTAGTAATCTCTCATGATCGTTTGTATTTCTGCAGTGTCAGTTGTTACTTCTCCTTTTTCATTTCTAATTCTATTGCTTTGAGTCTTCTCCCTTTTTTTCTTGATGAGTCTGGCTAATGGTTTATCAATTTTGTTTATCTTCTCAAACAACGAGCTTTTAGTTTTATTGATCTTTGCTATCATTTCCTTCATTTCTTTTTCATTTATTTCTGATCTGATCTTTATGATTTCTTTCCTTCTGCTAACTTTGCGGTTTTTTTGTTCTTCTTTCTCTAATTGCTTTAGGTGTAAGGTTAGGTTGTTTATTTGAGATGTTTCTTGTTTCTTAAGGTAGGATTGTATTGCTATAAACTTCCCTCTTAGAACTGCTTTTGCTGCATCCCATAGGTTTTGGGTCATCGTGTTTTCATTGTCATTTGTTTCTAGGTATTGTTTGATTTCCTCTTTGATTTCTTCAGTGATGTCTTGGTTATTAAGTAGTGTATTGTGTAGCCTCCATGTGTTTGTAGTTTTTACAGATTTTTTTTCCTGTTACTGATATCTAGTCTCATAGCGTTGTGGTTGGAAAAGATACCTGATACAATTTCAATTTTCTTAAATTTACCAAGGCTTGATTTGTGACCCAAGATATGATCTATCCTGGAGAATGTTCCATGAGCACTTGAGAAGAACGTGTATTCTGTTGTTTTTGGGTGGAATGTCCTGTAAATATCAATTAAGTCCATCTTGTTTAATGTATCATTTAAAGCTTGTGTTTATTTATTTTCATTTTGGATGATCTGTCCATTGGTGAAAGTGGGCTGTTATAGTCCCCTACTATGATTGTGTTACTGTCCATTTCCCTTTTTATGTCTATTAGCATTTGCCTTATGTATTGAGGTGCTCCTATGTTGGGTGCATAACTATTTACAATTGTTATATCTTCTTCTTGGATTGATCCCTTGATCATTCATTACGTACTGTCCTTCCTTGTCTCTTGTAACATTCTTTATTTTGAAGTCTATTTTATCTGATATGAATATTGCTACTCCAGCTTTCTTTTGATTTCCATGTGCATGGAGACTCTTTTTCCATCCCCTCACTTTCAGTCTGTATGTGTCCCTAGGTCTGAAGTGGGTCTCTTGTAGACAGCATATATATGGGTCTTGTTTTTGTATCCATTCCGCCAGTCTATGTCTTTTGGTTGGAGCATTTAATCCATTTACATTTAAGGTAATTATCAATATGTATGTTCCTATTACCATTTTCTTAATTGTTTTGGGTTTGTTATTGTAGGTCTTTGCCTTCTCTTGTGTTTCCTGCCTAGAGACGTTCCTTTAGCATTTGTTGTAAAGCTGGTTTGCTGGTCTTAGCTTTTGCTTCTCTGTAAAGGTTTTAATTTCTCCATCAAATTTAAATGAGATCCTTGCTGGGTAGAGTAATCTTGGTTGTAGGTTTTTCCCTTTCATCACTTTAAATATGTCCTGCCACTCCCTTCTGGCTTGAAGAGTTTCTGCTGAAAGATCAGCTGTTAACCTTATGGGGATTCCCTTGTATGTTATTTGTTGTTTTTCTCTTGCTGCTTTTAATAATTTTTCTTTGTATTTAATTTTTGATAGTTTGATTAATATGTGTCTTGGCCTGTTTCTCCTTGGATTTATCCTGTATGGGACTCTCTGCACTTCCTGGACTTGATTGACTATTTCCTTTCCCATGTTAGGGAAGTTTTCAACTATAATCTCTTCAAATATTCTCTCAGTCCCTTTCTTTTTCTCTTCTTCTTCTGGGACCCCTGTAATTTGAATGTTGGTGCGTTTAATATTGTCCCAGAGGTCTGTGAGACTGTCCTCAATCTTTTCATTCTTTTTTCTTTATTCTTCTCTGCAGTAGTTATTTCCACTATCTTATCTTCCAGGTCACTTGTCCATTCTTCTGCCTCGGTTATTTTGCTATTGATCACTTCTAGAGAATTTTTAATTTCATTTATTGTGTTGTTCATCATTGTTTGTTTGCTCTTTAGTTCTTCTAGGTCCTTGTTAAACGTTTCTTGTATTTTCTCCATTCTATTTCCAAGATTTTGGATCATCTTTATTACCATTACTCTGAATTCTTTTTCAGGTAGACTGCCTATTTCCTCTTCATTTGTTAGGTCTGGTGTGTTTTTACCTTGCTCCTTCATCTGCTGTGTGTTTTTCTGTCTTCTCATTTTGCTTATCTTACTGTGTTTGGGGTCTCCTTTTTGCAGGCTGCAGGTTCAATAATTCCTGTTGTTTTTGGTGTCTGTCTCCAGTGGCTATGGTTTGTTCAGTGGGTTGTGTAGGCTTCCTGGTGGAGGGGACTAGTGCCTGTGTTCTGGTGGATGAGGCTGGATCTTGTCTTTCTGGTGGGCAGGTCCACGTCTGGTGGTGTGTTTTGGGGTGTCTGTGACCTTATTATGATTTTAGGCAGCCTCTCTGCTAATGGATGGGGTCGTGTTCCTGTCTTGCTAGTTGTTTGGCATAGCGTGTCCAGCAGTGTAGCTTGCTGGTCGTTGAGTGAAGCTGGGTCTTGGTTTTGAGATGGAGATCTCTGGGAGATTTTTGCCATTTGGTATTATGTGGAGCTGGGAGGTCTCTGGTGGACCAATGTCCTAAACTTGTCTCTCCCACCTCAGAGGCACAGCCCTGATGCCTGGCTGGAGCACCAAGAGCCTGTCATCCACACGTCTCAGACTGCTAGTGTTGGAGGGTCTCCTGCAGAGTCAGGAGGTGGCTCTGTCTCACCGTGAGGACAAGGACACTGGCAGCAGAAGTTCTGGGAAGTACTCCTTGGCATGAGCCCTCCCAGAGTCCACCATTAGTCTCACCCTATTATTAGTTTTTGAAGTAACCTCCACACTGTTCTCCATAGTTGCTGTACCACTTTACATCCCCATCAACAGTGCAGGAGGGTTCCCTTTTCTCCACACCCTCTCCAGCATTTATTGTTTGTAGACTTTTTGATGATGGCCATTCTGACTGGTGTGAGGTGGTACCTCATTGTAGTTTTGATGTGCATTTTTCTAATAATTAGTGATGTTGAGCATCTTTTCATGTGCCTCTTGGACATCTGTGTGTCTTCCTTGGTGAAATGTCTAGGTCTTCTGCCCATTTTTGGATTGGATTTTTTGTTTTTTTGATATTGATCTCCATGAGCTGTTTGTAGATTTTGGAAATTAATCCTTTCTCAGTTGCACCTTTTGCAAATATTTTCTCCCATTCTATGGGCTGTCTTTTTGTTTTGTTTATGGTTGGTTACCTTTGCTGTGCAAAACCTTTGAGTTTAATTAGGTCCCATTTGTTTGTTTTTATTCCTATTACTCTAGGAAATGGATTGGAAAAGATCTTGCTACGATTTATGTCAAAGAGGGTTCTGCCCATGTTTTCCTGTAAGAGTTTTATAGTATGCAGTCTTACATTTAGGGCTTTAATCCATTTTGAGTTCATTTTTGTGTATGCTGTTAAAGAATGTTCTACTTTCATTTTTTTACATGTAGCTATACAGTTTTCCCAGCACCACTTATTGAAGAGATTGTCTTTTCTCCATTGAATAGTTTTGCCTCCTGTGTCATAGATTGTTTGACCATAGGTGCCTGGGTTTATTTTTGGGCTTCGTATCCTGTTTCATTTGGTCTATATTTGTTTTTGTGCCAGTACCATACTGTCTTGATTACTGTAGCTTTGTAGTATAGTCTGAAGTCAGGAAGCCTGATTCCTCCAGCTCCATTTTTCTTTCTTAAGATTGCTTTGGCTCTTCTTTGAGGTCTTTTGTGTCTCCATATAAAATTTTAAGATTTTTTGTTCTAGTTCTGTGAAAAATGCCATTGGTAATTTGATAGGGATTGCATTGAATCTGTAGATTGCTTTGGGTAGTATAGTCATTTTGACAATATTGATTCTTCCAATCCAAGAATACGGTGTATCTTTCTATCTGTTTGTGTCATCTTTGATTTCTTTCATCAGTGTCTTACAGTTTTCAGAGTACAGGTCTTTTGCCTCCTTAGGTAGGTTTATTCCTAGGTATTTTATTCTTTTTGATGCGATGGTAAATGGGATTGTGTTTCTTTAATTTCTCTTTCTGACCTTTCGTTGTCAGTGTATAGAAATGCAACAGATTTCTGTGTATTAGTTTTGTATCCTGAAACTTTTCCGAATTCATTGATAAGCTCTAGTAGTTCTCCAGTAGCATCTTTGGGATTTTCTATGTATAGTATCATGTCATCTGCAAACAGTGACAGTTTTACTTGTTTTTTTCCAATTTGGATTCCTTTTATTTCTTTTTCTTTTCTGACTGCCTGGCTAAGACTTCAAAAACTATGTTAGATAAAAGTGGTGAGAGTGGACATCCTTGTCTTCTTCCTGATCTTAGAGGAAATGCTTTCAGGTTTTCACCATTGAGAATGATGTTTGTTTGCTGTGGGTTTGTCGTATATGGCCTTTATCATGTTGAGGTAGGTTCCCTCAATGCCCACTTTCTGGAGAGTTTTTATCAAAAATGAGTGTTGAATTTTTGTCAAACGATATAAGAATTGTAAGTATATATGCACCCAACATAAGAGCACCTCAATATATAAGGCAAATACAGCCATAAAGGGAGAAATCAACACTAACACAATAATAGTGGGGGACTTTCATCAATGGATGGATCAATCCAGACAAAAAATTAATAAGGAAACACAGGCCTTAAATGAAACATTAGACCAGATGGACCTAACTGATGTTTATAGAGCCTTCCATCCAAAAGCAGCAGAATACACATTCTTTTCATGTGCACATATAACATTCTCCAGGATTGATCACATGCTGGGCCACACAGTGAGCCTCAGTAAATTTAAGAAAATTGAAATCATATCAAGCATCTTTTCTCACCACAATGCTATGAGATTAAAAATCAACTACAAGAAGAAAACTGTAAAAAACACAAACGTGTGGAAGCCTAACAATATGCTACAAAACAACCAATGAATCACTGAAGAAATCAAAGAGGAATTCAGAAAATTCCTAGAGACAAATGAAAATCAAAGCACACAACAATGCAAAACCTATGGGACACAGCAAAAGTAGTTCTAAGAGGGATGCTTATAGCAATACAAGCTTACCTCAGGAAACAAAAAACTCAAATAAACAACCTAACCTTACACCTAAAGCAACTAGAGAAAGAAGAACAAACAAAACCGAAAGTTAGTAGAAGGAAAGAAATCATAAAGATCAGAGCAGAAATAAATGAAATATGAGATGAAGGAAACAATAGCAAAGATCAATGAAACTAAAAGCTGGTTCTTTGAAAAGATAAAACTGATAAACCTTCAGCCAGACTCATTAAGAAAAAAAGGGAGAGGGCTCAAATGAAAAAGGAGAAGTTATACCTGACACCACAGAAATACAAAGGATCATGAGAGAATACTATAAGCAACTATATACCAATAAAATGGACAACCTAGAAGAAATGGACAAATTCTTAGAAAGGTACAATTTCCCAAGACTGAACCAGGAAGAAATAGAAAATATGAATAGACCAATCACAAGTAATGAAATTGAAACTGTGACTAAAAAACTCCCAACAAACAGAAGTCCAGGACCAGATGGCCTGGTCAGAATTCATGGATGAATTCTGTCAAACATTTAGAGAAGAGTTAACACCTATCCTTCTGAAACTATTCCAAAAAATTGCAGAGGCAAGAACACTCCCAAATTCATTCAATGAGGCCACCGTCACCCCGATACCAAAACCAGACAAAGATATCAGAAAAAAAGAAAATTACAGCCAATATCACTGATGAACATAGATGCAAAAATCCTCAACAAAATACTAGCAAACCAAATCCAACAGTACATTAAAAGGATCATACACCATCATCAACTGGGATTAATCCCAGGGATGCAAGGATTTTTCAATATCCGCAAATCAATCAGTGTGATATACTACATTAACAAATGGAAGAATAAAAATCATATGATCATCTCAATAGATGTAGAAAATCATTTATTTATTTACTTCTTGACTCTGTCCTCAGCTTCTCCTTAAATCATCTACCTGCCCATAAAATCCTTGTTAACAACTTACTGTGTCCTTTCCTTAGTTCACTTAACACACACACACACACAAACACACACAGATTTTTGGACTTTTTTTTAATAAAATGACACATTTTGTGGAACACTTGTGGAAAATATTGAGATGTTATATGAGAAAAGTATCCTGGAATCAAATAGTTTTGGGAAACACTGGATCACAAAAATTGAATAGCATTATCTGCTGCCAGACTTTTAGTGCATTTATCACAGAAATGTGTGCAAGCTATGTATTCCTCCAAATCATTTGACAGTGAAACCCTTAACAGGGAAATTAAGGCATTGGTATTATGAGGGACAGACTTTGGGAAACACTGACCTAACACTTGCAATGAATTTCATTTACTCTTTAACTGTAAATTCAGCTTTCATCCATTTGGAGACCAGACATATTCCAAATCAAGGGGCCAAGAAGCCATATATTAACTCTACTCTAGCTTCTTATTTTGCATACAGAAGTTGGGTTCTTATCCTCTTGCCTGGTAACCAAGCCTCTGCCTAAAACCTGAGAATCAGAAACCAAACATCTGTCTTGGTTTCCTGTCCTGGCCTTTGATGTGAATTGTCCAAGATGTGGTGTACTGACCTGAAACCAAGTGGTCTACTTTCTGGTCCTCTAATAATTAACTGTCTTCTCATCACGTTACCCAATACACAAGTTGCTATGGTATCCAGGTCTTCATTCTAAGTTTACCTCTCATCAATACATAATTTCAGAAGGGAGTATAAAATTAATTAAAGAAGAAGAACATAGAGTCATAGAGAAGGTAAGTTTTGGCTTGGGTATTTATTGAAATAGGGACATATGAGTTAAAAGGCTGTTCCTTTTTAGCTATCTTTAGTCTTCCTCATACACTTGATTGCCAAATTAAATGAGTTAACATATAAGGGCATGTAGTATTATGCTGGTGCAGTATAGGCAACAAATGTTAGTTTACATTTCATTCTTTAAGCAAGCTTAAACAGCCAGGATTTCCTTGTTTATAATATGCAGAATGTCTAGCAAACATAGTGGGACCACATAAGAACCTGTGATACTTTTATAGATCAATTCACATCTCTTAAAGTAAAATTGTATATAGCAGTAACCTAATATACCCCCAAATAGCATGCAAACTAGAATGGTCAAGTGTTCCAACTCTTATGGATCGTATATTAGATGCCAAGCACTACCCTAAGTACCTTAGATACTTATGCTAGATAATAATCACAAAAATCCTGTGAAGTTGCCCAGGGTCACATAGCTAGTTCATGAAAGTGACTGGATTCAAACCCTGGCAGCTGATAAAGAGCCCTTATTCTACTCCCAAAGCTGTACTTACTCCATATCAACTCTCACTTAATAGGAGATATGTATTTAATATAAGCGGTTTATTATAATTAAGAGAAGTCATATCATATTCGAGTCAGGGTAGACACTGCTTCTCTTCTCGTGTTGTCTCCAATCTCTACAAGAGTGCCTGCATCAGACACTAGACAGTTACTTTTTCAAGAAAAAAAATCTGATTATATTTTTAAAGTTTCATGTTTTTGTAGGGTCAACAATTTTTGGAGAATTTTCTCTTCAAGCAAAGGAGAGATGGAGATGCTAGAAAATTATCTGGGTGGTAGGCAAATATTTTAAAGGTATTGCAGAAATTGAAGTCAATAAATCAGAGAGTAACTGTCCAAAAAAGGGAGAGAGAGTGACAAATGCAGTAAATTCCAAGAAGTAAAGGCTGGTCAAAGACAAAATGTGTTCCTCTGCCCAGAGTACAGTATTCCTGACCTCTGAACATGAGGCTCAGGACTACTGGGAACCAAGGGTACTAAACATAATTAAATAATAATTAACTGGTAGTGTGAATAAATAATATCTCCATGGTAAATAACTGACACACAAAACCCAGCACAAGTTCTGCCACAGATGGCGAGCAAACAGTGACTACTGATACAACTTAAGGAGGTAGCATTAAGTTTTTGTTATTGTTTAAAAGACGGGAGATAAAGCAGGAAGTTAAATTGGAACATTTAAGCTTTGCACACTGCATAGTGATAGAAAGTCATGTATTCCTCAAGATTGATGTTCCCACATGATTACATCAAGAAATCGGAAAGAGATGCATTTGCCAATTATTCCCAATCAATGCAAGAAAGAATATGTGTTAGAGTAGGACAAGCAATCAATCAAAATTCCCTCCTCTCCTCAATACCACAATTATCTCTAATTTTTCGAAACAATTCTTAATCCTTTCTCAACAGGGTCTTTCACGTTGTCATTAACAAAATCTAATATAGGTTAAAATCACAATATTTTAAAACAGTTACCTAAGAAATCATCTCAAGTCTAGAAAAATGATCCAGTCAAAAAATGGGCAGAAGACCTAAAGAGACATTTCTCCAAAGAAGACATACAGATGGCCAAAAAGCACATGAAAAGATGTTCAACATCACTAATTGTCAGAGAAATGCAAATCAAAACTACAACGAGGTATCACCTCACACTGATCAGAATGGCCCTCATGAAAAAGTCTACAAACAATAAATGCTGCAGAGGGTGTGGAGAAAAGGGAACCCTTCTACTGTTGGTGAGAATGTAAATTGGTACAACCACTATGGAGAACAGTATGGAGGTTCCTCAGAAAACTATAAATAGAACTGCCATATGACCCAGCAATCCCACTCCTGGGCATATATCCAGAGAAAACTCTAATTTGAAATAATACATGCACCCCAGTGTTCATTGCAGCACTATTTACATGGAAGCAACCTAAATGTCCATCAACAGAGGAATGGATAAAGAAGATGAGGTACTTATATACAGTGGAATATTACTCAGCCATAAAAAGGAATGAAATAATGCCATTTGCAGCAACATGGATGGACCTGGAGTTATCATACTAAGTGAAGTCAGTCAGAGAAAGACAAATATCATATGATATCTCCTATATGTAGAATCTAAAAAAAAAATGATACAAATGAACTTACTTACAAAACAGAAATAGAGTCACAGATGTAGAAAACAAATTTATGGTTACCAGAGGGGAAAGGGGAGTGGAGGGATAAATTGGGAGATTGGGATTGACATATACACACTACTATGTATAAAGTAGATAACTAATAAAGACCTATTGTATAGCACAGGGAACTCTACTCAATACTTTGTAATGATCTAAATGGGAAAAGAATCTAAAGAAAAGAGTGGACATATGTGTATGTATGGCTGATTCACTTTGCTGTTCAGCAGAGACTAGCAAAACATTGTAAATCGACTATACTCCAATAAAAATTTTAAAAAAGAAAAATCATCTGGAGCCTAGAAATTGAAATCAGTTCAAGCTGCATGTCTGAAGCTCAGGAAGTCAGTTATTTACTAAATTCCTCAGTCTGTCCTCAGTCAGCTTCTTGTATTATATTAGAAATTACTTTATCATTCAATTGGCTGGGGCTAATATCTCTTCCTCCCCCTCTCTCCCTTCCTTCCTCTCTACCCCTTTCCCCCACCCTCAACATAGGAAATTAAGGGAAACTGCTGGGCAATTAAATGGAGTGAAAATATTTTTTCCAATGCTTTAAAAAAAAATATTTGTATGTATGCAAATGCATCACAGTCTAAGTTCTACTGGATGTCTCTTGAACTATAATCATATTAAAACAATATAGACCCAAGATATAATTAAAATGTGATATTAGTTATTTATGATTATTTAGATACTAGAACTAAATAGGTTCTACATTTAAACCAGCATGTTTAGTTTTCTTTGAAGTGTGTTCCTGTTCCACATCATGTATGCAAAATTGATAAAAATGAAAAAAGAAGAAAGATAGAACAATGTTATAGAAAGCAAAGTGATCTTATTACACAGTGATTTAAAACAGCACTGGCTTTAAACCTGAGGGGGGAAAAGGTAGAATCTGAATATAGTCTTATCAAATGGCTCTCACATTGATGTTGATTTAAGGTTTTGCACATGGAATCTGGAGAGGTTTGGTGGTTGATGCTTATATTTGAAAGTCAGTAAACCCTGTGCCCCACATTTATCTCTCTGCTTAGCATAGCAATAATGGTAATCCCCTGGCAGTATTTGACTTGAACCTTTTGACCTATCTTGAACTCTCGTTCAATGTTCACTATAAACATCACTTAATCACCTTTTCGCTTTTGCTTCAGTGGAGCAGCCAGTATGCTCTAAAATCATTTTGTAGAAAAGACATTTTCATATCAAAATTCCTATGACTTTAATTACACAATATCTTGGAAATTTTTCACAATCCTTTTCTCTGTTTACTTTCTGAATGTTCACTTTATCATTCTGTAAGCCACACATTTATAAAGGCTTCATTCTACTTACATCTCCTGCTTGTGTTTTGGAAAGAATTAGACACTTACGTATTTGTGTCTGCTGTATACCAATACATGGAAAATGAATAGTATTTTGCTCTTTGGGGTTTAGCAATGTTGTATAACTTTAAAACATAAAAGCATTTTCAGTTGCTTAATCTTTTTTTCTCTTCCAACACCCAGTACATAAAAAAAACAAATTTAAAAAAATCCAAATAAACAAAATGTCTTTTTGAGATAATAGCAGGGTGACCTCATTTCTGCTGCTACCTTCAGATTCAGCTCTGTCATTGTTTCCTATATGGAAGCAGATTGGATCTCCTGGCTTTTCAGTTGCCCAGTTTTTGCAGGTGTTTTTTTTTTTTTTTTGCCTCATTTTGAACTCAGCTGACGGAAACACTGGTTTTCCAAGATTGTCTTTTTTCTTGGACCCATGATAAAAATGAGTGAAGCACAGCTGAATAGTGATGCTGTTTACAGAAATAAAGTTAATCAAGGGAGTTTAAGAATTTTTGGGGGGGGGGCTAGTAAATGTTAGTAATAAACACATTTTTCTTCTTATGAGTGCAACATCACTTACTCATTGTACAGACTCAGGGAGGCATGTGATCTCAGTAACCACCATAAAACAGTTTGGCCAACGCTGACAGGACACAAGTCAAAGTTTTAACATATAAAACTAGTGTTCTTACTCTATCTTATAAAGTATGATAATCCAACTGCAAGGTGTTTCTTATTGCTGCTAAGCAATCCTTTTTATCTTCTGCTGGCTCCTCAGTATGCGTCCAACTTGTTTCACCCCTTTTCTCTTCTCCTCTAGGATCTAAGATCTCCTTGCTCTTTTTAACTAGTGTTCCCACTCCCATGTGCTTGGGAAGGCTAAGTTCATGAGCTTCAGCTTGCGTCTTTGTCCCAATTCAACATATTGCTCAGTTTGCACATACCCTTTCATCTTCCTCTCGGGTCTCAGAAAAATCCTCATCTCTCTTTATGTCTAGAGTTAAACCTTCCTTTCTGACCTCAGATTCCATCATGGCCCAACTCCAGAGGGCCAACTCTGCTACCATTCTAACAAACACCTCTGGTTTTGAGCTCAAGTTCTCCCTCTTGACTGGAGAAGATTCTTGTCTTCATACACACTCCCACTTTCCCTGCTGTTCTCATGGTCATTCTCTTATCCCTGTGGTATGTGAACACTCTGTAGGACATATTTCCTCTGAAACTAGTCGACAAGGACTCCCTCCTTCATTAATCACTTGACTTCCTTACTTGCCCAAAATTCCTTTAAGAACTACATATGGGTCCAATTTTCATAGAATATTTCCTAAATATCCAGTTTATTTTCTGATCCCAAAATTAACCTCGCCCAAATCTAAAATCTAAGCTATAGTCACTGCAGCTCCAATTCACATCCCCACAATCCCTCAGACATTTCAGTTTTCCATACTTTCCAAGTCAGTCAACATACACATGATGGTTCTATCATGTAAAACATCTAGTTTAGTAATTACAGTAGTAAATTGGCAATTTAATTTTTATTTGGTTTTAACTCTAATTTTAAGATGCTATGGACAGGTAAGCCTTGGTTTCTTCCTGGTTTTTGAACTTCCAGGTTTTCTGTGCATATAATTACCATTAAAACATGACAGAGTTTTCTATTTGATATTGTTAAACTTACTCTAAAAGCAATAAAATTTTGTTGGACATGATGAGGATTCAGATCCCTCTAACCCTATAATTCAATAATTCCATGTTTCTCAGCATTCTGTACCTAGGTCTGAATTTATATAATGATGAGATTCATGTTAGAAAAAAATCAAAGGGAGGTTATTCCAAAATTCTTAACTCAGAGTTATATAGTTTTCATAATATATTTTTAAATGTAGGAGATGCTTTTTGGCATGTTATATGTATGTCATATTTTTTGAGAAATTACACTAATCTGAAAAATATATAATTTGAGGATAAAAAGTTAACTTTTATGTCTTATTCATGAAATAAAACTTTCTTTGATGATTTCTAATATAATTATTAACTCTATTTTTGTGTAACTTCATTATATACATTTATTTAATACAAACTGTATCCTTTCAGCAAGGTGATACAGGAGTCGTATTTTGACCACGAAGTTCATTGCTCTTCAGTGCTTCTTTACATTAGGGGACTCCCTCAGATTCTTTTCATGCATAATTTCATTTAAACGTTTTCCAAAGGAATACACTTGGCCCCAGAGTCAATGGAGCTCCATCACAAAGGACAAGGGAATCTTCATCATGCAGAGAATAGAGTCCTACTGCTATTCCTTGTCTACCCCAAATCTTTGTGCCCACCCTGTTGGTGAAGGCCCCCAAGAGGTCAGCAGGCACTTCAAAACATGCTATTCCACATAAGTTCCCATGTATTTTTGTAAAGTATTAATTTCTCCATTACTATATCCCACAAAATCCATAAATCATTCATGCTAATATAGACATGCAGAATTTTATTTTTTACGAAAAGATTCTTTTGTAAAGATAGACTTAGACACTGAAGTATAATCTTACCTTTTATCAATTGCTGCTCAATCTAATCCCTGTCATTTTAGCAGGTTTTACTGTGGAATACTTTTTAAAACTTTATCTCAGATCATTTTAACTAAAATAACACTTAAATGGAATTTAGGAATCAAACAGATGTATAGTGTTTTCATCTCAGTGGGCAAACTGCCCTCATCATCCACTTTCATCACCTCCCTCTTTTCTTCCTCCAAGTACTAAATCGTCATTCTTTGCAATTCTACTGTATTTCATAATATGTACTTCATCATTCATGACTAATAAATGTGGCCTTACACTGATGATAGTTATTTCATAGCTTAGTCATGTTTCTCAACACACCTAATACCTACTTGAGGATGGAATTTATCTTATATATTGATGTCCCTATGAGTACCTCGTTGAGCTTGCATAATATATTTAAACAGCATAATACATTCAACAAAAACAGGTAACTCGACAAATTATGAGCAAGTCTCCACTTATACTCCATGAATATCAGATGCTGGACAAATTTCAGTGATATGAGCCACAATGTTCTGACCAAAATAACAGCATAAGTTTGGCTCCTATGGAACATGATCTTCATTTGGCAACAAATGGGGATTTTGTTTTCATGTTGACTTTATAGACCCAAAAGAAAAGAAAGAAATAGCTTTGCCTATGAAGAATTATAAACATAAGTCTCCTTGCTTTGGACAGTAATAGGTCTCCCCTCCCATATCTATCTGGGTTTGAGACCTTGGTACTGCTCCATTGTCTGCCCTTGTACCTGTCCAGACTCATGGGTATGCTAAACCGCAAGAGAGAGGAGATTCATTCAGGTCAGTGTGGGAGGGGTGGAGGGAGCACATCTGCTGAAGAGAAGTAAAACAGAAACAGACCAGATGGCAGGAGTAATGAGGGTGAAGAGCAGAAAGGAAAATTCCCCAAAGATCTACCAATGGCATTACTACACATCTGCTGAAGGAAAAGAGACTAAAAAGGAGCCAGCATGGTTTCAGGACATCTGAATGAGCTGACTCAGTCAGGGGTTACTCTGCAGGCTTAGATTAAGAGTTGGTTAGGAATGGGAAAGGAGTGAACAGGACGAAAGATACGGACATTTTGCCTGATTTCTTTTGTGAGAACATTTCTCCATCTTTGGAAACTACAAATATTTAACAGCAATTAATATGCTCTGGTCCCAATCAGCATAAACTTTGTAAAAAGTAATTTTCTTTAAAAAGATCCACTACTACCACCACCACCACCAACAAAGATCTCTTGCCTTCATTAAAACCTTTGATAGTTCGCTACAATTTATAAAAGAAAGAAAATAGCTTACTTAGCTTTCCACAGCCTGCAAAAATGAAAGTAAAACATTAAGAGATTCTAAAGATATTAAGTGATTATTGGTTTTACATCATTTACCTGGTATAGAATTGACGGGTAACAAGCACTTTCTTAGTTATTTTACATATAAAAATTAAGTGCTGCTGTAAAACGCATCAGATATCTTTTTCATACTAAACTATTTAGAACATGTAAAAATAAAACTTTCTGACCTCTTATCACAAGGAAATTGCTAACACTGATGACCAGTATTATTTCAGAGGACAAGAAAATAGTTTGAACATGTATTTTTTTATATGTGTATATATGTGGGAAGGAAGACAATGCCCAGAAAAAAGAGAAGCTATAAGCCAAAGCGATAATCTCACTGCTCATTCATCCCTAAAATTTGGATTGTAAAAACTTAGAGCAATGTAAAAAACGTTTCCTACTGTTTTTCTTTTTGATGAAAATGAAAACAAAATGCTATTTTACCTTGAAAAATATGCTTACAAAATGGGTTTGAGCCAGCATGCATTATTGGAGAATCTACCAAAATTGGAAATGAACAAATTAACTGACAAGTGCAGGAGGAGGATACAAATTATAGGGATAAAAGTTACCAGTTGCCTGCTCTATATAGAGAAACAGGGTGATAGCAACGATACTGATTATACTGACGATGCACATACACACACCAGTTGGCACAAGTCTCTTGAAACCATATAAAATTAGCCTCTGATACTACTTAAGGCATTTCTTATCTTTAAAACAATCAGCAATGAAATATCACTCTCTTGTGATGACCTGTAATACTATCCCTTATTGCAGAAAGTAAATTTTGTAAGAGTTTTGCATACTTTATAATTTATCTTAGGTCTTCCTAGAGTAAATATTCAACTCAGACATAACTGCAATTTGATGGAAAGTGCAACTTGAAAAAAAATCTTTAATGCTGAAATTTTCCTAATTCCATGTTGAGTTAGGGAGGCCATTAATAGAATTTGAGGGACTCCAATATTTCTGGTACCTGACCTACATATTCAGTAGTATGTTCTTAGAGAGTTCTCTGTAAATGCAGGACTTTCTTTTCTGCCAAAGTAAAAATTCTCCCACAAAGGATACAACTGAATAATATAGTAGAAACAGAAATAATAATATTTGTTAGAAGTAGAAGTTCCTCATAATAAGAGGAATTGATATTTATTAAGTACTCATGATACACCAGCCACTAGTTTAAGGGCTTTACATGTATGTATTAGATCTTCATTTAATCATACAATGACCCTATAATGAATGTACTACAGTCATGCATATTCTTTAGGAGAAAAAAAAACAGACCAAGAAGCATAAGTAACTTTCTTGGGTTCACACAGCTATAAAGTTGCAGAGCTAAATTTGAACCCTGGCAGTCTGGTTTAGGAGCCTAGGTTTAATAATAATGTCACCCTGCCTTCCAATTAGGACAGCCTTGATAATGAGGAAGTATCATTTCAGTGTTCTGCCTCTTTCACTCTGAACAAACATTATATTCTCCGTGTTAACTGTACAATGTAATATCAAAAATTTGTATATAGGTTCTTTAGAACAGGCCAGAGACAAGATGGCAGAGTAGAAGGACATGAGCTCACCTCTTCTTACAAAAATGCCAAAATCACAACTAACTGGTGAACAACCATCAAAAAAAAAAATGCTGGAGCCTACCACAAAAGATATCCTACATCCAAAGACAAAGAAGAAGCCACAATAAGACAGTAGGAGGGGCACAATCATGATAAAATCAAATCCCATACCTGCTGGGTGGGCAACCCACAAACTGGAAAATAATTATATCACAGAAGTTCTCCCACAGGAGTGAAAGTAATGAGCCCCACATCAGGCTCCCTAGCCTGGGGGTCTGGCAATGGAAGGAGGAGCCCCCAGAGAATCTGGCTTTGAAGGCCAGTGGGGTCTGATCTTGGGAATTCCACAGGAGTGGGGGAAACAGAAACTCCACTCTTTGAGGGTGCACACAAGTTCTCAAGCACACCAGGACCCAGGGCAGAAAGCAGTGACCTCATAAAAGCCTGGGCCAAACCTATCTGCTGGTATTACGGATCTTCTGCAGAGGCGAGGGGTGGCTGTGGTTCTTTGCAGGGACAAAGACACTGGTGGCGGTACTTCTGGGGAGCACTCTTGGAGGCTGCCATTTTCTCACTAAGACCTGGCCCCACCCAACAGCCTGTAGGCTGCATTACTGGAATGCCTCAGGCCAAACAACCAACAGGGTGGGAACACAGCAGTCTTCCTGAGCACACAGCTGCCCACTAAACACACGCCTTGACACAGCACTACCCACCAGAGGGACAAGACCCAGGTCCACCTACCAGTGGGCAGGAACCAATTCCTTCCATCAGAAAGCCTACACAAGCCTCATAGACCAGCCTCATTCACCAGGGGGCAGACAGCAGAAGCAAGAACTCTCTTGCATGTCTATACAATAACAACAAAAGATCAGAAAGAGAAATTTTTTTTAAAAATCCCATTTACCATCACATCAAAAAGAATAAAATACCTAGGAATAAACCTACCTAAGGAGGCAAAAGATCTGTATGCAGAAAACTGTAAGATGCTGATGAGAGAAATTGAAGATGACACAAACAGATGGAAAGATATACCATGTTTTGGTTTGGAAGAATCAATATTGTCAAAATGACTATACTACCAAAGGCAATCTACAGATTCAGTGCAATCCTTATCAAATTACCAATGGCATTTTTCACAGAACCAGAACAAAAAATCTTAAAATCTGTATGGAAACACAAAAGACCCCGAATAGCCAAAGCACTCTTGAGCAAGAAAAATGGAGCTGGAGGAATCAGGCTCCCTGACTTCAGACTATACTACAAAGCTACAGTCATCAAAACAGTGTGGTACTGGCACAAAAACAGAAATATAGATCAATGGAACAGGATAGAAAGCCCAGAAATAAACCCATGCACCTATGATCAAACAATCTACAACAAAGGAGGCAAGACTATACAATGAAGAAAAGACCGTCTCTTCAATAAGTGGTGCTGGGAAAACTGGATAGCTACATGTAAAATAATGAAAGTAGAACATTCTTTTACACCATACACAAAATAAACTCAAAATGGATTAAAGACTTAAATGTAAGACCAGATACTATAAAACTCTTAGAAGAAAACATGGGCAGAACCCTCTTTGACATAAATCATAGCAAGATCTTTTCCAATGCATCCCCTACAGTAATGGAAATAAAAACAAAAATAAACAAATGGGACCCTAATTAAACTCAAAAGGTTTTGCATAGCAAAGGAAACCACAAACAAAATGAAAAGACAGCCCATAGAATGGGAGAAAGTATTTGCAAAGGATGCGACCGAGAAAGGATTAATCTCCAAATTTGATCTATAAACAGCTCATGTGGATCAATATCAAAAAAAAAAAAAAATTAAAAACAAACAACCAAATTGAAAAATGGGCAGAAGACCTAAATAGACATTTCTCCAAAGAAGATATACAGATGGCCAAGAGGCACATGAAAAGATGCTCAACATCACTAATTATTAGAGAAATGCAAATCAAAACTCCAATGAGGTACCACCTCACACCAGTCAGAATGGCCATCATCAAAAAGTCTACAAACAGTAAATGTATGTGGAGCAAAGGGAACCCTTCTACACTGTTGGTGGGAATGTAAATTGTTACAACCATTATGGAGAACAGTATAGATGTTCCTTCAAAAACTAAAAATAGAGCTACCATATGACCCAGCAATCCCACTCCTGGGCATATATACGCAGAAAACCATACTTTGAAAAGATACATGCACCCCAATGTTCACAGCAGTACTATTTACATAGCCAAGACATGGAAACAACCTAAATGTCCATCAACAGATGAATGGATAAAGAAGATGTGGTACATATATACAATGGAATATTACTCAGCCATAAAAAAGAATGAAATAATTCCATTTGCAGCAAAATGGATGGACCTGGAAATTATCATACTAAGTAAGTCAGACAGAGAAAGACAAATATCATATGATATTGCTTATATGTGAAATCTAAAGAAAAAATGATACAAATGAACCTACTTACAAAACAGAAGCAGACTCACAGACTTATAGAACGAATTTATGGTTACCAGAGGTAAGGGTGGGAGGGAGGGATAGTTAGGGAATTTGGGATTTACATATACATACTGCTATATTTAAAACAGACAACCAACAAGGACCTACTGTATAGCACAGGAAACACTGCTCTATATTCTGTAATAACCTAAATGGGAAAAGAATTTGAAAAAAATAGGCACATGTGTAACTGAATCTCTTTGCTGTACACCTGAACATAACACAACATTGTCAATCAACTATATTCCAATATAAAAAAATTTTATTAATTTGTGTGTATGTTAATTTAGTCAATATTTATTATCATGACCATAGCCATACAATAAATGATACATGCAATGAAAATAAAAATTTCTAAACTAGCTAAAGACACATATGAGGACTTGAATTATTAGGAACTTTTGCTTTCTGTTTCATAAATCTATTACAAAATATAATATACTTGAGAGACTAAAACTGTTAGTTGAAGAGCCAGTCACAGAAATATATAAATAGGAAAGAACCTTCTTTGTTTAACAAAATAGTTCAGAAAAATCAATCGCCCAGAGGCTTGGCCAGGAAGGACCAGGTTTGAGCCAAAAGATGTCGTGTTTTATATAATAAAGTAAGAGGAGCTCTGGGTTTCCCAAGTCAGTCCTTTAGAGAGGTGTAAAGGAACCAGGGAAGGAGAGAAGGAGAGAAAAGATTGAGAAGACCCGTTCCCTACTTAGAATATGACTACTGAGAAATTCCTGAAGGTGGATATGGTTGAGGACTTTTAAAATTAGAAAGTCTAATTTTTCAATTTTATGTTACCTGCGTAGTAATGCAACCCTCCCCTGACTCTGCCTTATTACTCTAAACAAGCAGTTCTCAAAGTGTGATCCTCTGACCAGCAGCGCCAGCATTATGCAGGACCTTGTTAGAAATGCCAGTTCTCAGGAGAACCAGAAATTCTGGAGATGGGGCTCAGAAATCTGGGTTCAGCAAGCCCACCAGAGGATTATAATGTGTGCTCAAGTTTGAGAATGTCTGCCCTAAACTTAGCAGAATTCTGCTATTTCCTCAGCCTTGTGTGGTACTTCAGGAAATGAAGAAAGTGGGTCACAGTCCAGCAGAGGTGTCATAAGCAAGAAGTGAGATGCAAAGCAAAGGAAAAAGAATTCACCCAGGATCAGGGAATGAGTCAACAGCAATGAAGTGTTCAAGTCAATGATACTTGTTACTCCCCAGAAACTCCAAAGATATTGTGAGACACTGAGTTTATCAGATTCTGTGTGATAGGGATTTGAGTTAAGTTTATAAATCTTAAATGATGGCTTGACTAATGATATTACTATAGCATGAAGATGTGGGGAGTAATAAATAATACCTGATAGACATTTAGGAAATTCTCTATTTGAAGAACTTTTTAGATTATTTATAAATAAAAACAATGATCAAGTTCCTTTTAATTTCATTGAAAAACCACCTAACCCATTGGAAAACAATTTTCTGCAGGAATTGTTTTTGAACTTAGGTATCACTTTGTGAATAGAAGTAATTCACACATGGGTAGGTAGCTTCTTGTGCTTGGTTTAAATTTAATATAACTTAATAGTTATAAAATTATCAGTCTTTTTTTTTAATGTATTGACAATGATGTGTTCTTAAACAGCCCAAAATGGGAGTTATAATTTGGGGAGTGTACAAATCCCAATTGTGGGCTAGGGAACCTACTGAGAGGTTTGTTTGTGGGGACCATTTCCAAATTGGGGATAGACAGTCAAAACCAGTGGTACGATATGCTCTATTGCACAGACAGACACTTATTACATTTACTCAAGAACTTATTTTATGTTTATCAACCTTCATACTTTGCTCTCCTGTCTCTTGGCTCTACTCTTAGATACACAGACACTTACTAAGCTAGTCGGAATCCATACTGTCTTCTTTTCATAACTGTCCCTTGATTTTCATCTGGAGAATCAAATGATAGAAAATACAACTCAAACTGACCCCTGCTCCCCATCTCAATCCATGATCTCTGGAACAGCTAGACTCCACCCCACTTTACTTTCCCTTACTGCCCCCTACACACCCAATCACTGCCAGGGCAGGTTCATGACTTGGATCTAGATAGTAAGACCATCCTATTTGTCAGTGACAGTGTCTGTCTCAGATAGACTATCTCCTTTCAGTGCCAAAATGGCAACCATGAGTTCTAGGCATTATACTCACAGCTTCAAATTAGCGTAAAAAAATCTTTATTCCCCCAAATAGTTAAAGTAAAACCCTAGACATGACTACACTGTGGAGGCCATTTCCAAATTGGGGATAGAGAGAATTTAGAAGCCAGAGTTGTTCTTCAGTGGGCCACTGTATTCCTTCTTCCCCTTTCCTACCTCTATCAACACTTATAAATAGGTCTAACCAAATTTGGTGCTTTCCATCCCAGTGGTCCACTGAAGAACAACTCAGGCTTACTGCATTTCAGCCATACCTGAAGTTAGAACTCTCATAGCACATTTTAGTTTTGTGAATTAAAAAAAAAAATCCTTGTTGCTTAAGCCAGTTTAAGTTGTATCTACTAGGATATTCTTCCAATATAAAAGAAACCTAACCAATATGTGACTGAGAAAATAGAAGCAAAACCATTGACAGCTTGATTAGGGATTGTGTTTGCTCGTTAGGGATTCTCAAATACACTGCCTGTACTGGCATGGCCGTTGTTGTGTAGGTGGGAAATATCAATATCCCAGCTCTGAAATATCCATAACCTAAAAATCAATACATTCTCCTGAGTTTCTGCAAGCCAGATCAATAGTTGATACTTTATACTTTACCTCCAATACCTTAAGAGCCACAGATGTGGAAAAGGGAATCCTAGTGTTGGTACCCATTGCAAAGCTGTCTGTGTCTCTAACCATTTCCGCTGATTTTCACTGTTGCAGTGCACACTGATGGCTGCTTTCACCAAGTAACCGCAGCTCTCCATGTACAGGCTTTATCTGGCATCCTTAGCTCAAACATGAGAAAGGATTAAAGCGTTAGGGAGTCAAGAAGCAATCTTCAATCAATGATGGAAGGGAACAAGAGGATAAATGCCCCAAATTCCGCACTGTTGGGAGTGAAACAACTCTGAAGCACTTCTATTCCGTCTCCCTGAGGTCCCCAACAAGATTTAGCCCCAGTCAATGACACAGTATCTGGTTCTTTAATTCATCCTTTTTTGGCTTATTTCCCTTTCATATCTCACTTTCCTAATTCCTACTTTCCTACCATTGCTCCCAAAATCACCTCCAAAATGAACTTCTTACTCTCAAATCCTTGCCGTGAGTCTGATTCTGTTATTATGTGGGTAACCAAAGTATTTAATGAAGGTATACAGAATCAGAAAAAGTAACAGGAGACACAACAACAAAGTTTATGGTAAGAAAAGCCTGAAAACAATATAATTTAAGTTGGAAAGTTCAGAAGCTAGTCCACACACAGAAAAGCTATGTCTTTTAAACAAAAATACCTACTTAAAAGAGCTTCAATGAGCAGACACCGAAATATACAACCACTCACATTTTAATAAATTATTTTCTAATCCTAAGGATCAACAGGACTGCATTTTTCCCTATCCAACAACCTTGTTTGGATATTGTGTTCTTCCATAGTTCTGAAATTTGGTCTCTGTAGATAATAAGCATTCAATTAAAGAAACTGATAAAGGCAGCTTCTATTTTTGCAAAACTATCCAATAATGTTATCCGTAGTAGAAGGATATACTTTTTTCCAGGAGATAATAGTAGAAGAGTTTCAATAAACTTAGGCAAACTTTGCTATCAAGAATCTGGAAAGAAACTCTCAGGAAACCTCAGCTTGAAGTTTAATAGCTTGTGAACCTTATGTCTTTACAGTAACCAGTTTTGCTGGTAATTTTCTGCTGTAGGACTGAAAAGAGCAGGACATGTTGAATTCCCAATTTTTAGGAAGTTGGTGAGACAATCCAAGAGGAGTAGAAAAGCTCCAATGTATCTATGCTTAAAGTAAGCAAAAAGTAAGAGTAAGATTTGAATACCTGTCCTCAGGAATAATAGGCTAAATCCTGGATGGGAAACATTCACCAAGAGATAATAACAGCACCAGCAACAGGCAAAAAAACTAAACAAAACAAACAAACAAACAAAAAAACCCATCAAACAATAACATACTGCCCAAAGGAAAAGATAATCTTTACTGGGCAACAGGACATTAACTGAAAAATGCTCCTCTACCCTGCCCCCTGAAAGTTGGTTACTATTTTACTTTAATTTCAAAATAAGAACATATACCGTATCTTCTGCCTCCTACAAAAAATAAACCTAGTAATAAAATCTAATTTCAACAGCCAATGACTATTATACTTTCCACTTTGTAATTCCATTACATTTTTTTACTGTCTGCTCTCTCTTTAAGTTGGCACGTTGATTTAAAATTCAATTAAAATCTCATTAAAAAATATATTTGGAGGCAATCCAGAGAGGGGGAAGGAAAGAATGACCTGTGGGTGGTCTAGAATACACTGGATATAATGCTGATGTGGACTTAATCTTTCTGAACACAGCTGCCCCTGATCTGTAGTTTATGTACCTCATTATTCCTGGGACTTGGATGACACATCTGTCCCCTAAAAGAGAAGGAAAAATCTTAAGATCGCAGGGTCTACATGACCATTTCCTTCAGTGACCAGCAATGAAGTTCCAACACTTGACACAGTGATTGGCCCCCACCCTGCGATGACCCTAGTCAAGGTTCCAAGCTGAAATCCTGCTCCCTTACAGTGCCTGCACTGAAAACACCGTGTACGTCTAAATAGATTGGTTGGTTGGATCAGCCTCATTACATAGCATGCGATATGTGTACACATGATAAATAAAATGAAAGAACTCCAATCTAAGTTGGAAATAAATACACAGAGGGACATATTTCACTTAATTCATACTGTCTCTGTTGGAAAGTAAAAGGTAACTATTTCTCTTTTTCACTTTCATAAAGTATATTGTAGCACTGCTATTAACTCAATGCAACACACACACACACACACACACACACATACACCTGGAAGATTTTAATCCAAAACTAAATCCTTTAAGGGGAAGAAGAGATTGTATTGAAGTATAGAGAAAAAAATTTTAAGTTTGTTCAAAAGAAATTATAGAACAATCACAAACTATTATAAATTAGCTCTCTTTTAAAGGACATGAGGCATAAGAAGTTGTAGGTGGTCTAATGCATTTCCTCATGATTGAATTTATACTCTTAAAGACTGGGTAATTTACACTCAGGGAGTGTGCTTGATCTTTTATTCAAAAGAGATTGGAATTTTTTCCCATCATAGAAATGGAGAAAATGAGTCAGAAAACATAGTGTTCCCAGACTATTATCTATCAGGGAGGAACTCATTAAAGTTCTTAACCCAACTGTGGTGCAAGGTATAAATGTGAAGGTTTTAGGAATTTTTAACACAAATTTTGGTGTAAGAAATTGATGTATTTTTTTCAGAATAACTAAGTTATCTGGCCAAGACAAGATACATCCAAATTCATTCTGGAGATGCTGAAAACTAACTTAAAACATTTTTTTAATGTCAAACGCATCTTAGTGTTTAGCATAGTTAGTTCAACAAATCTCTAAATTCACCAAGAATTGGAACCTTATACGATTATAGGCATTTCACTGAAATGCTACCACATAATGCTGATTTCCATTTAGCACACAAATTTTGGAACAGTGGAAGTAAGAGTCATGTGGCAAACAACTGCTTGAGAAGGTCACCATCTTTTAAGTTACTTCAGGGTCCCTATGGTAGAGATCTGTGTGAAAATAGTTCCACAAAATTCATCCAGTTTTACTTATATGACTCATTGTGATGCATCATGTTTCTTTTTTAACAGGTTTATCAAAATGCTCAGAGATATTCTTGATAAGTTATAGTCTCAGCTTTCCTTCTTTTGTATGCTTTCCCTCCCCTCCCCCACTACAACTTAAATATTTTCCATTTTCCCTCTTTTCATGGTGTGCTTAGTTCTTACTTAATAGTTTAATATGAAGTACCTCATCTCCTCTTGGAACAAATACAAAGTAGTCTATTGCTATTGATAAAGTCATCGATTATCTCTTAGTTGTCATATCATGGACACATTTCATACCTTGTTGTTTCTGAAGCATTTCTCTCTTCTTATTCTGTAGCTCTCCTCTCTTAGTTACTCTTAACTCTCTAGTTGTTCATCTCCAGTCTCCTTAAACAACCAATTTTTTTCTACTACTTTACTGATATTTCCCAGTGTTCTGACTTTAGCCTTCTTTTCTTCTTACTCTGTAGGCTCTAGGTAATATCATAACATCCTACCCATGCTGTTGGTAACTATTCTCCCATTTTATAAATGAAGAAACAGATACACAGAGAAATTTAAAAAATTCCCCAGGGTCATATATTCAATAACAATCAGAGCTTATATTTTAACAATATTTACATTCCTTCTGCCATATCACGTATGTCCCTAGGATAGGCTGGGTAACAAAACCCACCATATATCTGTGACTTTGACAATGTTTTTTTTTTGTTTTTGTTTTATGTTACTACCTTTAGTGAAGGCCTCTACTTTACATTGCTGCTTTCTGGGACCCCAATTGACAGAGGCTTTACCATCTGGAAGGTTGTTGGTTTTAGTGGTAGCAAAAGGAAAATTGAGGAGTTGAGCACCAGTAATTAAAAATTGAGATGGAGATGTGAAACACACCTCACTTTTGCTCACATATCCTTGGCTGAAACAACTCATATGGCCGTGATTCCAGAGGATGAAAGTTTCGGAGAGCCAGGTAATTATGAGTACAAGTAATGTCTACCACAATTTCCGTATAAGGTAGAATACTCATCATATATTTGATAACTGTACTGGGATATTTTAGTTTTTGGCTACATTCCAATTACTTCTTTCTCAATAGCACCACAGTTATTAGTGTGGTAAGATTTCCTCTCCCATATTTCATGTGGTCTTACAGGATAGAGGCAAAAGTAAACAGACCCTCCCGGTTACCCTAGTATGACAAGCAGCCAGACGCAGAACCTAAGCTAAGTTATTCAGGTTATCTGCCACAGGACTTGAGGCCTGTGCATCGATACAAAAACAGGAGGAAGGATGAAAATATTCATTCTGACAGAGCAAACTGACCCATCCATTGTTGCTAGAATGATCATTGGTCTGGTTCACTTTCTAGAGCCCTCTAGAAATCTGTTTCCTAATTCTAAGCAAGTCCCACCTGTTTATTCTGTGAACTCCCACATAGCCATTTCAGTATGTTTCTTTGCATAAGGTAGTTAGATTCTGTTGCTTAAAACAAAGGAACCCAAACCTATACACACTACTTATTAATATTCTGAAGATATGCAGGGATGTAATTAGGATATCCAAATGTGAAGTTGTAGGATGTATGTGTCTTTATATAAAATTTATAGAATAAGATTCAGAAACAAACTAACAATAGTGTTGACATTAATTTATATAACTTTTTAAATAATGCAGTAAAAGGTGTCAAGAAACCATAAGAAAGCCAATGAGAGCCTCCTAAAGCAGTATGATGACGCCTTTGCTATGGGATGCTTCAACTCAGATTGCTTATTAGCACCTAGGTTAGAATTGGCTTGGTGATAATAAGATAAGCACTTCACTAATATGATTCTGAATGAGCAATTTTCATATTAATGGCTTTTCCACTGTATTAATGAAAACACAATTTGCCACCATAATGGGGACATCACTTAAATTAGATCAAAATTGATAACATGAACAGTGATGTTAATAAAGCAAAGCTGTTGTATGTGCTAATGGTTCTTCTATTGTATTAACAATGTTCTTATATCCCAAAATTGGTATTACATTTGAAAAAACTGTGTCATTTTATTGACTACTTGATAATGTCACTTACTGTATGTGCAAGCCATTGCCATCACATTAACTTTGCATAGATCTGCTAGTAACTGAGCAGAAAGTCACAAAGAATGGAAAATTCTACACACTGGAACTAAAAAGCAGTACTCTATCAGCTAAGCTTCCTTAACCTGGAACTAGGTTAAGAAAGAGAAAACACTATAAGAAAACGAAAAATTTAAACATGAGTCATTTATATAATGACATTTATTTCTGTTTTAGTTTACTAGGGCTGCTGTAACAAAGTGCCACAGACTGGGTGGCTAAACAACAGAAATTTATTTTCTCACAGGCCTGGAAGCTAGAAGTTTGAGATCAAAGTGTCAGCAGAGTTGGTTCTTTCTGAGAGCCATAAGGGAAGGATCTGTTCCAAGACTCTCTCCTTGGCTTAGAGATGGCCATCTTCTCCCTGTGTCTTCACTTACTCTTCCCTGTATGCGTCTATGTGTCCAAATCTCCTCTTCTTTTAATGACGTTAGACATATTGGATTAAGGCCTACCCTAATGACCTATTTTAATCTAATTACCTCTGTAAATACACTATGTCCAAATATGGTCATATTCTGAGGTATTAGGATTTACAAATTTCAACATAGGAATTTTGTGAAGAGGGACACAATTCAGTATATAACTTCCTTAAGTTTTAATTTTCCAGGCATGTACAAAAATGTATGTATGAAACATTTATATTTCAGTTTAGCACAGATAATATTACCAGGTTATTTATAATTATTTAAGGTGCTCTGATTTATACTGCATATAAACATCCCCCAAACTGAGCTTGAACATGAAATCAGGTAACTGTGGTGAAGTATTTAGCTCACTACTCACATAGCAAAAGAAAACTAAAGGTTAGTATCAATAGTAGTAATAACAGCTGTATTATGTGTGTGTACAGGAAAGGAAACCCAAAAAGAGGAAACATTTAAATGATAGGTGGTATCATCTCATTTAGTTTTATAGATATTTCTGTTCCCTGGAATGTAACTTCTTACTGGGTTAAATTCAACAACAACAAAACAAATAAACAAAAACCCCAAAACAAAAAAACTCCTAATATTATTCATTAAGAATAACAAAAGATGGTCTCACCACCACTAGTTGAGATAAGGCATGAATTTCTAACAAAACGTAATACCTGGTAGTATGGTGCAGACCCAGCCTGTACTTCCATAGGAGTCACTTTCCCATGGTGGGAAGTAAATCATGTGCACTTGGCTACAGTCTATTCATTCATTCAATTAGACAAATATTTAATGGGCACTTAGTATGTGCCTGACGCTGTTCCCAATAATGGGCAAAAGGAGGCAGTAAAAGTCCACGCAGTAAGATCTTTTAAATACTTTAAATATATGCTGGTATTTCTTCATATTGTTAGGATTAAAAAGAATCACCACAGGACTATTTAATTTTAAATATGTTGCCAGTCTTGGTTTGAAACTAAGACTCAGTTTGAAAGTAATTCATAAGACTTAATTGCTATTTAGCTAAAGAGAACACATCTTACATATTCTGACTTCAAGTATTCTATTCCATTCTATTCTAATAAACTTTGAACTATCTGAGAAATCTCAATATGCTGGTGTTTAATATTTGAAGTCTTGTCAGTGAAGGCAAAATAAGCTATTTTTTTGCTTCAGAATAAGTGGCTGAATAACTATCTCTTCTGAACACCTCTTTATCTAAAGCTTTGAAAGATGAAATCAATAATTAAGTCTTTAAAACAATTTGTTTTAGCTGTTTCCCTTCCAATATTTTATCTGTCCTGATGAAAGTAAAAAATGAAATGGCTTTTAACATTATTTCTTTCATTTCTAATTCTTTTCTAATTTATACAATCTGGGGATATTACCAAATAATTTAAAATGGCACAAAAACAACACCAGGATGAAGAAAGGAGAATTTAAGTTCATTTACAAACTGAAAAATCAGAACAATCATAATAATCTTATAATATAGATTTTTCAGTTAATTTTAAGCTATATTTTTATGCAAATCAGTAGCCAATATACATCTTTTTAGTAATGTAATTGATTTTTTACAAAATTTTTATCATTAATACCTGTGGAGAATTAGTATAGTGCTTTCCTAGTTCACAGGAAAGATCTTGGTTATTGACTGGACTCAGTAACTTGTATCAACCTATATAAAACACTTGTAATTTGAGAAAACTAGATGCAAGCTGTTTAATTGTGAAATGATATAATGTAACATAATCCTCAAAGCATGTACTTGAATATAGTGCATATGTATTTGCATAGTAATGAATCCACAAAATAAAGTATAAGGAATTAAGTGAAAGCTAAAAATGAAATAAGATATTGCCAAAAAGAAAACCTGTGGTTGCATCACATTAAATTTAAATAGAAACTCTTCCTTTGAAACTCATTCTAAATGCATTTTTGTACTTAAAGAAAAAAGTATTTAGAGAAAATATTTTCTAATCAGGGTGTGACAAACAGTACTATATTGCACATTATATTCCTGACTGGAATAAGAATCAATAGATGTCTTAACTAATAATATTTTTCATTAATAAAGTCCTTCCTTTCATAAAGCATTTTCATATGTAAAATGAAACAAAAGAAATAACATCTACAGAACATTCATTATACTCTAGTATCTGCCTTGGCTTTTTACATGCATTATCTCATTTAATTTTCATAACTCTGTAAGACAAAAACAATCCTTAATTTCTAGATCAGAAAAATCAGGCACAGAGAGATTAAATCACTTTCTCAAAGTCACACAACTAGTAAGTGAAAGTATAGTGGGTTTAATCTTGGCAGCCTCAGTCCAGAGCTGGAGCCCCAAACCATTAAACCATGTTGTCTCTATGCTGTACTCATGTACTACCTCTATTGATCCTCCGGAAAAGCCTATAACATTGTTATGAGTTGATATTACAGTAAACTCTTGCAGAGAATTTTTGAACCTTCTCCATGTCACAGAGTAAATAGTAGAGCCCACTTTGGTACCAAACCTTGTTGGTCTAGATTCTTGACAAAGTAGCCTATCTAGTCAGCATGATTCTTCCCTTATGCTCAGGGTTCAATGTACAGATATTTCCCTAAAATGTTTCCTATTCTCCAGGTCCTAAGCTTTGAGATCTATATTACAGAGTGATCTACACAGAGTATCATTTCAAATCTCCAGAATCACTTCAAGGCACCTCAAATTTTACGTGGACATATAAACAAAGGGATGCTTTTTACTATCCTATAACACCAAACACTGAATGGGACACTGTAAGATCATTTTCTTTGTACCTATACAAGTCTTTGTTTCCTACCCCCAGGCCTTTCAGAAATACATGTCAACAAAGCTTGAACAGAACCTGAGTAGTAAAAGTGGTGTATCAAAATAGGGGGTGAGATCAAGTTGGTGGAGTGGGAGGACACAGAACTCAACTCCCTCCAGGAGAACATCAAAAATACATCTACATGTGGAGCAATTCTCACTGAAAACTAACTGGAGACTGGCAGAAAGAGTCTTCTACAACCAAGGCTGTAAGAAATATCCACATGGAATTGGCATCAAGGGAAAAGAAGCCATCAAGTCAAGACCTGTGCCCCTGAGATGGAACTCAGAAGAGGAGGGGGATTACACGGGCAGAGATCCGCCCTGGGGAGTGAGTGGTTTGAGCCACATATTGGGCTCTCCAGTGCTGGAGTCCAACACCAGGAAGATCAAGTTCCCTTGGCTGGTTGGAGGGCTGGTGAGACTAATAGGAAGGCTGTGGGAAGCCTGGACTCTGCCCATGAGGAACACATGCACGCTTGGTTACTCCCGAAGCAAGGTACAGATGGTGAACTGAAACTGCACAGGACGTTGGCCAGTTTCCTGCAACTGCCCAGGCACCTCGGCCTGATCTGAGTGCCCACTCTGGTCCCGCTTGCTTCACCACACAGCTCCACACTAGGGCAAGGGCTACAGGGGCCAAGGGAAGAGCTCCATTGTGAGGGACAATGCAACTCAGGCTTGCAGTGGCATCTGAGCTGCTGCGGGGGGGAGGGGGGGGCAGCCATTACTGGTGCTTACTGAGGAAGCTATCAGAAGTGGTCCTGGGCCCTGATGGCAGCCAGGGCCACCAGAACCCATGCTCAAACCCATGCCAAGCACCTGCACCAGCCCCTCTTGCTCCAGCACTACTCCCCTCTAGGGTGAGGGTGCCAGTGCTAGGAGGGGGGAGACCACACACTTAAAGGGAATGGAGCCAGCCTGGACCCACCCTCAGGGCTTCTGCTCCAGCAACTTACTACCTACCCCATCCCCAATAGGGTGGTGCTGGCTACTGAGCAGAGGAAAAGCCTTGGCTCTTACCTGGCTCTAGCTCTAGCCACTCCATCTCCAGCCCTACCTCCTAGCCAGGTGATAGCAACCTAGGGAAAGACATGACTCATGCTCATGTCAGATCCATGTCTCCCACCAAAGCCACTGGGCACATGCAGACTGTATAGGGATGTTCCCACATAAGGACAACCCTTCAAGACTGCAGAAGGTGACTTTTTCACCTAATTTGATAGAGACAGAGAAAGTTAAGGAAAATAAGACAGGGAATTTGTTTCAATTGGAAGAAGAAAAAACTGCTGGAAGAACAACTAATGAAACAGAAATAAATAATTCACCAGAGAAAGAGTTCAAAGCATTGTAAATAAGAATGCTAACTGAATTAGGGAAAAGAATAAATGAACTCAGTGAGAATTTAAACAAAGAACTAGAACGAGATAAATATAAAAAGAAGCAGTCAGAACTGAAAATAACAATAACTGAAATGAAAGACATACTAGGAGGGATTAACATAGATTAGGTGATACAGAAGACCTCATACATGATCTAGAAGATAGAATACTGGACCTAGACAGAGCAGCATAAAGAAAAACAGATTTTAAAAAATCAGAAGAGTTTAAGGGACCTCTAGGACAACATCAAGCATACTAAAATTCACATTACATGGCTCCCAGAAGGAGAAGAGAGAAAGAGGTCAAAAATGTGTTTGATGAAATTATGGCTGAAAACCTCCCAAACCTGAGGAAGGAAAACAGATATCCAGGTACAGGAAGCACAGAGGGTCCCAAACAAGATGAACCCAAACAAACCCACGTCAGAACATATTATAATTAAAATGGCAAGTATTAAAGAGGGAATTCTAAAGGCAGCAAGAGAAACTCAAAGAGCCATGTACAAGGGAACCCCCATAAGATTATAAACTGATTTTTCTGCAGAAACTTTGCAGGCCAGAAGGGAGTGGCATCATATATTTTAAGTGTTGAAAGGGAAAAAACATACAACCTGGGATACTCTACCCAGCAAGATTATGACTTAGAATACAAGGAGAGATAAAGAACTTCCCAGGCAAGCAAAAATTTAAAATATTCATCAATACTGAACCAACTCTAAAAGAAATGTTAAAGGATTTTCTATAAGTGGAAAAGTCTGTAACAAAAGGTAAGTACCTATAGGAAAGGAATAAATCCCACTAGTAAAGGCAAATATACAGTAAAGGCTAGGACAACCACTTAAATAGGCTAGTATGAAGATTAAAAGACAAAAAAAACCCATAAAATCAACTATAACTAAAATAATCACTAACGAGATAAACATGAAATTGTAAAATATGACATCAAAAACACAAAATGTGGGGGAGGGGGTAAAAAACAGATCTTTTAGAACATGCTTAAACTTAAATGATTATTCTGCTTAAATCAAGGAGCTATAGTCATATGTCACAACATATACTAACCCCATGGTAACCACAAATCAAAATGCCACAATAGTGACACAAAAACTAGAGAGAAAGGAACACAAGCATACCAATAAAGAAAACCATCAAACCAGAAGATATTAAAAGAAGAAAATAACAGATAAGAACTACAAAAACAACCAGAAAACAAGTAACAAAATGGCACTAAGTACATACCTATCAATAATTATTTTAAATGCCAATGGACTAAATGCTCCAATCAAAAGACATAGGGTGGCCGATTGGATTAAAAAAAAAAAAAGACCCATTTAAATGGTGCTTACAAGAGACTCACTTTAGAGCTAAAGAGACAGACTGAAAATGAGGGGATGGAAAAAGATATTTCATGCAAATGGAAACAACAAGAAAGCAGGGGTAGCAATACTCAAATCAGACAAAATAGACTTTAAAACAAAGTCTATAACAAAAGACAAAGAAGGGCATTACATAATGGCATAGGGATCAATACAAGAAGATGATATTATACTTATTAACATATATGCACCCAATACAGGAGCACCTAAATATATAAAGCAAATATTAACAGACATGAAGGGAGAAACTGACAATTATACAATAATAGCATGGGATTTTAACATCCCACATACATCAATGGACAGAGCATCCTGAAAGAACATCAGTGAGGGACAGTGGTCTTATATGACACATTAGACCAGTTGTACTGAATAGATATCTACAGGACATTCCATCCAAAACCAGCAGAATACACATTCTTTTCAAGTGCATGTGGAAAGTTCTCCAGGATAGATCACATGCTAGGCCACAAAACAACTCTCATCAATTTTAAGAGGACAGAAATGATATCAAGCATTTTTTCCCCCAACTACAACAGTATGAAACTAGAAATCAATTACAAGAAGAAAAATGGGAAAACACAAGCACATGGAAAGTTGTGTTTCCATTTTCATTTGTCTCGAGGTATTTTCTGATTTGCTCTTTGATTTCTTCATTGACCCACTGGTTATTTTAGTGGCATACTGATAAACCTATAGCCAGAAAAAAAGAGAGGACCCAAAGAAGCAAAATAAGAAATGAAAGAGGAGCAATAGCAACCATTATCACAGAAATACAAAAAAAATTGTAAGAAAATACTGCAAGCAGTTATATACCAACAAAGTGAACAACCTAGAAAAAAAAGACAAATTTCTAGAAACATACAACCTTCTAGGACTGAATCAGGAAGAAATAGCAACCTGAAGAGACCAATCACTAGTAATGAAATTGAATCTGAAAAAAAAAACCACCAGCAAACAAAAGTCTAGGACCAGACAGCTCTACAGGGGAATTCTATCAAACATATAAAGAAGAGCTAAAAAAAAACAAAAACAAAAACAAAAAACCTATCCTTCTGTAACTATTCCAAAGAAATTGAAGAGGAGGGAACACTCCCAAACTCATTCTACAAGGCCATCACTACCCTCATACCGAAACCAGACAAAGACACTACAAAAAAAGAAAATTACAAGCCAATGTCACTGATTAATATAGATGTAAAAATCCTCAACAAGATATTAGCAAACCAAATTCAACAGCGTATAAAAAGGATCATACACCATGATCAAGTGGGATTTGTTCCACAGATGCAAGGATGTTCAATACACACAAATCAATCAGTGTAATATACCACATTAATAAAAAGGATAAAAATCACAAGATCATCTTAAAAGATGCAGAAAAAGCATTTGACAAATTCAACATCCATTCATGATAAAAACTTTCATAAAAGTGGGTACAGAGGGAACATGTGAATATAATAAAGGCCATTTATGACAAACCACAGCTAACATCATACTCAGTGGTGAAAAGCTGAAAGCCTTTCCTTTAAAATCAGGGACAAAACAGGATGCCCACTAATACCACTTCTATTTAACACAGTATTGCAAGTCCTAGCCACAGCGGTCATGCAAAAGAAGAGTTAAATAAAAGACATCCATATTGCAAGAAAAGAAGTAAAACTGTTACTGTTTACAGATGACTTGATACTACATATAGAAAACCCTAAAGTCTCCATCAAAAAGCTATTAGAACTAATAAATGAATTCAGTAAAGTGGCAGGATACAAGATTAATACAAAGAAATCTGTTGCTTTCTACAGACTAATGATAAACTACCAGAAAGAGAAAGAGAGAAAGCAATCCTGTTTAATACTGCATCGAAAAGAATAAAATACCTAGGAATAAACCAAGGAAGTGAAAACTATAAAATATTGATAAAGGAAATTTGAGATAATACAAAGAAATGGAAAGATATCCCATGCTCTTGGATTTAAAGAATTAATATTGTTAAAATGTCCATATACCCAAAGCAATCTACAGATTTAATGCACTCCCTATCAAAGTACTCATGACATTTTTCACATAATTAGAACGAATCATCCTAAAATTTATTTAGAACCACAAAAGACTCTGAATTGCCAAAGAAATCTAAAACAAAAGAGCAAAGCTGGAGGTATCATGGTCCCTGACTTCAGACTATACTACAAAGCTACAGTAATCAAAACAGCATGGTACTGGTACCAAAAAAAGGCACATAGGTCAATGGAACAGAATAGGGAACCCAGAAAAAACCCCACATACTCACAGTTAATTAATCTATGACAAAGGAGGCAAGAATATAAAATGGAGAAAGACAGTCTCTTCCATAAGTGGTGCTGGGAAAACTGGACAGCTACATGTAAAGAATGAAATTAGAACACTTTTCTCACATCATGTGTAAAAACAAAACTCAAAATGGATTAAAGACCTAAATGTAAGAACTGAAACCATAAAATTCCTAGGAGAGAACATAGGTAGACCACTTTTTGACATAAATCATAGCAATATTTTTTAGCAATATTACTAAGCCATAAAAAAGAATGAAAGTCTGCTATTTTGCAACAACATGAATGGACCTAGAGGGTATTATGCTTAGTGAAATAAGTCAGAGAAAGACAAATATTGTATGTTATCACTTCCATGTGGAATCTAAAAGACATAACAAAGATAGAATATAACAAAACAGAAGCAGACTCATAGACAACAAACTAGTGGTTACCAGTGAGAGAGGGAAGGGGAGAGGGGCAAGACAGGGGTAAGGGATTAAGAGATACAAACTACTGTGTATAAAATAAATAAGTAAGAAAGGCATACTGTAGAGCACAGGAAAATATAGTAATTATTTTGTAATAATTTTAAATGGAGTATAATCTAAAAATATTGAATCACTATGTTGTACACCTGAAACTAATGTCATACTGTAAAGTTAAGTAAATTATACTTCAATAAAAATTTTTTAATAATATTACTGCTGGCCATTTTGGCAACCTCTATCTCAGTTAAATGTCATCCCTCTATTCGTGCATTCAACAAATATTTATTGACTTACTATGTGAAGGCATTTTTCTAGGCTCTAGCTTTATAGCAGTGAAAAAGTAATCAGAAATATCTATTTGCATAGAACTTACATTTCAGTGAGGGTGGAGAGTTGATAAACACAGTATACAAGTACAAAATATAGAGCGTCAGACGGTAGTGAGTGCTAAGGAGAGAAATAAAGCAAGGCAATGGGATAAAGATGTCAGGGACATTGCACTGCAATGTTAAATAATATGATGAGTTCATTTCCTACTGCTGTATAAAAATTTACTACAAATTTATTGACTTAAAGCAACCCCTATTTATTATCTCAGAGTTTCTGTGTGTAAGGAGCCCAGGCATGGCTTAGCAGGGTCCTCTGCTAAGGATCTCAGAAGGCTGAAACCAAGTTGTTAGCTGGGCCTCAGTCTCACCTGAAAGCTTAACTAGGTAACAATGTAAAATTTATTTCCTTGCAGCGGTAGAATTCATTGTAATTTGCTTCTTCAAAGCCAGCAACTGGAAACAGACAAGAGTCTCTGCTGCTTAGGGTCTCTGACTGTGGACAAGGCCTAGGCCTTTTTAAAAATGTCACCTGTTGGGCTTCCCTGGTGGCGCAGTGGTTGAGAGTCTGCCTGCCAATGCAGGGGACACAGGTTCGGGCCCTGGTCTGGGAGGATCCCACATGCCGCGGAGCAACTGGGCCCGTGAGCCACAATTACTGAGCCTGTGCGTCTGGAGCCTGTGCTCTGCAACAAGAGAGGCCGCGATAGTGAGAGGCCCATGCATCGCGATGAAGAGTGGCCCCCGCTTGCCACAACTAGAGAAAGCCCTCGCACAGAAGCGAAGACCCAACACAGCCAAAAATAAATTAATTAATTAATTAATTAAAATAAAAGAAGTTCATAGCAGCATTATTTACAATTGCCAAGATACGGAAGCAACCTAAGTGTCCACCAACAAACATAAAGAAGTGGTATAGGGCTTCCCTGGTGGCGCAGTGGTTGAGAATCTGCCTGCCAATGTAGGGCACACGGGTTCGAGCCCTGGTCTGGGAAGATCCCACATGCCGCGGAGCAACTGGGCCCGTGAGCCACGATTGCTGAGCCTGCGCATCTGGAGCCTGTGCTCCACAACAAGAGAGGCCGTGACGGTGAGAGGCCTGCACACCGCGATGAAGAGTGGCCCCCGCTTGCCACAACTGGAGAAAGCCCTCGCACAGAAACGAAGACCCAACACAGCCACAAATAAATAAATTAATTAATTAAAAAAAAAAAAAGAAGTGGTATATATATAGAAGGGAATACTACTCAGCCATAAAAAGGAATTAAATTTTGCCATTTGCAATGACATGGATGGACTTGGAGGGTATTATGCTAAGTGAAATAAGTCAGACAGAGAAAGACAAATAGTGTATGATATCACATATATGTGGGATCTAAAAAATACAACAAACTAATGAATATAACAAAAAAATAAACAGACTCACAGATACAGAGAACAAACTAGTGATTACCAGTGAAGAGAGAGAACAGAGGAAGGGCAATATAGGGGTAGGGGATAAAACAGTACAAACTATTAAGTATCAAATAAGCTACACAGTTATATTATACAACACAGTGAATATAACCAATATTTTATAATAAATATAAATGGAGTATAACCTTTAAAAATTGTTACTCACTATATTGTACACCTGTAACTTATAAAAAAAAAAAAGAAAAGAAATACATCTGAAACTCCATGGCTGGCAGGTGCTTAATATCTTTGAATAGATGTCTGATGCACTCAAAGTCATATATGTACATTGGAAAGCTCATATGTGCCAGTTCCCTGCTACTGCCAAGGAGAAAATATTCCAGATATGAATCAAGGGGCTCTGTGCCTTTCCTTCCTGAATTCTCTCCTGCAGAATATGCAGCCTATGTTGGTGGCTACTCAGAGTCCTCTGTTCATTTGCATTTGGAAGGGTCTTAACTGACTCCATCTATTTAGTCACCTCTGAGCAAAACTGAACCTAGCTAACCAAGGATCTCCGTGCAGCTTCTGGAGTTGTTGCCAAGTCTCACAAGCCTTCAGTTCCCTGGTGTTAATCCTGCATCCTGGATGCCCTTCTCACCCGTCTTCCTCTCATAGGTCTGGGGGCAGTTGCTTGCTGCCTCTCCCTGTCTACCAAGCTCTTCCCCACCCCCAGCACGCCCCCCGCCCCAGTGATGAGATCCTTACGTTCACTGTCAAGCTGTCTCCCACCCACTCCCTTTTTCCTTTGACAGGTGGATGGTACTTCTCCCTCCAGGAGAAAAGGAAAAGAAAGCACAGGTGCACATTCCTGCTTTGTAGAGTGTTGTGTAGGGCAGCCTGGTGCCCTAGTAGGGGCTAGGAATCAGGAAACTATGGGTCTCTAATGGCAGCTCTTTCTCACCTCACTTGGGGGGATCCTGGGCATGTCACATATCTCTCTACCCTCTGTTTCTTCCTGCAGAAAAGGAAGGCAAACCCTCCCTTAAATAAGACAATCGTTTCCAGGGATCCAGCCATGGAGGGCACAAGGCAAACACTCACCAAATGTGGGTTTCCTTCTGTGGGATATTTTACACACACAGTGAAGGGCATCACTAAGTGCATTTCACATAGGAGGAAGCTGATCTGGGGGCAGATGACATGAATTACTCAAAATCATGCAGCAGAAAGGCCAGAATTTAAACTCAGGCCTGCTTGGCTCCAAACAGCAACCCTCCCTCTGCTCTGCCCCACCTTCCTCCAAGACCTTCATCCTTCTCATCTTCTCTCTTTCTTTACTGCTTTCTTTCCTTCTTCCTATAATATACTCAGGGCTGTGCCATTATTAGAAATAAAAACCCACCATCAGGACATTCCGACACATGCTACAACATAAATGAACCTTGAAGACATTATGCTAAGTGAAAGAAGCCAGTCACAAAAGGACCAATACTGTATGATCCCCCTTACGTGAGGTTCCTAGAATAGTCAAATTCACAGAAGTTGGATAGAGGGGGAAATGGGGAGTGAGTTTTAATGGATACAGAGTTTCAGTTTGGGAAGATGAAAAGAGCTCTGTAGATGGATGGTGATGAGGGTTGCACAACCATGTGAATGCGCTTACTGATGTTTACAGTTCAAAATGATTAAAATGGTAAATTTTATGTATATTTAATCGCAATAAAAAATGAAATAAAAACAAATACACTAAAAAAACATAACCTATCTTACCATTTTAGGAATATCATTCTGTCTGTCAGTAGATGATAAGTGGTAGGGATAATGAGTGAAAGCAAATGGGTCACGTAAAGGCCATTATAAGATAGGCATACACCACAGTAGTAGTGGTAGAGGTGATGGTAACTGTTCATTTCTGATGTATTTTGAAGGAGAATACGACAGTATTTATTAAGTGGTTGGATGTAGGAGATGAAAGAAATAAAGGAATCAGAGATGACGTCAAGGTTTTTGCATAAACCCTCTGCTGCAACTATTTTGCTTAATTAATTCTGAACATATCATGGTATATGCTATCAATGTGACGTCATTTATGATGTTAACTTTGATTACCTGGCCAAGTTAGTGTCAGCCAGGTTTCTCTACTATAAAACTACTTTCTTCCCCTCCTTCCCATACTCTACTCTTTGGAAGCATGTTACTAAGTACAGCTCACAATCAAGGAGTGGAGAATTAAGGTCTGCCTCATTTGGGAATAGAGAAGGGGGAAGGATTTCTTCTCACAAGAGATTTGTCTGCATCCTCCATTTATTCATCCAATCCTTCATTTGTATTTGTGTAGATATTTATTTTATGCTTTGTATACCTCATATACTTTGCAAATGAAGTGAATTTTATGCTTTATGGTCCAGTACTACATTATTGATTTTGTTGCTCAGAATGTCCCTGCTTTAACTATTGAGAGAGATTTCAGGTTTACTCCTGTCTGACCCTAGTCATTTTGGTTTTTGAGCACTTTCTTACTTTTGGGAATTATAAGATACTTCAGGCTTATTCTATATATTCCTTGTCTTAGCTCTAGAATTAGCTATTTCTCCAGGGAATTCTAGGTCTTTTTGTTGGAAAGTGGTATTAGAAGTGAAGATACCTAGCACTGGCTGCTGAATGCGCTTATTGCTAGACATCACTGTTCTTAATAGGAAAATATTTTTTTTATTATTTATTTATTTATTTATTTTTTATTTTTGGCTGTGCTGGGTCTTCGGTTCGTGCGAGGGCTTTCTCTAGTTGCGGCAAGTGGGGGCCACTCCTCATCGCGGTGCGGGGACCGCTCTTCATCGCGGTGCGCGGGCCTTTCACTATCGCGGCCCCTCCCGCTGCGGGGCACAGGCTCCAGACGCGCAGGCTCAGCAGCTGTGGCTCACGGGCCCAGCTGCTCCGTGGCATGTGGGATCTTCCCAGACCAGGGCTCGAACCCGTGTCTCCTGCATTAGCAGGCAGATTCTCAACCACTGCGCCACCAGGGAAGCCCCAGGAAAATATTTTAAAATGGATCATATGTCCACTTACAGTGGATTAATTAAATATATATGATGAACCCATATACAATGAAATACTATGCAATAATAAAAATAAGAAAGCACTATGTTGATATGAAATAAACTTCAGCATACAGCATTACATAAAAAGAAAGTAGTGTGGGGCTTCACTGGTGGCGTAGTGGTTGAGAATCTGCCTGCCAGTGCAGGGGACACGGGTTCGAGCCCTGGTCTGGGAAGATCCCACATGCCGCGGAGCAACTAGGCCCGTGAGCCACAACTACTGAGCCTGTGCGTCTGGAGCCTGTGCTCCGCAACAAGAGAGGCCGTGACAGTGAAAGGCCCGCGCACCGCGATGAAGAGTGGCCCCCGCTCGTCACAACTAGAGAAAGCCCTCGCACAGAAACGAAGACCCAACACAGCCCAAAATAAATAAATAAATAAATAAATAAATTTATTAAAAAAAAAAAAAAAGTAGCGTGTGCGTTACTTATGTGCATGTATGCTAATATTTGCCTAAGAGTATAGAATAATTAGGTATGTGTCCATACACATACAATATCTCTAGGAAGGTACACATGAAATTGCTACAAGTAAACTTGGAAACTATGGGGTGAGACGAAAGGGAGAATTTTCACTTTATATACACTTTTATACCTTTTGAATTTTAAAACCTGTTACCCATTCAAAATATCCTGACTGTACCACAAACATGGAACACATATTTTAGATATGGCTATGTACTATCTAATATACCAAGATAATAGGTAAATAAGAAGGGACAAAATCATGGTATACCACACATCTTTCTTGATTATTGTTATTATCTCTCCAACTAGGTTGTACATTATTTTATGGCATGGGCTTCCTCAATTAGTTTTTTAATGTACATCTCAATTCCCTCCTTCTATATCACATCTTCTGTGAAATAAGCCAAATTAATTATCTCATCTACAGTAGGCAATACATTTTTTCTTTTATTTAACATTATAAGGAAGTGTGAAGATTCCTTTAGAAAATTATGTCCTTTCATTGGCATAAATTTTAACTGCCCAGAAGGATCTTATCTTGAACAAAAATATCAGAGAAAATTATGAACACACAGATGTGAGGGTGCCCGAGGCATGTAAACTTGCGATATGGAGAACCACACTGGATGTAAGAACACAGATCATCCACAAGGGAGCAGTGGCTTGTGGTAATGTAGTTTGGGGTTGGCAGCCAAATAATCTCCTAAGAAGGATCTCGGATCTTGGAAAACTTTGTGATGTTTTCATTACAGATGAAAGTAGGCCTCTGAAATGGGTTAGAGTGAATGAAAGCCAAGAAAAGAATAATTTTAAAAGCTGAAAGCATCCAAGCCCTCTTCCTAGAAAGCTGCTGCTCAAGTCTTCAGAATCTAGTGCGCTGTCACGTGCCTCAGAGTGTTGCCAATTCCACTTAAAGCTGTCTGTGTGTTTTTTTCCTTGAGCTCTGATCACACTGGACTGTGATTTATCTGTCTATATAACCGTGTCCTTGTCAAATTGGAACTCCTAAATGTCAGGGGCTACACTAGATCTCCTGTTACAGAATTAAGGCTTAGCACATGACTCTCAACATTCTCTAAAAATATGATGAGTGAAGAAATTTAAAAAGGAGAGAAGAGACACAATTTTGAACAGAAACATCAGCTTTGGGAAGAAAAACCTTTGAGTATGTACATTAATGAGTTAAAAAAAACATACAAAAGATAAAAGACAAGAGGACAAAGCAGAAGTATTGAAAAATGAGGAAAGTTTAAGAGAAAATGATATAGAAAAGTAAGTGGTAAAGAGAAAAAATGAAGGAATTAATTGTGTGGGAAGTGGTAAGATGTTATTACCAATTATTTTGCAATTCCCTTCCTTATTTAAGAATAATCAAATAAGTAAGATAATAAATATAAAAATAGTGGCTAACATTTTTAGTGCATTTACTATGTAAGAGCTTTACCTGAAATAACATCATTTGATTCTTACACCAGCCTTTTCTGGGAGTAAATATTAATATCTTATTTGACAAATGAAGGAATATAGTCAAGAGGAAGCAGGGCTAGTCACCCTCCATCGAAATCTAACACCCTTCTTTCTACACACTTCTTGGATGAAAGAGGATTTGATATTCTAACAGGCAATCAGCATGTCCACACAGCTTCCCTGTTCTAATTTCAAATCATCATTGCCTTTTTTGTCTATAGTTAATAATAGTTTCTTAGTGTTGAATGTGTATACCTTAGGCAACGAACATACCATTTTAGTTTCAAACTTTGATGCCTAAACATTGCATCTAAATTCCTCCACTGAACCTTCACATTTCCTGAACTGGTTCTAGGGCTGACTTCAGCCTGGCTGCATTAGTATAACCAGAGTCTACTCTGAAGAGTCGCTGATTTAACTGTACTTGTCATTATATATTACATGACCCTAGATCTGGCCTAACACAATTTCCTTATCTTTATATCCCATCACTTGGAATTTAATCCTTTTATCTCCTTACTTGCCTCTCATACCCTGTGAACTTACTCCTTCCTCTCCCTTTGCTGATGGCATTCTCTGATCTAGAATGTTATTCTATTCTGTCTCTATTCATAACTTTCCAGGATGAGAGTCTCATCTGTTATGGAATGTGCACTCCCAAAATTTATATGTTAAATCCCTACTCTCAAGTCCCTTAGAACATGACCTTATTTGGAAACAGGGTCATTGCAGACATAATTAGTTAAGATGAGGTCATACTGCAGTGGAGTGGACCCTTTATCTAATATGACTGATGTCCTTATTAAAAAAAAAAAAAAAAAAAAAAAAACTCACACAAGGAGAACATCATGGAAAGACTGGAGTCATGCTGCCACAAGTCAACGAACTACCAGAAGCTAGGAGAGAGACTGGGAAGAGATCCTTCCCTAGTACCTCCAGAGTGAGCATGGCCTTGCCAACACCTTGATTTCAGATTTCTGGCCTCCATAACTGTGGGACAATAAATTTCTGTTCTAAACCAACTATTCGTGGTACTTTGTTTCAACAGCCCTAGGAAGCTAATACACCATCCACAAAGCCATATTTTTGGCTCTCTCCTTCCTCATTAACCTCATTTGTTGCCCAATGGTAATATTACTTAAACAGCAAAACCAAACCAACAATGTCATGAGCTTTACTGAATGCCAAGAGCTTGATATACACATTATTTTATTTCACTCTTATGCAGACCTGTAGGACAGGTACTACTATTGTGCAAATTTTAGTTATGAGAAAATAAGGCCCCAGAAAGTTTAAGTAACTTGCCTATGTTCTCACAAGTGGGAAGTAGGACTCAAATCAATAGCTCTCTGACCTTACTTTCTAAACTCTACTGTCTCTGATATTTTTTAACCATGCCACGTAACTAAGGATTTACTTATATAATGTTTTATATTATTCTCAAGGTATTTCCACATTTCACACCAAAGGAAGTAACAGCGAAAACTTACTGAGTGCTTCTGAGCTGTGTGACCTACATCTACTCTTGCTAAATGTACTTCTTACAGCAACCCTGTGTCTATTTAGTCTCAATTCACAGATGAGGAAATTTAAGCATGGTATTTTAAGCAGCCAGCCTAAAGTCAGACAACGATGGAATGCCAGGGCCAGTTTGACCTCAGAGTGTCGACTCCTAACTACTACCCTGTACCAGCTGCCAGTGGCATCTTTGAAAACACAGGCCCTGTTTCATGTTCCAATTGTTTCCTTTTATATCTACCAGAAAGCTGGAAAGATAATAAGTTCTAAATAAATTTTTTCAGGAAGAACAGAAGGAAACTCCAGGGAGAATGTGACTGGAACTGCTCCCATTGCCTCTGGAAACTGGTCTGGGTTACTCACTACAAACAGGCATAGGTTGCCTTTTCTCTCATTTTAAGAGTCTCTTCCTAAACTGTGTGTAATATTCAGCAGTCAATGTCATTTAATCAATATTTATGGTTGACAGCCTCTGCAAAAGTATTCCTTTTATCAGGAGAATCTTTTTAAACAAAAGGGAAAATAATCTCCAAAATGGATTTAATAAAACCAACAAATTAATCTTTAAAGAAGTTTTTTTTACTATGATATCACCAGAATAAATGAGAAGATACCTAAAATATTTTAGAAAAAAAGCACCTATTACATATTTCGATATTTGCACAATAAATGGACACTCAAAACTGCAAGGACAATCGTGAATATCCCCTACTAAAGAATATATATATATTTGGGGCTTCCCTGGTGGCGCAGTGGTTGAGAATCTGCCTGCCAATGCAGGGGACACGGGTTCGAGCCCTGGTCTGGGAAGATCCCCCATGCCGCGGAGCAACTAGGCCCGTGAGCCACAATTACTGAGCCTGCGCGTCTAGAGCCTGTGCTCTGCAACAAGAGAGGCCGCGATAGTGAGAGGCCCGCACACCGCGATGAAGAGTGGCCCCCGCTTGCCGCAACTAGAGAAAGCCCTAGCACAGAAACGAAGACCCAACATAGCAATCAATCAATCAATCAATAAAAATAAATAAATCTTTAAAAAAAAAAAAAAAGAACATATATATATTATACATATATGTATATTTTTTAATTGAGTTCTGTAAGTATGCTAGCCCAAAGAGCAGGAAGTGTTATAAATAAATATTACACAAAGAAACTAAAGGTGGATTTCTTTTATCCAACTTTTCCTCAAGAAAACTTTTTTAAATTACTGTAGATGTTACTCCTGTGTAACACCCTAATTTCATTTTTAAGCCAACGGGAAATATATTTCCTACTGTTGTTATGAAACCTCCAAAGTTAATTACTGAAGATAGTTGGATTATTTTTTGCTTATCTTTATTCTATTGGGACTATACACCATTTGCATGTAGCAATGTAGGGTGAGTTCACTTCCGACACAGTCAATTATATAAGTCTATCGACAGCTATTTTATTATGGGAACAATAGAGACAGACGGCTCGGACTCTGTGATGAATGTAGATTAGAGAGAGGTCACCCTGACATACATAATTAGTTTTAGAATGTTAAATTAATAGGTAGAATGCCCCTAAGGCAACCATACATTAAGGCTGAAGATGCAGGATCTGGAGTCCGGCTCCTGTCTGCTGTTGTCAGCACTGACATGGCTCAATGCACTGCTTGTGAAATGGCATAAGGTATTATGGCAAAACTAAATGGCTGTAAAAACAAAATTTGCATATTACTATGGTCATACTACATATATTTCCCTTCAGAAACATTTGTGCATCTAAATTATTATGTAAATTCTTAATGGGGTTTGTTCAGATAGATAAATCTTTGGGTGACTTATGAGAACTAAATAGATATTTAAACAAGGGTTCAATAAGCAATCAATAACAATATTCAGAGAAATATTAAATTTCTAGTCTGTACTTGCTGTAGATATCAGCTTAAAATGTGAAGGTGAAATAAAAGACATTTTTTTCCTGTTATAAATTATTTATTTGCTTTTCCATCCATGTGTAGGTGAAAAATAATATCTACAGCAAAGTTTATCTACAGAAGAAGGGTGAAAGATGATATCCAAACTTTGCTTTCATTTTAATCAATGGCTGATAATAGTATGCATTATTATTACTGTCATTAACCTGTCTGAATGAAGAGAAGGATGATTTTTATAGAGAACAAATAACATTTTCTAGACATTTCTGGGACAAACTAGAAGCAATCTGGAGACATATCTGCAGTATAATTTGTGCCATACATTATTCTATTTTATGTCAATAGTATAATTATTTGTTCACATTTTACTGTTTACTATGTGGCAGGCACTAAAGTAGATAATCTATTATGCTATCTACTTTAATATGCAGAGCATACCTGAAAGGTACATATTATTATCCACATTTTACTGATGAGGTAAATGAGATACCTGTTGGTTGAGAGACTGATCACTTAACCAAATGATAAGAAGTCGAGGAATATGAAGCTCATTTTCTAACAGCTTTATATGATTTTTTTTTCTTTATATCATTCACATCCCAAATGATTGAACTAGGCCATACACATTTAGGTTTAGATTAAACAAACAATTAGTAAGTATATTATTTATCTCCAGCACCAAGTTATATACTTTCTCAATAATCTGTGGGATACTTTCTGAATCTATAGCCCAGAGAAGTTAAGCAACTTCCTTAAGGTCATATGGTCAGAATGCAAAGGTCATACTTAATTTGTAAATGTTCGTTTCCATTTTATCACAACCTCTGAGAATTCAGTTGATACTCACCCAGTGAAAGCTTCAGTGTTTGTAAGGCTGTCATAAAAATACCACGTTTGTGTTCGTGTAAAATTCAGTTTGTGTTGGGGTACAAGTAACAGAATACCCAGTAGAATTTGTGACTTCAACAATCAGAGCATGTATACTGCACTTGTCAAGAAGGCCAGAGAAGAACTTCCAGGTTGCTTCAGCAGCTCAGTGATGAAGACAAGAACGCAGATGATTCTCATCTGTCTGCTCTACCCCTACAGCATGTTGATAGTATCCCACTCATGGTCACAAGACAGTGACTGTACTTCTGGGTGTCATAAGCAGACATCACCAAATCTGGTGGTCATTCCATTCCTTGGTAAGATAACAAAATGTAAAACATTTTAGGAGAATAAAAGAGCCTCAGCAGACTCCCCTTCGGATGTTCTCAGCTGTATCTGGGTTGCTTGAAGGAGCAGGTCCTAGTTGCTGGGAGAGCTGGGGAAGTAAGTAACTGACATTTCCAACACCTTAGGGTGAAAGAGTCTGTGCCAACAAAAAGAGAAGGTGGACGTGGTAGATAATGGTGAAGGGCAGTGGCCATCTGGTATGCAACCATTAATGTCTGCTCCAGCATCATGCCTTGATATTCAATTCTATAGATGTGCGATATGCTGATCTTTCAACAACATAGACACCTACCTAGTAATACACGGAAGGAAAGGTTACAAAATCCCAGCCAGACAGAGGTTGTCATTTCTAAATCTTTATTTCAACTTCATCACAATCTCTGAGAATTCACTGGATGCTCAGTAAAAGCATCAGTATTTCTAAGGCTTCCATAAAAATGTCAGGTTTGTGTTTGTACAATTTAGGTTTCTTTGAGGTACAAGTTACAGATCACCTAATATAGTTAGTGATTTAAATAGACCAACAGACTCTGTTCCAAGCAATTATGAAAATTTTTTAAAAGCTGGCCATTATTTTCTCAGAGATGATGACAGTAAAATAAAATTTCACAGAGTAACTATTCCCCACTGTTAGATAAATGCCAAGGAAAAACCAATTATTTATTTTATAATTATTATTTTATGGAAAAAATATTGGAAAAACATCTTTTCAAAAGCTGAAGGTGATTCTACAGCAATTGAATATCATAATGGAGCATTTCATGTTGTATCAAATGATTGATCAACTACAGATTTAATTCTTCTATAATATATATGTATCTCAACACTCACACTATTCTAGTATTTATTTCAATTCTTGCCCCATTTACAAAGTTTTTAGACTAACTTCTAATTTGCCGAAGTCTTGCAGACATTCACAAAATCTAAGTGGTCCCTAAGTCAACCATATTTTTCTTAGCAGAGATGAACTTTCCAAGAAAAGATATGCAAGAATATTTATGCCTGCACTCAGTGAACAGGAAATTAAGCAGCATTTTTGGTACCCTAAGTTTTGTACCTAACCCACTGGGTAACATTCCACCAAGAGCTACCAACCACCACAGAAACATCAATAAAAAAAGTCTGTGTTGTTTCCATGTACAGGTGTGATAAATAAAACACTTGAAATGTTACCATGTAAGAAATGGCACTGTTACCTAATTTTCAAATATGCATGTACAGATAAATGATTTTTTAGTGAAAGACACAGCTGGTCCTGATTTTCTCCTAAGCAAATTTCTGAATTCCCTGTGTGACAAAGTCCTGAAAAGATAGATCCATGTTAGATTTCTAGATATCAGAGTTTAATGTAAAGACAAAATAGTACTGACCTATAAGTTGCAGAGCATGAAATAATATTTTAGCAATAGTTCCAAAGATAAGATTGAATATTGAAGCAAAAGAATTAGAATCTATGTGTATGTGCACACACACACATATTTTGCATGTGCACAAAGAGATGAGAGCCAGATGTTTCCAATGTGTAATCAAAAGTAGTGCCTAGAGATGTGGCTTAAGGCATAGCCCATGGCCCAGTTTACAGGGTTCCCATTACCATATACTTCAGGTGGAGCAGGGAGCAATGATGACTCAGGTGTTACTGAAGAAAATATGTTGCCATCACCTCATAGAAAATACCTTCTTTTCTAGTAATCAGTAAAGAGTGTCTGCTTCTAATTTGCTTCCCTGATTTTCTCACTCATTGCAGGAATGAGTTGGGAGTTATGTGAGAAATCATCCAATGATGGAGACCAGAGTTGAGGAATACAGTTCTCATTTCATGACACAAGGGATTTTCCATGAGGAAGTGGAGTGTATGCCTAGCCTAGAACTGTGAGAAAATCATTGTGTGGGCAGAGAGAACCCCTTGCTATTGGAGACCTATGGCAATGCCTTGATTCAGTAGGGCACATTTTATAAGAAAATCATTTTAAGATTAGAATTTATAAAAGATAGACACAATCTAGTGGCCATTGGGCTAAATGTGGCCTGCAGATGCCTTATGTTTATCCAGTGCCGTGTTTAATCAAGCTTTAATTTGAGTGTCTCTAGTCAGGGAGCAAATGCCACAGTTCATGGAAAGTGCTACCTGGTCTCTTCTCATGTTTAAGTTGACAGTCTAGTCACTAAAGGCATTTGAGGTTCCCCTCCCAGTGTAGGTACAGGGGTGTCTGGTCTGGATGGAGTCAGGGTTCATGGCTTGGTGAGTGGAGCACAGAATGGGTTCATCCCTCACCCCTTTTGTGCAGTTTATTATCCTCACCACCATATACAGTGTCCATCTTTTTTCTTAAACCATGAGCCTTCAGCTAAAGGATTTTGTCAAACCATTTTCTACAGTTATGAAAACAATATATGTTCTTTATTTTCTCCATTTAAAATAATTACACTGAATAAATCGTTTCAAACAATACGACACTCTGTATCCTCCATGAAATTCAGATATGCCTAACCCCCACCCCCATTAAGAATCACTAATGTAGAAAATGCATTAAGAAGATAACTCCAAATATATTGAATCCTCTTTTCTTGATTTCCACAAATTTGTATTTTTTTTTACCCCAATGTAGCTTTTACCATTAGGTGCCATCTTTTATTATGATATGTTTGGAGAACATCTGACCCTGTTAATCTTGTTGATAGACCCAAAGGAGCCAACAGTAACCACTCATTTTGCCTCTTTTGGAAAGCCTTCCCTTCCTCCATGAGAACATCCTATGTCACTATAACATTTGCCAATACCTAGTAAATTTAACAGTTTACAACATGCAGCTGTGTTTCATTTCTAAATACGGCAAAAGTAATTGCGAACAAGTTCAAACTACAAAGAAATTCTAATGACTACCAATAAAACGCACCTAATACTCAACAGGAAATAACCCAATTGAGGGTTTTTTCCCCTCATGATTGATATAATTTTCTATTTTATAGTTCCAAGAAACTAATGGAAACACTCACAGAGGTGTTTTTTTTCCTTAAAACCTAGATGTTGCTGAGATTCTCATCAATTGCAGGAGGTTGATGACAGGTACAAGGAAATGGCAGACATGTAAATGATCCAAATTGTATTTGGTAATTAGCTCCCAAATTATTCCTGTCTTTTTCAGTTGTAAAGAAGACACTTTCCACAGTTACGTAATTACCACAAAGAAATATAAATATCCTGTTCAGACCTAATATTTATGTGGAATATAAGTAGCTGAAGATATATACTTGCCCATATACAATAGAAATATATATAAACAGCATCTCAACAGTCTTAAAGGGAAATTTCCTTTTAAAAGTTATGCTATTATAAAAAAGGGTCCTAAAAACTGTGAATCATAAACTATCAATATAAACTGTTAGTTTTATCTAGAACACCTCCTTACTAGGAAAATTTCTTTTCTTCTTCATGATTTAGCTACCATACTTATTTTTCATTTTAGTCACAATGTTCTGCTAATCAAAACTAGTGATATAATCTAGAGAGATCTGGGGAATTAATTAGGTACCTCTCATTTCTACTCTGCTAATCTTTATGTCTTCAGCTTAGGGAAAAGGAGCCCATCATTGACTGATAAACCAAGGAGATTCTATTTGCTATACAGAAGGATCTACTAAAAGGCTGGCAATGGTTTATAAATCTTTTAGTCCTATCCTGACACAGCAACACTTGAATGCTAACCTTGAAATGGAAAGCATTGTACTCTGTGTGGAAATCAAGTAGAGGTATTACCATATTAGCTAATTTTATTTATATACTTTGTGTATTTTAACCAGAGAGAGAGGGTGGAAGGGTGGGAGGGGATAAGTGGGGGTGGGGCAAAGATAGAAAGAGATTAATTAAAGAAAGCTACATGGAAGAGGTGGTATAGAGCCTCAAAGGATGCTTCATGATCATATCACCTCTAACTGCAAACAGTTTGAATGGTGGCAAATCTGTCTGCCTGCTAACTTCAATAAAATGGATCCAAACAGAAATCCAGGTTGTTAACTTTTCATTTGAAGGGGAATGTTTGAAAAAGGAAAAAGGACATTCCTTTTTCTTCCCAAGTAATCAGAAATATCCTGCTAATCAAAGACATTGCTCTTTCTAAGCCAGAGTAGAAAACTGGTAAGTCATAATACAATAAATAGAAGGATGCCACAGGTGCATCATGGATCTTTGAGATGACAATGAGAGTTGATTGCAATAATTCTCTAGAAGTTTGAATAACTGGACTTAGTCATCTGGTGTCTGATTGTATTCCACTGCTGTATGCACCCCTGATAAAGGACCTAACTTATTTCTTGATTTTTAAATGCTGACTGACTGGTATCTGTATCCTACTTGTGTGAAAGTTCTTAACCAAAATACATGTTAAATTTTATTTGTCTTGGGAATATTTACTTTAAGAAATTATAACATAAATATTTCCAGTTTAAATGAATTACAACTCCAGAAATAAAAAAGATAATCAATTTTGGAAAAAATCTCTTCCAAGAAATCAGGACACAGGTCTTACATTTAATAAAAAGGAACACCATATTTGATTAACAATGCAGTTAGTGTCTTTAAAGTGGTTCTCAAATACCTCCCTTTCAAACAATTTTAGGAAAACAACGATTTCAATCACTTTTGAGTCCAATATGATGTAGATACATTTTGTAAGTTATGGTGAAAGAAGTGATATGTTCTAGTGAACTGTATACTTTAAAAATTATTTTTAAATGCTAAATTTTGTTATGTATATTTTACCAAAATAAAAAAAATAGTAATTATTTAAAAAGAAGTGGTGTGATAAATATTCAAGGTGAAACAGCGGTTTAATAAATTATTAGAATCAGTTCTTTATAATGTTTGATCTCTGGGCACTGTCCAACCCACAATTTTTTTTATAGTTATGTGGAGGTCTATAGAAATTCTGTATACTTGAATAGAAATGATTACTATTCAAAATTTATTTTCAAGTTTCACCATCTACAGCAGATTTCAGAGAACTGGTTTTCACATCCTTTTTTGTTGTTGTTTCTTTCTACTCTGCCAATAGTAATTATATGGTAGTGGAAAACTGAACACAGAGATTCTGACAGTCCATTTCATGTTTTTCTATACAGTTGTAGCTTCTTAAATCGAATTTCCTGCAGAATATAATGAAATTGTGAGTCTCATGTCCCCTTCTGAAATTGGGAGTAACTTTGTTACTGGCCCTGAGAAGTTTGTGCTCCATCGAGTAATGCATCAGGTTCATCACTCAACTGTGGATGTGAGCAATAGCCCAATGTTTAGTCTGATTTTCCTAGAGACTATTTTTGCATTGCCAGAATAGAAATAGCCCCAGAGCAGAGAATTTATGCCTCCGTAATGAATATGGTTAGTCCACAATCACAAGCCAAGTACATGTTCTTAGCATCTTTATGACCCATATAATATATCATGGAGCTAAAGGCTGAAAGGAAACTAATTAACCTTTGATGAGATGAGGACACTGTAGGACAGTTGGCACTATGGAAGCGCTGCAATTCCCAGACTGAGACATTCATCTGAGCTCCATGCCACTGCAGATCTACAACCTATGTTTGGCACCAGCTTTCTTTATGGTGTCTACCAAGTGTGTCCACAAAAACAAAGCAAAATAAGTCAAGAGGTTACCCAAGGGAAGCCTACCCAGCTGGATTGATATAGAGAACATGGGAATAAGTTAAATTTCTAATATAGCTGTCCTCGAAGCCTTCTCTAGTTAAAGGAAATGATATACTCTGTAAGCTCATCACAGATCTTTCTACTTGAAAGGATTTTAATCATGCAAGTATGAAATTAAAGGAACACTCTCAAACCAAACAGAGGCATTAATATGCTCACTCTCATCACAATGGAACATGACACATTTTTCAATACTGTTTGATTCATATTAAATCTCAATTGAAGATAAAGGTTCAGTGAGTTAATCTATATCCAGTTTCCAGGATTCACATAATTTCTGAAATTACAGATACAGGATTGGTTGTCTTACAGATGTGCATAAGAATAATGCTCACAAAATGTTTATTAATGTTCTGAAACTTGAGAGAGAAATCTCTTCGGAATTGTTTGACCTTCATTCTTATCATATGAGTTGACAGTTATTCTAGAAAGAAAATACAGAGCCTGTAAAACATCTTTCTCATCACATTGATCTTTCCATTGAATCCGGACAAACATTTTTATCTGGTGGCACATTAATGTGGCAAACACTTAGGCACTTATCTGGGAAAGACTAATGATGTCATCCTAGCTTCTCTACAATCACCTGTTCAATTTTCCACATGGGAAAGGGGAGAGCTCCATTTCCTTCTCTTAGCTCAAATAAGGCTGAAGTGAATTATACTGAATTAATTTCCTTCCTTTTACTTATTACACTTAAATAAGACCAATTCTCAATTGTCTTTGTAAACTGTATACATATTATACAGTAGCATTAAGATAAAATCTTAAATTGTATGGAGTGTTTAATCTATAAAATAATGATAGTACCTCACTACTAGTGACATATTTTTATAACACATTTCCTTCTCTTAGTAATCTAGTATCTTAGTAGTTCTAGTTTTGAAGGCCATATAACCAATACTCTGTTTTTCACAAAATGGTCTGCTTTGCTGATTACTAGAGCTACTGGCTTCTTTGAAGTTGTTTAGAAGAATGGAGAAGCATAACGGGACTTTTCATTTAATAGAAGAAAAAGACATGCTAACAATTTTAAACCATTTTGATCATATCTTTAGTGGCAAGTGACTTATGTGTAAGGAGGAATTACGATCCTAGGATGACATGGGATGAAATGGTTTGTAGGTTCAATGTACTAGTAGAAGAGTCCAGAATCTCTCCACCTTCCATCACACTAAACACACACACACACATAGAATAATTTTTGTTGTTTAATAGAAAAATTATCTGCTAAAAGCAAGGGGAAATTTACAGACTATACATTGTATCACAGTATGTAATAACTATTAGAGTTGCATGGAAAGGGTCCTGAGCAATCATCTGGTTCAAAGGACCTTGTTGCAAGTGAAGATATGCTAGGACCCACCTGAAGAAATTGTGATTTAGTGGACCTGGGATGAGATCCAAGAATCTGCTTTTTAAATACGCACCCCAGGTACTTCTTTTTTTTTTTTATTTTTTTTATTTTTATTTATTTATTTATGGCTGTGTTGGGTCTTCGTTTCTGTGCGAGGGCTTCCTCCAATTGTGGCAAGCGGGGGCCACTCTTCATCGCGGTGCGCGGGCCTCTCACTATCGCGGCCTCTCTTGTTGCGGAGCACAGGCTCCAGACACGCAGGCTCAGTAATTGTGGCTCATGGGCCCAGCTGCTCTGCGGCATGTGGGATCTTCCCAGACCAGGGCTCGAACCCATGTCCCCTGCATTGGCAGGCAGATTCTCAACCACTGCGCCACCAGGGAAGCCCAAGGTACTTCTAATGCAGGTGTTCCATGTGTCACAGAGAACATTAGTTTAACCCCTCATTAAAGAATACTGGTTCTGAATACTAAAGTGAATGTGGCATGAGGAAGTTCTTGTAGTCTTGGAATTAAGTTGTGGCAGAACTCTTTGTTTTGAGGCTGATACTAATGAAGACTGCTTAGGGACAATGCCGATTTCCTAGGAGAGGCTACACCATTTGCATAACCAAATAGAGAAAAGGAGAAAAAGGATGAAATTTAAACTTAAAGAAACTCCTGTGAAAGTGAATTGTCTCACCCCACCAAGGATTTGTAGCAGGAAAGGACAAAGAGACCCCTAAGTGAAAAAACCTTATGATGAGGAAAATGGTTTGGTAATCTGAGCATACAAGGATCTCAGAATTTGTAGCAGAGAGTGGCTAAGGTTGGATTCCCTTCAGGACTCATGTCAGTAGTAAAATGATTGAATTCTTTTCTTCTCCCCTCACTTTGAAACATGTCTATCACTTCTCTCCTTTGGGAGGGGGTGAGTTCCCAGGATTTATGAATATTTAGGAAAGTGAAATGAGGTCTAAAGGAAGAGAGAGCTAATGCTCTCCCTGCTAATTAGGACAGATCAGGAATCAAATTATTATTAGAGAAAATAAAATAAATGTACCCCTAGTTTACAAACTAGGTCAGAACAAAGTACACAAGATTAAAGGCAGAGAGGAATGAGCCTGAGTTTATTTATTTTTTCTACTTGCTAATGCACCAGAGTAAGATAATGAATATCAACTTTGTCTAAACTTTAAGGTCAAAGAGAATGGCTATGTGAATTCTGGCAATGTATTCACTTTAATAAAATTTGATCACTATAGAATAATTTGTACAGCTTGATATATAGGAATTTTACTCAAATTTATATCAAGGTAACTATCATGTCCATTTTTTATAACATGTTAGATATTTTTTCAAATTTAATCTCTTAATTTTACAAATTCTGATAAAGACACATTATCATCTGATCATTTTTACTGTTTTACCAACGTTCTCAGTCCAATAAATCAAAAACACAAAAGTTAATTCATCTTTCTTCATTTTTTGTTATAAAAATCATTTTTCACCTTAAACTTAACCTTTACCTGTGCCTTCATTTTTCTGCAAGGTATTTATCAATTTTATAATTTATATTCACCAGCAGGAAGTCTGTTCTGATTTTCAATATTTTCTTCATATTTCACCTCCTTGGTCTTAACCACTGTCTGTATGGTTATATTCCTTTTATATTTAATGCCTCTTTAAATACAAAGTTTGATTTATTATTTCTACACACTTATTCAATCCTTACTTTGGACAAAGTAACATTAAGTTTTCCCTTAAACTTGGAAAGAATGTCAGAATACAGTTTATTAATTTATTTAGAGAATATTTATTAAGCATCTACTATGGACTGCACACATCCCATTTGCTGCAACACTACAAAAGCTGTAGTGCAAAATATAATTCTACAACTGACCACAGAAAAATACCCACTCTATCCATGTATTATAAAAAGCATGTCAACAAAAATCTATCTGCTCTATGTTAAGATAACGATGACCAAATTTGGAATTTTTGTGAAATGTATTTTTGATGACCTATCATTGTTACATTAGGTGAATGGCATTAAAAGCAGAGACAAGGATGGAAGGAAGGAAGGGGAAGTGAAAGAGAGGGAGACATAGAGAGGGAGGGAGGAAGGTCCTCAATGCTTTGATCAAGCCAAATTTATCCTTCCTACCGAAGATACATACCTATTTCATTAAGAAAAAGCTCTGAGAAAGTAAAATTACTTTATTTGGATAAGCAGCTAGAATTATACCCTCTTGTATTTCTCTGACATATTATACTGTAGAGTTGCTTATAAAAAGATTCTGTAAAATCAACAGCAATTTAAAGAAAATGGAAAGTACCTAGCTAGCCACAATGCTTTTGCCCAAAACTATTAAAATATATTGAAAATATATTTTCCTTATACCTTTTATTCTTCTTTATCTCATCATTACTTAGACATACCCAAGAAAAACTTTTATAATTCTCACCTTCTTATTCCTGGGTCTCAAACAAGTTTAGACGTTATGTTTATAATTAACTTTATTGTCATTATTATCATTTAATTATTTTGTTTTGATTGTTATATATGAGAAAGCAGAAACTAAGTTAGACCTTTGTATGCATAACTGCTAGTACATAATAGGAGTCCTATAATTGTTTTATGAATGAAATGAAATTTATAAAAAAAAGAATGTATAAATCTATATATTAATATTTAATATAAAATACATGACATAATTTGAAAATAATCACTGAAAATTGGATTATGGTACAACCTAAGAATATTTGGGGCATGAAAAAGTGCATTGGGGAAATGTCTATTTAGGTCTTCCACCCAATTTTTGATTGGGTTGTTTGTTTTTTGATATTAAGCTGCATGAGCTGCTTGTGTATTTTGGAGATTAAACCTTTGTCAGTTGCTTCATTTGCAAATATTTTCTCCCATTCTGAGGGGTGTCTTTTCATCTTGTTTATGGTTTCCCTTTCCTTTGCTGTGCAAAAGTTTTTAAGCTTAATTAGGTCCTGCTTATTTATTTTTGTTTTTATTTTCATTATTCTAGGAGGTGGGTCAAAAAGGATCTTGCTGTGATTTATGTCAAAGAGTGTTCTGCCTATGTTTTCTTCTAAGAGTTTTATAGTGTCTGGCCTTACATTTAGGTCTTTAATCCATTTTGAGTTCATTTTTGTGTATGGTGTTAGGAAATGTTCTAATTTCATTCTTTTACATTTAGCTGTCCAGTTTTCCCAGCATCACTTATTGAAGAAGCTGTCTTTTCTCCATTGTATATTCTTGCTTCCTTTGTCAAAGATAAGGTGACCATAGGTGCATGGGTTTATCTCTGGGCTTTCTATCCTGTTCCACTGATCTGTATTTCTGTTTTTGTGTCAGCACCATACTGTCTTGATTACTGTAGCTTTGTAGTATACTCTGAAGTCAGGGAGACTGATTCCTCCAGCTCTGTTTTTCTTTCTCAAGATAGCTTTGGCTATTCAGGGTCTTTTGTGTTTCTATACAAACTGTAAAATTTTTTGTTCTAGTTCTGTGAAAAATGCCATTGGTAACTTGATAGGGATTGCATTGAATCTGTAGATTGTTTTGGGTAGTGTAGTCATTTTCACAATGTTGATTCTTCCGATCCAAGAACATGGTATATCTCTCTATCTGTCTGTGTTGTCTTTGATTTCTTTCATCAGTATCTCATAGTTTTCTGCATACAGGTCTTCTGCCTCCTTAGGTAGGTTTACTCCTAGGTATTGTATTCTTTTAGTTGCAATGGTAAATGGGATTGTTTCCTTAATTTCTCTTTCTGATTTTTCATTGTTAGTGTATAGGAATGCAAGAGATTTCTGTGTATTAAGTTGGTATCCTGCGACTTTACTAAGTTCATTGATTAGCTCTAGTAGTTTTCTGGTACAGATGTCCAACAAACACATGAAAAGATGCTCAACATCACTAATTATTAGAAAAATGCAAATCAAAACCACAATGAGGTATTACGTCACACCAGTCAGAATGGCCATCATAAAAAAATCTACAAACAATAAATGCTGGAGAGGGTGTGGAGAAAAGGGAACCCTCTTGCATTGTTGGTGGGAATGTAAATTGATACAGCCACTATGGAGAACAGTATGGAGGTTCCTTAAAAAACTAAAGATAGAACTACCGTATGACCCAACAATCCCACTACTGGGCATATACCCTGAGAAACCATAATTCAAAAAGATACATGTATCACCATGTTCATTGCAGCATTATTTACAATAGCCGGGACATGAAAGCAACCTAAATGTCCATCGACAGATGAATGGATAAAGAAGATGTGGTACATATATATAATGGAATATTACTCAGCCATAAAATGGAACAAAACTGAATCATTTGCAGTGATGTGGATGAACCTAGAATCTGTCATACAGAGAGAAGTAAGTCAGGAAGAGAAAAACAAATATCGTATATTAACACATGTATATGGAATCTAGAAAAATGGTACTGATGATCCTATTTGCAGGGCAGAAAAAGAGACGCAGACGTAGAGAATGGACTTGGGGACACAGAGCGGGAAGGGGAGGGTGAGGCGAATTGAGAGAGTATTGAGTACTCTCAATACTCAATTGAGTAAAGTATATTGACTGACATATATAACTACCATGTGTAAAATAGACAGCTAGTGGGAAGCTGCTGTATAGCACAGGGAGCTCAGCTCGGTGCTCCATGATGAACAAGAGGGGTGGGATGGGGGGAGGGGGTGGGAGGGAGGGGATATATGTATACATATAGCTGATTCACTTTGTCATACAGCAGAAACTAACACAACATTGTAAAGCAATTATACTCCAATAAAAAAAAAAGAAAATGCAAATCAAAACCATAATGAGTATCACTTCACATCCACTATGATAGCTCCATCAAAGTTCTGGGCAGTAACAAGTGCTGACAAGGAGGTGGAGAATTTGGAACACTTGTACATTGCTGGTGGGAATATAAAATGATGAAAACTGCTTTGGAAAACAGTTTGGCAGATTTTCAAATGTTAAGCATAATGTTACCGTATGACTGAGCAATTCTACTCCCAGGTATACTCCCAAAAGAGATGAAAACACACGTTCACACGAAAACTTGTATGCAAATGTTAGTAGCAGCATTATTCATAATAGCCAAAAAGTGGAAACTACCCAAATGTCCAACAACTGATGAATGAATGAACAAAATGTGGTATACCCACATAATGGAATATTATTTGGCCACAGAAAGAATGAAGTACTGATCTAGGATACAGCATGGATAAACCTTAAAAACAGTATGCTAAGTGAAAGAAGCTGTCCACTAAAGGTCCCATGATTTTATTCACATGAAATGTCCAGAATAGGCAAATCCACAGACACAGAAAATAAATCAGTGGTTTCCAGGGATCGGTGGAGGAGGCATGGGGCGTGACTGCTAAGGGGTACGGGGTTTCTTTTGGGAGTGATAAAGATGCTCTAAAATTAGATAGTGGTGATGGTTACATAACTCTGTTAATGTACTGAAAACCAGTGATTTATACACTGTAAAAGGATGAATTTTATGATATGTGAATTATAGTCCAATAAATCTATCATTTTTAAAATTTAAAAAAAGTGCATTCGGGAAAAAATCCAGTTGATAATTGTGCACTGCACAGTAATAAATATAAATGAATACATAACACATTTTTTCTTAAATTATCTAATTTACTAAATTATACATATCCCAGTTTTCTTTTGCTTAGGGTTTGCTTGGTATATCTTTTTTTTTTACTGTTTTGGTTTCAACCTTTCTGTGTATTTATATGTTAAGTATACTTCTTATAAAGAAAAAATAGTGAAGTCTTGCTATTTTTTATATCTAGTCCTTAATGGAAGACATTAGGACACAGACACATGCACAGAGAGAAGACCATGTAAAGATATAGGGGGGCTTCCCTGGTGGCGCAGTGGTTGAGAATCTGCCTGCTAATGCAGGGGACACGGGTTCGAGCCCTGGTCTGGGAAGATCCCACATGCCACGGAGCAGCTGGGCCCGTGAGCCACGGTTGCTGAGCCTGCGCGTCTGGAGCCTGTGCCCCGCGACGGGAGGGGCCGCGATAGAGAGAGGCCCGCGCACCGCGATGAAGAGCGGTCCCCGCACCGCGATGAAGAGTGGCCCCCGCTTGCCGCAACTGGAGAAAGCCCTCGCACGAACCGAAGACCCAACACAGCCAAAAATAAATAAATAAATAAATAAATAAATAAGAAAATCCTTAAAAAAAAAAAAAAAATAGAATACCAAATACTCTTTAAAAAAAAAAAAAGATATAGGGAGAAGACTGCCGTGCACATGCCAAGGAGGGAGGCCTGAAACAGAAAAAAACATTTTTGCCAACCCCTTGATCTTGGACATCTAGTCTCCAGAATTGTGAGAAAATAAATCTGTGTTTTTAAAGCCACCTAATCTATGGTATTTTATTATGACAACCCTAGCAATGTAATACAGATTAACTATGTCCAGTTGCACAATTGTGCTCCATGCGGTATCAGCTAGGGTTTCAGTCACATAGGACCCAACTGGGTTGCCATGTCCAAGATGGCTCAGGAGCTTAACAAGCATTTGGTGCTTTCTGTCAGCTGGTAATTCATCTAGGGCTGTCAAACTGAGCCTCTTATTTCTCCTCCATGTTGACTCTCCATGTGACTTGGGCTTCTCATAGCATTCTTGCTGGGTCCCAAGAAGCAGGAAAGGGAATCTACCAGTTCTCATAGAACCTAGGTTCAGAAGCATTATTTGCATCATCAAAACCAATTACAAGGCCAGATCAGATTCAGTTGGAAGGGAAGTAAGTTCCATCTCTTGATATGAAGAGAGGCAGCCAGCCATGTTCAAGGAGGAGAAAAACTGTTAGAAACCATCACTGGAGAACATATAGCATAGCATCCATGATTCATTAGACTCTACCTTAAATTTGGACTTTTATCCCTTATATTTCAGTAGATCAGTGCCTTTAACCATTCTCCTACCCTCTGTACTATGACTGTCATATACTATTCTTCCACAAATGTTGGAAACTCTAAAACATATAGTCATTAATCTTCTTTCAGTATTCAGTATTTTTTTTTAAATTTTTCCTTTATGATTCAGGAGGCTCTTTTTTTTTTTAACTTTTATTTATTTATTTATTTATTTATTTATGACTGTGTTGAGTCTTCATTTCTGTGCGAGGGCTTTCTCTAGTTGCGGCAAGTGGGGGACCACTCTTCATCGCAGTGCGCGGGCCTCTCACTATCACGGCCTCTCTTGTTGCGGAGCACAGGCTCCAGACGCGCAGGCTCAGCAATTGTGGCTCACGGGCCAAGTCGCTCCATGGCATGTGGGATCCTCCCAGACCAGGGCTCGAACCCATGTCCCCTGCATTGGCAGGCAGATTCTCAACCACTGTGCCACCAGGGAAGCCCTCAGTATTTTTTAAATATGTATTCACAGATTTATTATTTCCAGGGTTCTTTGTTTCTTTCTGTGGTTTCTTGCTTCACTTCAGATGATTTCTTTCAGTCTGAAGGACCTCTTTAGTATTTCCTGTATGGTCTACTGGAATTCATATTCTGTTTGTTTGAAAATATCTCTATTTTAACTTCATTTTTGAAGGATATTTTTGCTTGGATAGATTCTGGATTGGCGGGTTGTTTCCCCCATACCAACAGATGTTCCACTGTGTTATGGCTTCCATAGTTACTGTTTAAGTCAGCTGTAATCTCATTGTTTTTCCTTTTATAAAGTACTGTGCCCCTTACCCCAGTTGTTTTCATAAAATTATCTTTAAAGATGTTTGACTATTTTATAGTTAGATGTGGCTTTCTTTTTATTTAGCCTACTTAGAGTTCCCTGAACTTACTAAAAGCATATTTTGATGCTTTATCAGTTTCAGTGATTCCTTGGTTAGCATCTCTTCAAATAATGCTGTCCTTTTCTCTCTTCTGGGACTCTAATTTCATGCATACTAGTCAAGTTGACTATATCTTGCATGTCTCTTACATACTGCTCTGTTCTCTTTTGTACTGTGCACTTTAGTTTGCATATTTCATTACTCTGAGTTCATTAATCTAGTCTTCTGTAGTGTTCAATTTCCTATTAAGGCCACCAATAACCTCTTAATTTTAAACATCATATTTTTCAGTTCTAGAACAACACTGTCAAACTACATACAGCCCATGGGCCATATACAGCCCACAACCTATTTTTGTAAAGAAAGTTTTATTGAAATATAGCCATATCCACTTGATTATGTATCATTTATGGCTGCTTTCACACTACAGCAGTGGAGTTAAATACTTGTGACAGAAACCACATGGCCCACAAAGTCCAAAGTATTCATTACTTGGTCCTTTACAAAAAAAATGTTTGTTACCTCTATTCTAGAATGCCCAATTGTTTTTTTAATATGGATTCCAATTCTCTGTTGAAATTCTCCAGTTCTTCATTTTGTTCATCTTTTCTTCAGTTACTTTAACATTTTTCTATTAATTATTTTAAAGTCCTTGACTACTATCTCCAACAATTGGATAATTTCTAGGTCTGCTTCTATTGTCTGATTTTTCTCTTCATTTATAGCCACATTTTCCTGACCCTTCTCATGTCTAACTTTTTAAAAATTATGTTCCAGTCATTGTTTATAAAAGAACAATAGAGACTGCAGTCATGGTTACTTTTATCCAGAGAGGACTGGCAGGAGTGTGAAGGGTCCCTTACAATTCTAACAAATATATGTGCTGGGCCTAAGATTCTCCTTTAGTTATAGTTCACAAGTATCTCAAGAGCAAGTTTTGTAGTGTGTTTGGCATAGTATCTGCTCTCTAGTGGCACTTCTTCTAAGCACCATGAGGTGCTATCCCCTCTTTCCCTTCTTTCTTTCACCCACTGTAGCCTTCCCTGGCTTTTGGCTGATATTCTGGCATGTTGCTGCCTCTTCCCTGAAAGACTGTCTTTTGGAGGTTTTGAGCTTAACTATTTAGCTCCTCACCTCACACAGATTCAAAATCTGGCAAAGAGAGCTTCAATGTATTTTTTGCAAACCCCTTCCTTTAGAATAATTTTGATACCAAAACACTATGAGACTGGATTTATTTCACTGTGCCCTTCTAACTAGCCCCAGCTTTCTGCACTACCATAGCACTCAGCAAATTTCCTGTTAGAAAAACCAGCTGTACATTTGGGGCTTCTCTAAGATTTCAATCTATCATACCAGACAACATGTCCCAAAAGCTCTTCTGGTTTCCAATTTCCCTATTAGAGTCCTTCTGCCTCTAGTTGGGGATCTTCAGTCTCAGCGGGGGGGGGGGAAAATCCAGTGGATAATCTCAATTCACCCAAGGAAAGCTTTTCTCCCTCTAGAATTTAATTCATGTGGTCTTATTTGGTTCCACAGCTCTACAATGTTTTAAGAAGTATGATTTTTATAATTCACTCATTTCTTTCAGTTGAAATGATTGCTTCAACCTATTACATCTTACTTGGAAGTGGAAATCCCACATTAAATATAACCCTAACTGCTATATTTAAGAGCCTGAACTATATAATCTGTAACTTACCTGTCTGCCTTTTTCTGTTACTGCTCCCTAGCTCACATGCTATGATACAGCAAAATTGAATTTTTTAGTGTTTTTTAATAACACACCAAATTTTCTTGCCTCTGAGTCCCTGCTCATGCTGGTCGAAGCACCCTGTGCTTGCTTGAATTCTGTATGTTCTCAGTCTCACTTCAAATACCATTCTTCTATGCAGTCTTTCTTAAATCCTCAATTGGAAATGATCTCTCCCTGCTTTAAAACTCTTTCCAGTATATTATACCTTCCTTATAAAACACAAAATATTGTCTTATCTTCTCACTTTTTATAAAAAAAATTAATCATCTTATTTCCTTCAGTAGGCAGATTATAAATGCCTTACAAGTAAGGTGTAGGCAAGTCCTTCCAAGTAAGCACTGTGCTTGAGTCACTTTATTGGTCCTTAAACATCTTGCAGATAAAAGGCTGAGATGGGACAACTGTTCACTTGACAACTCCTTATTCTGTCATCGCTGTCACTGCCTCTGTGATAGGCATGGAATAGCCAATTTTGAAATAGCTTCACTGAGGTATAATTGACTTACAATAAACTGTACATATTTGATGTATACTACTTGACAACTTATGACATAAGTATACACCCATGAAATCATAACCACAATCAAAATACTGAACTGCAAAGTCTCTTCATTCCCCTTTGTAATCTCTCCCTTCCGCCTCCAAAACCACATAACCACTGATTTATTTTCTGTTACTATAGATTAATCTGTGTTTTCCTGAATTTTAAATAAACAGAATCATACAGTGAGTACTCTTTGTTTGGCTTGTTTTCGTAGTGTAATTATTTTGAGATTCATATATGTTGTTCCATGTTGATGGATATTTGGATTGCTTTCATACAGGGATTATTACAGATAAAGCTGTTATGAGCTTTCAGGTACAAAACTTCATGTGGACATATGTTTTCACTTTTTGGGTGAATACCTAGAAGTAGAATGGCTGGATCATATAATAAGTGTGTATTTAAATATTTAAGAAGCTGTAAAACTGTTTTCCCAAGTGATTTTATCCTTTTAAATTCCCACCAACAGTTTGAGATTTCCAGTTTCTCTTTATCCTTGTCAACATGTGGTATAGTTAATTTTTTTTATTTTAACTATCCTAATAGGTATGTAGTCATATCTAATTGTAGTTTTAATTTGTGTTTCTCTAGTGTCAAAATACAGTCAGCATTTTTTGTGCGATTATTTGCCGTCTATCCATTTCTTAACAAGGTGTACACACACACATACAAATACACAGAACCATTATTAATTAAACCCTCATTAATTCCCTGACCCAATATTGGCCAGATACTCTAATTTAGGAATGTGTATTTGGAATTTACAAAGAGAAACAATCTCTTTGAGTGACTAAGCATGTAAAATGTTACCAAAGATACTGTGGGCAGCCTTATTTCTTTGTAAGTCTTCGAAGCAAAGGAAGCTAATTTACCGAGAGAGAACAAAATACATATTTAGAGAGAGGAGGAGATGGGACAGAGAGACAGAATACTGTTTGGATTCCACATATCTAAATTCCAGTTCTAATCATTCCTGAATCCCAACTGCTTCCTGACATCAGGTCTCAGAGGTACAACTTTCTTCTTGTTGATTTAACCTAGGTCCATCTGTCTTCTGTAATTTGCAACTGAAGTTCCTCAAGCAGTGCTTATTTAATTCATTAAATATCTGTACACTATCAGAAGTAGGTTTTAAAGGTTGAATGACTATTTCAGAGCAGTTCAAATATTTATTCTTTATTAAGGTGCTATATTTGGCAAGTATAATTTCATTGCATGTAAATATACCACACGCCATTGTTTTCATTTCTAGTTTATAATAATAACCTCTGTATAGTGTTTTCACAGGATTAATGGCTGGATGGGGTTAATGGCTCTTGCCATGGGCCATCAACTCTTCTCAGTTGGCCACTAATCCCCAGGAAATGCCTTGTACCTCAATCATTATGGTTTAATTAGGTCATTAAGAAGCTGCTGGTTAATTGCCACGTTACAAGCATCAAGAGATGGGCAGGTGGCTGCAAAGACCAAAAGAATCACAGATTCACAAAAACAGAATACGTGTGTGTGCGTGTGTGTGTATGCGTGTGTGTAAGATATTAGAAAATATTTCTGTATTTTTACCTGATAATTTTCAATTAAGGATATGTTTATATAATTATATTTCTTTAATTTTGGGGGCACTGCCTGTGGGGGTTCCACCTCCAAATTCACTGAGGCCTGGCCTTGGACGTGACCCTGAGCCCACAGCCACCCGCTACAAAATATTTTTGAATTAGAAATATAATTGTATTAATAACCCCTGAAGAATATATCAAGTTTCAAATTTTACAAAGAATAATTGGCTAAAGTTTTTTCTAAGTGTGATTTAATATTAGGACACATAATTGGCAAGTTTCAAATCTAGATGTTCTATCAACTAGGTACCTTGTCTTGGTTAAGCCCTTTGTTTGTTCTGAATCTCAGCCCTCTCATCCATAAGTTGGAAAAGCTGTACTAAAATTTGGGGTGTTCTGAGATTTTATTTAAATTTTAATTATTGAAAAACATATTAAAGCTAAGAAAAATTTTAGTCTTGCAAAAGAAATATGAATTATCTTAGACTTTCACTGAATCCTGTTTATCTTATAACCTCACACTGAGAATGTAAAAATCATAGTTTTCAGAATCACCAGTATCGAGAATAGAAGCATTTTCACTATACATCCTGTGTATATTTAGAAGATAATAGGAGAATATTTTGAACAACTTTATGTCAATAATTTTAGCAATTTATATGAAATAAACAAATTCCCTAAGAGATACCAACTATCAAAGCTCTCTTAGGAAAAAAATTGATACCTCTATTAAAGAAATTTGTGATAAAATTTGTTCTCACAAAGAAAACTCTACAACCAAGTGGCTATACCAAACGTTTAACAAATAAATTATACTTATTCTACACAAGTTTTTCCAAAGCATCTAGACACATGCTCTTATAATCCCATTCTTCTGCAAGAGAATATATATAGGAAAAGCGTCATTAGTTTGAATTTGGTAAATAAGATACTTCAATTTTGACACTAAGACTCTGAACTTGATGGGAGAAAGGTTTACAGTTCCTTTCAGAATAAGAGTATTGCAAAATAAAGAGAAATACACAATATCAATATTAATTAAGAAAAACTGCATGAACTTCATGATACAAAATTAGTGCAAAAGGAATATTTAATATTGAATTAATATAATGGATTTACTTTCTCACAATATGAAACTACAGGAAAATTATACATGGATTGATATTCCATGTATCATAAATTGTGAGGCCCAAATTCGTAGATGAGCAAATGTTTATGGATAAAGATTATTTTTTAAATGTAGTAACTAACATATCTTAAAGTTAATTCAATTAAAAACATTTATTAAAATCTGATAGGTACCGTGAGAATTTATGCTGGGAAAACAAGATGAAATCCAATGAATTTTTAAAATCTAGGTTGCTTTCTCTGTCCACATTTTCTGAATGGCACAGTTCATCACATTCTTATTCATTAAACAGTACTGCTTTTTGGTTGTGTACATTACACTTGGAATCATTTGTGCCCGCGAGACCGTTACTCTACACACATCTGCAATGCAGATGATAATAATTGACAGTCTCAGGACTAGAGAGAAGACAAATACATTGGAAGGTTTCTGTTAGTTAACATAGCCATTAGGGCAAAAGTGTATCTGAATTATAAGCTGTTTAAAACTCAAAGGAGTGAGAGTTCTACGTTTTCCCCTAGAGAACAGTTCAGCCTAGACAACAGATCAGCCTAGCTGGATATCTATGATAACAGAAATTAAAGACCAAAAGAAGGTTGGTATTCAGGGGCAAGGAGGTGTGGGAAATGCCAGACCCTCTTACTAACTTCCTGTCTATCATGATGCTGATTTGTTTTTGGACTGTCCTCCACTAGGACTGTACTCATTCATTCAGCCAATGTATGACAACACACTTGTGACAGAATCTGTTCTAAGTCCTGGAATCACAGTGCAGAACAAGACAGAGTAAGTCCTAGCTCTGATGGTGCTTATATTGCAGTGCCGAAGGAGCATAAAATAAACAAACACTTTTAAAGAGGTTTAAGCATAATTTAGCGTAATAAAGTAGGAAATTTAGATAATTTAGATTGAGTCATCAGGGAAGACCACTAAGAGGCAGTGCCATTTGAGCTGGGATTGAATGGGCAGAAGCAGCCAGCCTGTGAAGATCCATGGAAGAGAACATCCTGAAGGCAGAAAGAACTGCTGGTCCACAAATAGTGAAGTGGGGATAAGAAGATGCGTCTAGCTAGAATGTAACAGGTGAGAGAGAAGCAAAATGAGGTGAGATCAGGGAGTGCTTATATGCAGCTGAGAAGTTGGGGCTAAGTACATTTGTGGACAGTCTCAAAATGCTGAACCATTGAAATAAGAGTGTAAAATCTCAGGAAGAGATGGAGCCCATGATACAGATTTGGGATTCCTTGGCATATAGATCGTATTTAGGATTGTGAGATTGAATGAAAATTTATAAATAGAGAACAGAAAGGCCCCAAGATAGGGAAGTAGGCTATTCCTAAAATGTGATTATGTGCTATGAAACTCTATAAAGCACCGGCTTCTTTTATATTTCAGTCAAGTTTAGGGAGGGAGGTTCAGAGAAGATGGGGCAGATAGGTAGTTGCTGGAGGCCTCATTAAGAAGGTAGGGCCCAGTTTAGAACATCTGAGCAGCAGCCCTAGAGAACAGGGTTGAATTCTATACTTAGGACAGAGATTTGTCTTCTGTTTTGTTTAGTTCTGCCACCTTGGAAACACAATAAATATCATTCACTTGGAGCTTGCACACTATTGGCATGGAGAAGCCAACTTCCTGGCCAAGACATGAACCTGAGGGCTCTTCAACTTGTAATCTCAGATTGCTTTCTCCACCTCTCAGAAGGCATTCTTTGACGGGATACTTGCTGTTATGTCCCCTGATGCATGATGCAATATTTAGCAGCTCTTAGCAATTTATATTCAGATAAGTGCACCTAACCTTTTGAGGAAACTTTTTAGTTCTAGCGGATACCACAATTGAATTTTACTTTTTTTGGTAAGTTTATTTAGCTTTTTTGTCATAAGTGGTTCTTCACTATAAACCTTTTTTCCTCATTAGAAGTAAAAAGAACAAGCTTAAGGCAGACACAAAAGAGCCGACTATTTAGGGGGCTTACATGCTCTTCCCTAGTATCATAGATTTTCCTCCAATTTTGCAGTACCTTCTCTTCTAATTCCAGATAGTCCTTCTTCTTTTAACACTGGCCCTCAAGCTAATGTTGACCTAGACACATCTAGAAGTTGCTAATCCTGTCAGCTCAGAAATTTGCTGTCTAAAAAGCTTCTGAAAGCCATCATTACCCCTGCCCTCTTCCCAAAGGAAACCAAAGCAATAAAAAGCACCTGTCAGTCAAGGCCCAAACAAGAAAACAGAAACTACTATCAGTTTTCAGAAGAGACAGAATTTTTTTTTTTTGGCCACCCCACGTGGCATACAGAATTTTAGTTCCCCAGCCAGGAATCGAACCTGTGCCCCCTGCAGTGGAAGCACAGAGTCTTAATCACTGGACTGCCAGGGAAGTCCCTTGAAGAGCAGAATTTAATGTAAGGAGGTTGTTACAGATGTGTGAAATAGCTGAGAAGCTAAACAGGGAAAGGCTGGGTAATCAACCATGTTCATCCACATCGGGGGCACCACCACCCCAGGACTGGAAGGATAGAGAGAGGGCAGAGTGTAACTAGAACCTACAAGTGGCCTGTCCAGTGGCTGCTGAGGCTGCCCAATGCAGAGAGAGGAGGACACCCACCCAGGTTCCAATCTGCCATCAGTGCCTCCCACTGGCCAAACCCAGGTGGAAGCAGTTGGCAGAGAAGGCTGGAAAGCATATGCTACAGGGAGCAGCCCTCCTGCCAATAGGGAGGAGCAGGGAAAAGGCAAGGAATGGTTCTGAGGGCAAACAGGCCTGGGACTGCCACAGAGCATTCGAAACTATAGTTCAAGAATGATAAAGGAACTCAGGTACTATTCATTTGAGCTGGCCAAAAAGTTCATTCGGGTTTTTTCCGTACGATGGCTCTAGTAGTGCTTCGTTGTCTTTAACTTCATTCGAAACAATTTTGTTAGACTGTATTGTGACAGCTGTCACATCAGCGTGCATTTAAAAAAAACATCAAAATTGGTGAATTTTTGTGTAGCCATTTTAATACTGAAGATGGAAGAAGAAACCCACCATTTTCAGCATATTATGCTTTATTATTTTAAAAAAAAAAAAGAAAGGTAAAAATGCAACTGAAATGCAAAAAAAGATGTGTGCAGTGTATGGAGAAGGTGCTGTGACTGATCGAATGTGTCACAAGTGGTTTGTGAAGTTTCGTGCTGGAGATTTCTCACTGGAAGATGCTCCATGGTCGGGTAGACCAGTTGAAGTTAACAGTGATCAAACTGAGATATTAATTGAGAACAATCAACATTATACCACGCAGGAGATAGGCAACACACTCAAAATATCCAAATCAAGCATTAAAAATCATTTGCACCAGCTTGGTTATGTTAATCACTTAGATGTTTGGGTTTCACATAAGTTAAGCGAAAAAACCTTCTTGACCATATTTCCGCATGCGATTCTCCACTGAAACGTAATGAAAACGCTCCATTTTTAAAACAAATTGTGACAGGCAATGAAAAGTGGATACTGTACAATAATGTGGAATGGAAGAGATCGTGGGCTAAGCGAAATGAACCACCACCAACCACACCAAAGGCCGGTCTTCATCCAAAGAAGGTGATGTTGTGTAGATGGTGGGATTGGAAGTCAGTCCTCTATTATGAGCTCCTTCCAGAAAACCAAACAATTAATTCCAGCAAGTACTGCTCCCAGTTAGACCAACTGAAAGCAGCACTCGACGAAAAGCATCCGGAATTAGTCAACAGAAAACGCATAATCTTCCATCAGGATAACGCAAGATTGCATGTTTCTTTGATGACCAGGCAAAAACTCTTACAGCTTGGCTGGGAAGTTCTGATTCATCTGCTCTATTCACCAGACATTGAACCTTCAGATTTCCACTTATTTTGGGCTCTACAAAACTCTCTTAGTGGAAAAAATTTCAATTCCCTGGAAGACTGTAAAAGGCACCTGGAACTATTCTTTGCTCAAAAAGATAAAAAGTTTGGGGAAGCTGGAATTATGAAGTTGCCTGAAAAATGGCAGAAGGTAGAGGAACAAAAGGGTGAATATGTTGTTCAATAAAGTTCTAGGTGAAAATGAAACGTGTTTTTTACTTAAAAACCGAAGGAACTTTTTGGTCAACCCAACACATTTCATAAGGGTAAATGTAATAAAAATAAGCAAAAGATTTGAGCTGTCTCTATTTAATCAGACAGATCCCATTCAGACAAAGCACAATTCTAAAGCACATCTTTTGGCACCTGTCTTAAAGTATGTATAGTTTCTAATATCCTTAAAAAATCTTACTAATAATTTAATGATACTCAAATCTGTATACATCAGAGTATTGAATATGCATCAAAGTTAGACTGAAAAGAAAAAATGTCACATTTTGTGCAGGTAGTATTTTTTCACCAGGATTGCTGAAACTCTTGACTTCATGTCAGATTTTGGTACACATCTGTTTCCTTGGCAGAGATATACCAAGTATACCCAGTCTGTTCTCTCCTTTTGTTTTTCAATGATACATTAAAAACAGGATAAAACATCTAAACATCTCTGAAAGTCAACTAGTTGACATTAACTCCTATGAAAAGGGCGAAATTTAACTTTACACTGGACAAAGAATCCAATCTGAAAAACCAAATTTACACTCATGAGGTTCTTAATATACTAAGGTGGTGTGAGTGGATTAAAGTACTCCTGCTTATTTATTTGTAAAATGTAGTTAAACAAAACCTATCCTAGCTACATCAGAGCATTACCGTGAGGGCAAAAGGATGGTTAGAAAGTGCTTTGAAAATGTATAATTAGGTACAAATGTGAAGTAATATTATCCATGTTAACTTCTTATTGGTTGAGAAGTATTTAATACTTGACATTTTCTGTAGAACAGGCACTTACAAGAAGTAGGGTTTAATAAATAATATTACCATGTTTCCCATGAGATATAATAGTTTAAAAAGAATGACTCGGAATTTACCTGCAGAAGAAACTGAGGGTGCAAATGTCCCCAGATGCTGCTGATAGTCATTATGGATGACTGTAGTTCATGTGCTAAACAAACAAATGAAGAAGTAAGTGATGTTCTGCCTAAACTAGAAATTTGTAGCCAAGTAACAGCTGCAATTTTAAAGAAATAAACTCTTAAAGGAATAGCCAAACAAGACATGCTTTATCTTCATTTTCTCTTGTTTAGAAAGGAGTTTTACTCCTACGCATAATGAATGAGAGTATTTCCTGGGTCAGACTGATTCCATCACTAAAATTACAATTCAGGTTACATAGGAATTCACCTACATCCTGGGTCTTTAACAAAATTCAGTCAACTAGTTCCTTGACTACATTTCTCGAGATTTTCTAATCTTCTGTGGGTGGTGAAAAGCAAAGTTTTATACAGACAGGTCAACTAAGATTAAAGTTAAAAGGAGGAAACAGAATTTTCATTTTACAAGAGAGCAGAGTTAGGAGAGTATCTTTCAACCTCTCACTCTTATTGTAAGGGGGGGGTGTCAGGGTACAGTGAAGGGACAGTAGAAGTAAAGACTATGGGTATCTAAGGCCACTCTGTAGGACTTTGGTTCTCAAGGTAGGTTTTGCTTATTAGTGAAGTAGTGATAATTGACTAATTATTCCTGTAACACAGTTACTTACTGCCCACTATGTGTTAGCCCTGTGACTCTCATTAGGGCTAATTTTGTGCTCACTCCAAGGGACACTCAGCAGTGTTTGCAGACATTTTCTGTTTTTACACTCTGCTCATTACAGCTCTGCTGAGTAGAGGCCAGGAACGCTACAGGACAGTTCCCCACCCCACCCCCAACAAAGAATTAGCCAGAAACTGTGGTTTGATATTGATATCTGAGATAATTATCAAGCCTTAAATGTCAATAGTGCTGAGGGTTAAGATGCTCTGTGCTAGTCCCAGTGCTAGGTGCTAGGTTGTAATGATGAGCAAAACCGAACATACAAGCATCTTGCTTTCACAACACAATTCATTTGGGAAAAAAAAATCTTATTCAAATAATAGTCTACAATAATTTTTAAAATATAAACTATGATTACTGCTTTGAAGGGATGATAGATCACCTTATGAAAGCACATACAACAGAGGGATTTGACCTGCTCAGGAAAAAGCAGTTACAGTGTTTTTTTTTGTTTTTGTTTTTTAAAGAAATGACTAATCATAGCTAAAGTACCAGAATTTTTTAGTAATCTGTGTTTTCCTGAATTTAGAGAGTCAGGATTTTAATCATGTCAATATTGCTCAACTGGCTTTTGAAATATTTTCTTTGGTTACAGTAATAAAATTGTATATAACCAAAACCTTATTTTTTTCTTTGCTATGGCCTGTAGTTCCATATTCCAAATTTAATATGTAGCAGTAGAAAAAAAGTTGAAAATATTCTTTAGAGATAGGCTGCCTGTTTTTCAGCTATACAGAGGACTTGTCAACGTACACACACAAAAAAAATTTTTTTAAGATTTATGCAATTGATTTACCCTAGTATCTTTCAGGATCTGTCTTTTTGTCATTCGGTTCTCATACAGAAGACCAGACCAAAAGACATGGTCTTCCGAAGAAGTTGATAGTTTTTGTTTTTGTTTTTTAACATGAAGAAATTACTATTCTTTGAGATAATTTAATACATTTTCTCATCTTCCACTCACTTCTTAAGTCCATCTATCTGTTTTTCAGCATTTCTGTTTCTACTGCAACTATTTTAACGTAAGATCTTAAAGTTCAGGTCATATTTAGATGTCATTCTTATTAGTTGTGGACAAAACAAAATCTTTCATGAATTCTCTTGATGCTTAGCTTTTACTCTACCACAATTTCTTATTTCTTCTACTCCTTAGCCCATTCCTTTCCCGTTTCCCTTCTTCATTGTGCTGTTGTGTTGTTTTCTTCCTGCCCTGATATATATTCAACCTATTTTACAAGGTTCAGTTGTCAACATCTTTATTGTTCAGTTCATACAGAGAACGTACTACCCCTGTGATTCATATCATCTCCTTCTTGGGGGTACTGGAAACACATAGGCACTGACAGAATTTGTTTAAATATGTGAATATCTAAACAGGTAAATATTTAATATTCAAATCTAGTAATATACAAATAAGCTTGGTTACTGAAGCAATTCAGCTTGAACCTATTCACACATTCCTAGTTCATCATGATCAAAATCTACATCTCCAACCTTTATCACCTTCACCTTGAAGATTTTTGTGGTGTTTCAACATTTCTATCAAAGTCTCAAAACTGACTTTTATAAAGAAAAAAAAAAAAAAGCTTTCCCCTTACTTCTCAGGTGGAGTTATCTCTGTCAATTAGATTCTCATGTCTGCCAAGTCCATCATTCCTACTCCCATCACAACCTCTCCAGTGGTAGTCTCGTTATTTCATACCTGACCAACTGCATCATTCCCCTAAGGGGTGACCCCTGTCCAAGCACATCACTACATCCTCCTTCCCATAATTTCACACCCTGTTACCAAAGTAACCCAGTATTCCCCAAACACCAAGCCAAACACAATAATGCCTTCCTCAAAAGTTCTTCAATGAATCCTCTTTACTATCATAATAAGGTTCACATACTGTATTCTCTGTCCTACATATGCCCTCATATAAACCTTCCCCCAAAGTCTTCTTGAAAACATCCTTTTTCAAATTTCCTTGCAATATTCCTTCTGAGAGATTGCTAAAAGACTTTTCTGAATACAGTTCCTTTATGATCACTTCTTTCTCAATATTTACTACATGTATCATGTACAGTATTTGAGACTTCACTAAATTAACTTATACTGTTAATTGTCTTTGTTCTGTTCTACTCATTTCTTTCAAATTAGATTGTAAGATCCTTTGGATGGGGGAATTCCCTGGTGGTCCAGTGGTTAGGACTCAATGCTTTCACTGCTGAGGACCCGGGTTCAATCCCTGGTTGGGGAACTAAGGTCCCACAAGCTACTCGGCATGGCCAAAAAAAAAAAAAAAAAAAAAAATGCCGAAGATCCTATGGATGGGATGTAGGCCTTAAACTTCTTTAAACTTTTATTTTTAAACATTTTCTCTTCAACATCTAGTGAATGCCCCAAGTCTACTGAACACAGAGAATATTTGGTGATGATGTTAATAATGTGTGCAATTTGTTACAAGAAGAAAAACTGCTGCTCAGTATCATATAATAACACATAGAGATAGAGAAGATAAAATAATTTTACAATTATTAAAAATATTTTTATTTCTAAATTAATTTACTGAATATTGTTAAGTATCAATAGTAAGCAATCTTTACTCAACAGTCTTTAAGAATAACCTCAGTTTGGTATGATCTCTTAGGTTCCCTTTGTTCCTCAGGGAAACAGACTTCATGATGAAGCAGTTTTGAATATAAAAACAGGTTTGTTTCATTTCCTCATGGGAAAAAAACTCCATATAACACTCAATGAAAAAAAATAATTTTCATTAAGTGTTTGCATATTTTCCTATATACTTTACTTCTTCCATCAAGTTCTAAAACACAGTAGAAATGAGAGATTCATAATTCTATCACAGCCACATAGCCTATAATTCTGTCAACAGAACTTCCATCCATTCACCATAAAGCCCTCAATATCTAGGATTAGGAAACTAAACTCATTGACCTAAACCCAGAGATATAAAACCCTTACAAGTACCTAAGCACTTATGATGAGACTGGTTCTTCCATTTCCTCTCTAAGGATGTAGAGGTATACTCTACATCCTGAAAATAATAGACTGAGTTTACATTGCATGGCTACAAGCAGCAGTTACTGGACAAGAGAACAGGACACAAAGCCACCTGAGCTGGTTGATTAGTGTGTTGTAGGGAGAGGAGCTGATGGCTGGTTTTCTCTTCCCCTCTGACAGCCAACAGCACACGAACATTATTTGTTAGACTATTCCAACCACATAGTTTTTCACTTTGATTCAAAGAAGTGAAAACTGACATTGCTCTTCCCCACACTGACTGGAAGAAATCAATATGATAGTAAAGATATTGCTGATTCTAGGGATATGGAACATCAAAGTGATCCTTATTATGAGGCATAAACTTAAAATTATTTTAAAAAGTAAAGTACTGAGTGCTTTTTGGAGGAAATTTAAATAGATGGTGCTAAAGTACCCTTAAGAAGTTACAAATAAATCAACAATGACAAAGTCTACGTATCATTATCATTATATCATAGATCATGTTCAATATACGGCAAAGGAAAAATTAAGTGTGATACAAAATGATTGTGTAATTGTGACAATATTTATGCCACCAGCTATGAATGTATCATTATGGTCTTTGGATATACCCAATACCAAAACACAGAAGGGAATTTAAGTGAAAAGAAAAAAATTTAAAATATATGTATTGGCTTATATTTTAGAGTTTCAGCATTATTTTATGGTTCAATAATAATAAAATTTGCTTTTACTTTGTAATATGAAGTATTTGGTAAATCAAGTCTCTATTCATTCATCATCTTTTCATTACCTCTTTATAAAGAATCCCTATATACACTACTATGCATTTACTGCTATTTAACTTAGGAGGTTAGATAGTAAGCATCATAGACATTAGTATCTAGCAATAGTGATAATCAATGATAGATTATACAGATATCATCAAATATCTAAAAAGTTTTAGCACACATTATGAGCTTAGTATTTTCTTCATCTATTATTATTTTATTACTTGTCATTTATGATTACTTCATTTCCTCACTTACTATTAATTTTTTTTGATGTGTACTTACAGAGACTGCTACAAAGTTAAGCCTTATCTATGCTTTGGGTCTGCAAGCTTACCTTGCTTCTATAAAATAAATCTGTTCCCATGAAACTGTGAGCAGTTTAAGCAGGAGAACTTTGTGATCTTAATTGTCTTATTCCTAGAACAGGACTTGGCACCTGGTAGGCAATGGGTTAATGTCTGAGGAATGATCAAATGTGTGTGCTAGAAATTTGAAATAAAAGTTGGCAACCAAGACGTTGTGGTGGGAAAATTAACTTACAAAATTAAATTTGTCAGTCCAGTGTGATTTTCTAAGTATATACTTCTCCTATTTATAACTATAAACTGCTGTTCCAAAAATAAAAATACAATAATTACTTTAGATGCATATTTTAATGATTTTATGAATCACTGTGATTGTGACAAACATATGTGTTAGAGCATATTTATTAAAATATTTTATTAGCGAAGGGTATCCACAAAGATCTAGCTACAAAGATGTTCATCATTAAGTTGTTTTTGACAGAGGACAATTCCAAAAATATATAAATGCCAAATAATGGAAAATTGGTTTGATAAAATTATGCTTAACTATTAAGACATAAAAATATTGCCATAAATAGTATTTATCATGAAAAATGAATATTATACTAGGTAAGAAAGATATGATAAAACTGTATGCATAATATGACCCCTTACTTAAAAAAATAAAATTCAGATATATGTAAAATAGGATAGAAGAACAGAAATTCAATGATTAATGGAAGTTTTCTATGGGTAAGGAAATTGTACGATATTTTTATTTTTAACCTTTTGCTCTTTAGTGTTCTTTCCAGTGAACCTATAATAAACATGTGTTGCATTTTTTTAAATGTTACTTTTAACTGAGAAAAATGATCACTGGTACAATGAAAAAGGTTTATTTCATGTGATTACATAATTCACCAGAGAGTGTTTTATACACAATTTTTTAATAATTTGGGACAAAATTACTTTCTAATTTTCTTGCTTACTCTACCCTTTATCACCTTTGACCCAAACTAATTTTGAAGCTGGATGTCAGATTTTCTAACACTGAGTTCTTCTCACAAACAGTATAAAATTTAATCTGCAAATCCAATAAGTTCAACAAAATATTTTATTTTTGTGCCCAATGTGCTTTAGATACAAAGACAACCAGATGAGTAAGGTACAGACTCTTTCCTTAAAGGCTCATAATTAAGAAGGAATAAGACAAGTGCACTTAAAAGTATGCCAGAAAAAAAACAAGAAAAGAGACATTGGAAAGATATGGTTTTAAATGTGACACTCTAAGGAATTTATAAATGCTTGCCAACAAAACCCTAAAACGCAAAACACATCAAGGAAATTCACAAAGCATCAGGAGCCTAATACTATAAAAGATTATATTATAATGACACCTTCAACTTATTTCTTTCAGGATAATTATAAATAAATAAAATGCATCGCGTTCTGTTTGTTAGTTTAATGCTTTCTGCAGCTCTACTTCCCTTAAAACCACACTCGTGGCTATTAATGGATTATTCTCATCCAGTGCTATATCAATTAGAGGAACAAATTGGAAAAAGGCAGGATGTAAATCAATCCTTTTTCAAACACAGAGGGCAAGTAGATGAACCAATACACATCCCCTAAAGTCTTAGCAGCAAAATAATTTCCACCTCTAGGAAGTATATTAGAAAAACACACAACATAGCATCTTTTGTTTGCTTTAGTTTTTGTTTGTTTTTGATAAGATAGTCTGATACATTTGATTAGTATAATTTTAATAACAAATAAAAATTTTGAAAATATAATGGTCATTTCTGAATGGTTATCCACAAAACTAACAATAATTATTCACATAAATAAAACTCAAGTAATTCATCAAACTTATGGTAGTTTTGCTACATGACCTTCAGAATACATTATTCTTAGTAACTCCAAAAGAAGTATTTAAGTGCAAGCAGCTGAGAAGACCAACCACAGTTGGAAAATATTAAATCTTTTTCTTAGAAAATTAACCTTTTTTTCTGAGATACCATGAGAGCTCATCAGGAATTTGTCATAGGTTGATGAATATTAATGACTATTTGTTTCTGCCCCACATTGCCCTATTTATCCCAATATTTATATAGAGCAAGTTCTATTTCCTAGTTGTATAATTAGTAATTATCCAGTTGGACAAAGACCAGAGCTAGCTCAATGTTGTATTCATCACCTAGAGCACTGCTGGCCTTCAGTCAGTAAAATATTAATAACAATAAAAGCTTCCGCAAGCAAAGCTAGGCGAAGCACAAGGGGATAGGAGCAATCACTCACTCCAACACCAGCAACTTCACCCTGATCAGAAAAGGTCATCCACAAGACAAGAAGACAGAATTCCTCATCCTGTTCAGACTCTGGAGTTAGCTATACTACATTATGACAGTTTGTAGTGAATCAACAGTAAGGTCTAAAAATCCTCCAGGAAATGAACTGAGACCGTTTAACATTAGACCTCTCTAAGTGCTATATTTTAATGATTATTGTTTGTTTGCTTGTCTTTAGAAACAAAGTTAGATTCTAAGTTGGTCTGCAGATGTTACCCTGGCCTCTTAAATTTGCACCACTCCCTCCATCACTCTCAGACCAGCAAAGGGATGGAGATTAATGGTCATTATGTAAAAACTTAAAAAAACAGGTTCCACAAAGAACCTCATTTCCAGCCTGGCTCTTATATCATGTGTTCTAGGGTTGCCTTGTAACAACATATGGGAAAGACATCAAATGTTCCCAAACAACCTTGGCAGTACCGTAACTATCAAATTTCTAGCAGAATATCAAGGGCTGTATTTGGCAACCATTAAATAAATGAGTAGTTTTGACAGGATCAACAATTCTATGCTCTAAAGTACCCTTTCCTGTAACTGAATTGTTATTCTTTTCCATTTATTTTCTTAATGTTGTCCTTGTTACTTTCTATTGCTATCTTTAAAGATGATAAATGCAAAACAGAAGGCTTGCACTAATTACTGTACTATAGTTGTCCTTCACTCACGATAATTCAACATGTCAATACCTTGCAACTTAAAAGCTAAATTCATTCCACTTTTTGCCTCCTAATTTGTTACAATTCCTATGGAAGCATAATGTGACAACAAAACTCTAGCTCTGAAACCCCAAAGTGTGTTAATTAAATAATGCTGCAGGGAGGTAAAAGATTGCTCTTAAGGATTAACTGATTCAATTTTTAGTGATCAACAGACATCAAGGAGTTATAATCCTTCATGGACAACACCCATATACACAAGAAACCTGGCATTAATGGAATATACCAAATATAAATGAGAAAAAAAATCTGACCTAGCAATTGGATAATATTTACACAAAATATACATTGATGATAGTGAAAATGAATTGTTCCTAAATATTGGATATTTCACACAGTGAGTATTCTTATGCTTGAACTATCTCACATACTGAATATGAAACTATATCTTGGGTATTAAAATGATCAGACTGAGGAAGCTGTCCCTAGGGTATGGCAAACTGGCATTGCTATTTAGGTCCCATCTTTCGTGTAGCCCCCACATGCTGTTACAGGCTCTGGGCAGCTGCTGTGCAGAGACCAAGCAGGCAGCATGGAGAGGAAAGGTAGTTTCTCCACCATCTGGTGATAAAAGACCCTTGGGGGGCTCATATTAGGTCACAAGCTTATCTGCCACCATATGACAGGATCTTGGCCAAACACCCTTTTTCTATTTCTCACAGTCCTCTTGAGGCATAGCATGCGGGGTGTGTGGGTATATCCCTACACATGCATATTTGGCCTTTTCCAATCTGTTCTCAACAGAGCAGCCAGAATCATCTTTATAGAACGTAAATCAGATCCAGTCACACCACTGCTTTCTCACCGCACTTAGGACAAAATCCAAACTCCTTGGTTACAAGACCCTGCCTAATCTGGTTTCTACCCCGTATAAGTTTCTTTTTAGATCACTTTCCCTATGGTTTCTTAAGCACCAATGCCTCTGGCCTCCTGTCTGTTTCTTGAATAAGCCAAGATTTTTCCTCACTTTTGAGACTTTTCACTCTCTCTTCCCTATGCCTAGAAACTGTTTCCCCAGTTTTGGCTATGCCTCTTACTTCCCATTCTTCAGGTCTTGACTCAGATGTCACCTCCTCAGGGTGGCCTTCTAGGTCCACACTCCCTGAAAAACCCTCCTGAGTTATTTGCCATCATTCTATATGTTTCTTATGTGCATATAATAATCTATAATTATTTGCTTTTAACAATTGTGGGGACGTTTCCTTGTCTTTTCAGATGTTCCCACTAGAATGAAGCTTCATGAGGGCAACATCCACTCACCTTTTCTTTACTGTTATATCCTCAATTCCTGGCCCATAGTGGCGTGTCAATAAATATTTGTTGTTGAATAAATACATGAACAAATAACTGGCTGAGTTGACTTAATGGGAATTGGGGACCAGTAGTCTTTGGATATAATTCACTCCAACCATAAATTTTTAAAATATAATTTATTGCAAATTCCACTTTCAACCAAGGGATGGTCTATCAAAATAATCAGCTTTTCCCTTTTATATTTATCTTTCCTAGAATTTATATACCCTAGTTAAGGAGGGAAAAATTTATTACGTTGAGCACCTATACATTAACTGTTATACATCTCACCCACTCTGTATGGAGGTATGTTATAGATATGGACACAGAATTCAAGAAATGTTAAAAATCTAGCTGCTTCTACAAATAATTTACCTACTACTAATTTATCACCATAAAGATCAGATACAAACTCAAGTTTACTTAACTCCTTGGGCTGATTTTATTCTCAAGGGTAAATAACATCAGGCAGAATCTGGGGAAAAACTTGAATCAACTTAAAAACTTCTTGCTATGTGGATTAAAAAAAGGCATGCCCTGACACTAATAAGTATAGTCAAATAAACAATGAGAGATAAAACCACTGGGCACTTTATAATATCCTTAGTACCCTTAGCATAAGTTTTTGAATTCTTTACTTAGCTTATTACATCAAGTAAACAGAGCTGAAAATAAATGTACCCAGAAAAATACATAAACTTAGCTTACTAAATTATGCTCTAATGATCAGAAAAGATGAATTCACTGCTAGGGGAATATATCACAATATCAAGGGATGTTCTTATTTATTACAACCATCTACCCAATTATCAAATCTATATTGTTTCTTAATTTTATTGGTCATAATAATGAAAAATAATATGTGTTTATAATTTAATGTATTATGTTATCATAAGTGAGAATGAGAGAATTTCTCCAGGGGAGAGACTAAAATTCTCTATCAGTAAATACTTGTTCTACTATGTTACAAAGGTTTAAATTTTGTAATAATTTTAATTTTCAAGGTAGCCTTTCTAAAAAAATCACAGAAATGTTAAGGGAAAAAGCAAACTTATGACAAAGGTAGCTTCTTTTCTACATATCTTAAAACCTATAATAAGCTAGACACAGAAAGAAAAAAACTTCATGATCTCGCTTATATGTGGAATCTAAAATGGTTGAATACATAAAAACAGAGAATAGAATGATGATTACCAGAGGCTGGGAGGTGGGAGAAATAGAGAGATGTTGGTCAAAGGGTACAAAGTAGCAGTTATGTAGAATGAATGAATAAGTCTAAAGATTTGATGTACAGCATGATGACTACAGTTAAAAATATTGTATTGAATACTGGAAATTTGCTAAGAGAGTAGATTTCAGGGGCTTTTATTGCAACAAATGAAAGGGTAACTATGTGAGGAGAAGATATACATTAGCTTGACTGTAACAATCATTTCACTATGAATATCTATATTGAATCATCACATTGTATGCCTTGAATACATACAATTTTTATTTTTAAAAAAGTGGGCTGAAGGACAGAGAAAAGAACCAAGAGATAGATCCTTGTAGAAATAAAAAGACTAAAAGTGGGGGTAAACAGAGTCCAATATTCTGTTATTTTGCAGATGATGGAATATCAATTTTCCATTTCTTATCAGAAGTAGTCATGGGGAACAAAGCACTTCTATAATCGTAAACCTCCAAAAATCAGATCCTCCTTAAAAACAATGAGAACTCTGGCAAAATTTGTCAAATTCAACTTTTTCAGAGCCCTGGAAATTAACCAACAACTTAATATGAGGAGCATTTATTCAAGAAAAATGGCTGAAAATGATAGTAACAGTGAGGTCTGTGGTGCTTTAATTTGCTCTATTCACATTCTCTTCTCCACAACTCTGTGGTGGCCTTTAAAGCCAAAAAGCCTTGCAATCAAGGTTGCTGTGAAAAATAGCAGCCTATTAGCTGCCAGAGGAAATAGAATGGCTCTGGAGTTTCTCAAAAAGTCTCATCCCCAAATAGCTTTCAATGTTTTGACCTTTCTGGAAGCTCCCTTGAAAAGTCTCATTCACAGGGCTTGTTGTTGTTTTAACTGATTCAGTGGGAAAAGCCCCATTCCCATCAATGCAAAACCGTCAGTGGCAACTGTTTCACATTGTAGCTGCCTGAGGTTATAATACCAGTTTGGGCAACAGAGCTGGAGGAATCAGGCTCCTTGACTTCAAATTATATTACAAAGCTACAATAATCAAAACAGTATTGTACTGGCACAAAAACAGAAATATAGATCAATGGAACAGAATAGAAAGCCCAGACATAAACCCATGCACCTATCGTCAATTAATCTATGACAAGGGAGGCAAGAATATACAATGGAGAAAAGAAAGCCTCTTCAATAAGTGGTAGTGGGAAAACTGCACAGCTACACGTAAAAGAATGAAATTAGAACATTCTCTAATACCATACACAAAAATAAACTCAAAATGCATCAAAGACCTAAATGTAAGGCCAGACACTATAATACTCTTAGAAGAAAACATTGGCAGAACACCCTTTGACATAAATTGCAACAATATCTTTTTTGATCCACCTCCTAAAGAAAATAAAAACAAAAATAAGCAAATGAGACCTAATCAAACTTAGAAGCTTTTTCACAGCAAAGGAACCCAAAATAAAAAGACAACCCACAGAATGGGAGAAAATATTTGCAAATGATGTGACCGACAAGGGATTAATCTCCAAAATATAAAAACAGCTCATGCAGCTCTGTCAAAAAAACAAACAACCCAATCAAAAAATGGGCAGAAGATCTAAATAGACATTTCTCCAAAGAAGACATACAGATGGCCAGAAAGTACATGAAAAGATGCTCAACATCACTAATTATCAAAGAAATGCAAATCAAAACTACAATGAGGTATCACCTCACACCACTCAGAATGGCCATCATGAAAAAGACTAGAAACAATAAATGCTGCAGAGGGTGGGGAGAAAAGGGAACCCTTCTACACTGTTGGTGAGAATGTAAATTGGTACGACCACTATGGAGAACCGTATGGAGGTTCCTTAAAAAACTAAAAGCAGAACTACCATATGATCCAGGAATCCCACTCCTGGACAAATATCCAGATAAAAACCATAATTTGAAAACATACATGCACCCCAATGTTCACTGCACCACTATTTACAGTTGCCAAGACAAATATCATTTGATGTCACTTATATATGGAATCTAAAAAAATGATACAAATGAACTTATTTACAAAACAGAAACAGACTCACAGATTTCGAAAACAAACTTATGGTTACCAAAAGGGAAACATCGTGGCGGGGGGGAGGGGTAAATCAGGAGCTTGGGATGAACATATACACACTACTATATATAAGATAGATAACCAACAAGCACATACTGTATAGCAGAGGGAACTCTACTCAATATTCTGTGATAACCTATAAGAGAAAAGAATCTAAAAAAGAATAAATGTATGTGTAGGTATAACTGACTCACTTTGCTGTACACCCAAAACTAACACAACATTGTAAATCAACTATATGCTAATAAAATTAAAATTTAAACAAAAGAGGTTGGCCAAAATACATAAAAGTCTGAGGAATGAGATGCCCATAAGTGACTCTGAAAATCTCCAACATCTCCATGGGGATGCAGAAGGCCACACATTTCCACAGTGGAGTATGTGCCTAGGAAAAACCAAACAAGACCCTAATATATTACCTCTGGCTGGCCTTGAGCTCTGCATTTGTAGAAAGTGTAGGGTACGGCAGAATTTTAAACTGCTGGAGCTTTGAAAGTGTGATCACACACACAGAGCTCCCTGGCAAATAGTGGGAGACTTGTGGGACACCATCAAGTATACCAACATATGCATAATAGGAGTTCCAGAAGGAGAGGAGAGAGAAAAAGGAGCAGAAAAGACTATTTCAAGAAATAATAGCCTAAAACTTCCCATATTTGATGTAAAATATTAATCTACACATACCAGAGGCTCAAAATACTTCAAGTAAGATAAACTCAAAAAGATCTACATTTAGCTACAGCAAAATCACCTACTGAAAGAAAAAGACAAAGAGAGAATTTTGAAAGAAGGTAAAAGTGATGCATCACATACAAGGATCCTCAATAAAATTAAGAGCTGACTTCTCATGAAAAACCATGGAGCTCAAAAGGCAGTGGGGTGACATACTAAAAAGTCCTGAAAGAAAAATACTATCAATGAAGAACTCTATATCCAGCAAAACTAGGCTTATAGAATGCAGGAAAATTTAAGAGTTTCTGAGATTAAAATTTTTTAAAAAGAGAGAGGTTTTATTACTAGCAAATCTGCCATACAAGAGATACAAAGGGAAGTCCTTTAGTCTGAAATGAAAGGACACTAGACAGTAACTGGAATCCACACAGAAAAATAAAGAATCTGGGAAAGATAATTGCGTAAGTAAACATAAAGCACAATATGAATGTATTTGTGTTTTTATTTCTTTTTTTCTTCTATCTGACCTAAAATATAACAGTCTAGGGTATAGAGTAATAATAATAAAATTGTATGGATGAGCTTCTATCATACAAAGACATCATTTGTATGAAAATTATAGCACCAAGAAACAGAAGCTATTTTGGAGCAAAGTTTTTGTATACTATTAGAATTTAGTTTGTATTAATCCAAACTGGATTCCTTTAAGTTAATACATTACCTTTAATTCCCGGGGCAAACACTAAAAAGAAAGTAACTTTTAAAACACAATATAATAAACAACAAATAAATTAAAATGCTACAGTAGAATATATCTATTTATCACAATAGAGGGCAATATGGGGAAATAGAGGGACAAAAAAAGACCTACACCATTTAGAAAACAACAAAAAAAAGGCAACTATAAATTCTACCTTATTAGTAATTTTATTAAACATAATGGACTATACATTCTAATCAAAAGGCAGAGATTTTAAAAGGTATATGAATAAAGAAAAAACCCATAATCCAACTAAGTGCTACCTACAAGTGACACATTTTGTATTCAAAGACACAAGTAAATTGAAAGTAAAAAGATGGAAAAAATATGTACCATACAAACAATAACCGAAAGAGAACTAGAGTTGCTATATTAATATTAGACATAACAGACTTTAAAATAAACACTGCTACTAGAGAAAAACAAGGACATTTTATAATGATAAAAGAGCAAATCTGTCAGGAAGACCAACAATTATAAATCTATCTGTAGTTAACAAGAGAGATTCAAATCAAATGAAGAAAAATCTGACAATATGAGACAGAGAAATAGATGGCTCAACAATAGTAGCTGGATACTTCAAAACCCTACTTTCAAAAATGGATAGAAAGGGAGGAGCTTCAAGTTGGCAGAAGAGTAAGAAGCAGGGATCACCTTCATCCCCACGGATACATCAGAAATACATCTACATGTGGAACTGCTCCTATAGAACACCCACTGAACGCTGGCAGAAGACCTCAGACCTCCCAAAAGGCAAGAAACTCCCCACATACCTGGGTAGGGCAAAAGAAAAAAGAAATAACAGAGACAAAAGAATAGGGACGGGACCTGCACCAGTGGGAGGGAGCTGTGAAGGAGGAAAGGTTTCCACACACTAGGAAGCCCCTTCGCGGGCAGAGACTGCGGGTGGCGGAGGGGGAAAGCTTTGGAGCCATGGAGGAGAGCGCAGCCACAGGGGTGCGGAGGGCAAAGCGGAGAGGTTCCCGCACAGAGGATCGCTGCCGACCAGCACTCACCAGCCCGAGAGGCTTGTCTGCTCACCCGCCAGGGCGGGCGGGGGCTGGGAGCTGAGGCTCGGGCTTCGGTCGGATCGCAGGAAGAGGACTGGGGTTGGCAGCGTGAACACAGCCTGAAGGGGGCTAGTGCGCCACGGCTAGCCGGGAGGGTATCCGGGAAAAGGTCTGGAGCTGCTGAAGAGGCAAGAGACTTTTTCTTCCCTCTTTGTTTCCTGGTGCAGGAGGAGAGGGGATTAAGAGTGCTGCTTAAAGGAGCTCCAAAGACGGGCGCGAGCCGTGGCGATCAGCGCGGACCCCAGAGACGGGCATGAGACGCTAAGGCTGCTGCTACCGCCACCAAGAAGCCTGTGTGCGAGCACAGGTCACTATCCACACCGCCCCTCCTGGGAGCCTGTGCAGCCCGCCACTGCCAGGGTCCCGTGATCCAGGGACAACTTCCCCGGGAGAACGCACGGTGCGCCTCAGGCTGGTGCAATGTCACACTGGCCTCTTCCGCCGCAGGCTTGCCCCGCATCCGTATCCCTCCCTCCCCATGGCCTGAGTGAGCCAGAGCCCCCAGAATCAGCTGCTCCTTTAACCCCGTCCTGTCTGAGCGAAGAACAGATGCCCTCAGGCGACCTACACGCAGAGGTGGGTCCAAATCCAAAGCTGAACCACAGGAGCTATGCGAACAAAGAAGAGAAAGGGAAATCTCTCCCAACAGCCTCAGAAGCAGCGGATTAAAGCTCCACAATCAACTTGATGCACCTGCATCTGTGGAATACCTGAAGAGACAACGAATCATCCCAAATTGAGGAGGTGGACTTTGGGAGCAAAGATATATTATTTTTTCCCCTTTTTCTCTTTTTGTGAGTGTGTATGTGTATGCTTCTGTGCGTGATTTTGTCTGTATAGCTTTGCTTTCACCATTTGTCCTAGGGTTCTGTCCGTCCTTTTTTTTTTTTTACTTAAAAAATTTTTATTCCTAATAATTATTTTTTATTTTAATAAGTTTTATTTTATCCTCTTTCTTTCTTTCTATTCTTTCTCCCTTTTATTCTGAGCCGTGTGGATGAAAGGCTCTTGGTGCCCCAGCCAGGAGTCAGTGCTGTGCCTCTGAAGTGGGAGAGCCAACTTCAGGACACTGGTCCACAAGAGACCTCCCAGCTCCACGTAATAACAAATGGCGAAAATCTCTCAGAGATCTCCATCTCAACATCAAGACCAAGCTTCACTCAACGACCAGCAAGCTACACTGCTGGACACCCTATGTGAAACAACTAGCAAGACAGGAACACAGCCCCATCCATTAGCAGAGTGGCTGCCTAAAATCATAATAAGGCCACAGACAACCCAAAACACACCACCAGATGTGGACCTGCCCACCAGAAAGACAACATCCAGCCTCATCCACCAAAATACAGGCACTAGTCCCCTCCACCAGGAAGCCTACACAACCCACTGAACCAACCTTACCCACTGGGGACAGACACCAAAAACAATGGGAACTACGAACCTGCAGCCTGCGAAAAGGAGACCCCAAACACAGTAAGTTAAGCAATGAGAAGACAGAAAAACACACAGCAGATGAAAGAGCAAGATAAAAACCCACCAGACCTAACAAATGAAGAGGAAATTGGCAGTCTACCTGAAAAAGAATTCAGAATAATGATAGTAAAGACGATGCAAAATCTTGGAAATAGAATAGAGAAAATATAAAACGTTTAAAAAGGACCTAGAAGATTCCATGCAAATGGAAATCAGAAGAAAGCTGGAGGAGCAATTCTCATATCAAACAAAATAGACTTTAAAATAAAGACTATTAAAAGAGACAAAGAAGGACACTACATAATGATCAAGGGATCGATCCAAGAAGAAGATATAACAATTGTAAATAGTTATGCACCCAACATAGGAGCACCTCAATACATAAGGCAAATACAAACAGCCATAAAAGGGGAAATTGACAGTAACACAATCATAGTAGGGGACTTTAACACCCCACTTTCACCAATGGACAGATCATCCAAAATGAACACAAGCTTTAAATGATACATTAAACAAGATGGACTTAATTGATATTTACAGGACATTCCATACAAAAACAACAGAATACACATTTTTTTCAAGTGCTTATGGAACATTCTCCAGGATAGATCATATCTTGGGTCACAAATCTAGCCTTGGTAAATTTAAGAAAATTGAAATCGTATCAAGTATCTTTTCCGACCACAACGCTATGAGACTAGATATCAATTACAGGAAAAGATCTGTAAAAAATACAAACACATGGAGGCTAAACAATACACTACTTAATAATGAAGTGATCACTGAAGAAATCAAAGAGGAAATCAAAAAATACCTAGAAACAAATGACAGTGGAGACACGACGACCCAAAACCTATGGGATGCAGCAAAAGCAGTTCTAAGAGGAAGTTTATAGCAATACAATCCTACCTTAAGAAACAGGAAACATCTCAAATAAACAACCTAACCTTGCACCTAAAGCAATTAGAGAAAGAAGAACAAAAAAACCGCCAAAGTTAGCAGAAGGAAAGAAATCATAAAGATCAGAGCAGAAATAAATGAAATAGAAACAAATGAAACATTAGCAAAGATCAATAAAACTAAAACTCGTTCTTTGAGAAGATAAACAAAATTGATAAACCATTAGCCAGACTCATGAAGAAAAAAAGGGAGAAGACTCAAATCAACAGAATTAGAAATGAAAAAGGAGAAGTAACAACTGACACTGCAGAAATACAAAGGATCATGAGAGATTACTACAAGCAACTCTGTGCCAATAAAATGGACAACCTGGAAGAAATGGACATATTCTTAGAAATGCACAACCTACCAAGACTGAACCAGGAAGAAATAGAAAATATGAACAGACCAATCACAAGCACTGAAATTGAAACTGTGATTAAAAATCTTCCAACAAACAAAAGCCCAGGACGAGATGGCTTCACAGGCGAATTCTATCAAACATTTAGAGAAGAGCTAACACCTATCCTTCTCAAACTCTTCCAAAATATAGCAGAGGGAGGAACACTCCCCAACTCATTCTACGAGGCCACCATCACCCTGATACCAAAACCAGACAAAGATGTCACAAAGAAAGAAAACTACAGGCCAATATCACTGATGAACATAGATGCAAAAACCCTCAACAAAATACTAGCAAACAGAATCCAACAGCACATTAAAAGGATCATACACCATGATCAAGTTGGGTTTATTCCAGGAATGCAAGGATTCTTCAATATATACAAATCAATAAGCATGATACACCATATTAACAAATTGAAGGAGAAAAACCATATGATCATCTCAATACATGCAGAGAAAGCTTTCAACAAAATTCGACACCCATTTATGATAAAAACCCTGCAGAAAGTAGGCATAGAGGGAACTTTCCTCAACATAATAAAGGCCATATATGACAAACCCACAGCCAGCATCGTTCTCCATGGTGAAAAACTGAAACCATTTCCACTAAGACCAGGAACAAGACAAGGTTGCCCACACTCACCACTCTTATTCAACATAGTTTTGGAAGTTTTAGCCACAGCAATCAGAGAAGAAAAAGAAATAAAAGGAATCCAAATCGGAAAAGAAGAGTAAAGCTGTCACTGTTTGCAGATGACATGATACTCTACATATAGAATCCTAAAGCTGCTACCAGAAAACTCCTAGAGCTAATCAATGAATTTGGTAAAGCAGCAGGATACAAAATTAATGCACAGAAATCTCTGGCATTCTTATACACTGATGATGAAAAATCTTAAAGTGAAATTAAGAAAACACTCCCATTTACCACTGCAACAAAAAGAATAACATATCTAGGAATAAACCTACCTAAGGAGACAAAAGACCTGTATGCAGAAAATTATAAGACACTGATGAAAGAAATTAAAGATGATACAAATAGATGGAGAGATATACCATGTTCTTGGATTGGAAGAATCAACAATGTGAAAATGACTCTACTACCCAAAGCAATCTACAGATTCAATGCAATCTCTATCAAACTACCACTGGCAGTTTTCACAGAACTGGAACAAAAAATTTCACAATTTGTATGGAAACACAAAAGACCCCGAATAGCCAAAGCAATCTTGAGAACGAAAAATGGAGCTGGGGGAATCAGGCTCCCTGACTTCAGACTATACTACAAAGCTACAGTAATCAAACCAGTATGGTACTGGCACAAAAACAGAAATATACATCAATGGAACAGGATAGAAACCCCAGAGATAAACCCACGCACATATGGTCACCTTATCTTTGATAAAGGAGGCAAGAATATACAGTGGAGAAAAGACAGCCTCTTCAATAAGTGGTGCTGGGAAAACTGGACAGGTACATGTAAAAGTATGAAACTAGAACACTCCCTAACACCATACACAAAAATAAACTCAAAATGGATTAAAGACCTAAATGTAAGGCCAGACACTATCAAACTCTTAGAGAAAAACACAGGCAGAACACTCTATGACATAAATCACAGCAAGATCCTTTTTGACCCACCTCCTAGAGAAATGGGAAATAAAAACAAAAATAAACAAATGGGACCTAATGAAACTTAAAAGTTTTTGCACAGCAAAGGAAACCATAAACAAGACCAAAAGACAACCCTCAGAATGGGAGAAAATATTTGCAAATGAAGCAACTGACAAAGGATTAATCTCCAAAATTTACAAGCAGCTCATGCAGCTCAATAACAAAAAAACAAACAACCCAATCCAAAAATGGGCAGAAGACCTAAATAGACATTTCTCCAAAGAAGATATACAGATTGCCAACAAACACATGAAAGGATGCTCAACATCATTAATCATTAGAGAAATGCAAATCAAAACTACAATGAGATATCATCTCACACCAGTCAGAATGGCCATCATCAAAAAATCTAGAAACAATAAATGCTGGAGAGGGTGTGGAGGAAAGGGAACACTCTTGCACTGTTGGTGGGAATGTAAATTGATACAGCCACTATGGAGAACAGTATGGAGGTTCCTCAAAAGACTAAAAATAGAACTACCATACGACCCAGCAATCCCACTACTGGGCATATGCCCTGAGAAAACCATAATTCAAAAAGAGTCATGTACCACAATGTTCATTGCAGCTCTATTTACAATAGCCAGGACATGGAAGCAACCTAAGTGTCCATTGACAGATGAATGGATAAGGAAGATGTGGCACATATATACAATGGAATATTACTCAGCCATAAAAAGAAACGCATTTGAGTTATTTGTAGTGAGGTGGATGGACTAAGAGTCTGTCATAGAGTGAAGTAAGTCAGAAAAACAAATACAGTATGCTAACACATATATATGGAATGTAAGAAAAAAAAAAAAAGGTCATGAAGAACCTAGGGGCAAGACGGGAATAAAGACACAGACTTACTAGAGAATGGACTTGAGGATATGGGGAGGGGGAAGGGTAAGCTGTGACAAAGTGAGAGTGGCATGGACATATATACACTACCAAACGTAAAACAGCTAGCTAGTGGGAAGCAGCTGCACAGCACAGGGAGATCAGCTCGGTGGTTTGTGACCACCTAGAGGGGTGGGATAGGGAGGGTGAGAGGGAGGGAGACACAAGAGGGAAGAGATATGGGGACATATGTATATGTATAAGTGATTCACTTTGTTATAAAGCAGAAACTAACACACCATTGTAAAGCAATTATACTCCAATTAAGATGTTAAAAAAAATGAGCTGATAAATAAAATAACTTTTATATTAAGAACAACAAAAATGGATAGAACATGCAGGCAGCAGATCAATGAAGGAATAAGGGACTTGAACCACACTATGAATTATTTAGACCTAAGAGACATCTCTAGAACACTCCATCCAACAATGGCAGAATACATATTCTTCTTAAATGAATATCAAACATTGTCCAGTAAACATTATGTGTTAGGCCATAAAACAATCCACAGTGAATCAAAAAATTTAATCATACAGTATATGTTTTCTAATCACGATGGAATAAAATTAGAACTCAATAACAGAAGGAAATTTGGAAAACTCAGTAATATGCCAAAATTAGACAACATAATCTTATATAACTAATGGGTAAAAGAAGAAATCACATCAGAAAATATCACTACCTTGTGATAAATGAAAGCAAAACACAACATACCAAAGTCCTGGGATTCAGCTAAAGCAATTCCTAGAGGGAAATTTGTAGATGTACATGCCTATATTAAAAAAAAGGAGAAAGGTATCAAATTTTAACCTAATCTTTTACTTTGAGGAACTAGAAAAATAAGAGCAAACTAAACCCAAGGCAATTGGAAGGAAATCATAAAGATTAGGGAAGAAATAAATGAGGTAGAGAAAATAACAGAGAAAATCAACAAAACCAAAACCATTCTTTAAATAGATTAATAAAATTTTCAAATCTTTAGCTAGACTGAGCAATAAAAATAAGAGAAGAATTGAATTACTAAACTTGTGGATTAAAAAAGGGGACATAAATGCCAGCAAGTATTATTATAAGAAAATGCTATGAAAAAGTGTTTTCCAATAAATTAGATAGCCTACAAGAAATTGACAACTTCTGAGAAAGACACAAACTACTGAAACTAACTCAAGAATAAACAGAAGATCTGAATAAATAGGCCTATAAATGTAAAAAAGTTGAGTTACTCATCAAAACACTTCTAGGAAAATCTCAAGCTGAAATAGCTTACTAGTGAATTCTACTAGACAGTTAAAGAAGAAATAATACCAATCCTCCACAAAACTTCCATAAAATAGGGGAAAAAAAGTTCCCAACTCATTCTATGAGACCCTAATACTAGAACCAGACAGAGACATTATAAGTATCAACTAATATCCCCTTTGAATATAGATGCAAAAGTCCTCAAGAAAATACTGGCAAACCAAATTCAGCAAATATAAAAACAATGATAAACTCTGACCAATTAGAATATATCCCATGAGTGTAATGTTGGTTTAGCATCTGAAAAGTCAATCAATGTAATACACTATGTTAACAGTATAAAAGCCATAAACAACAGAATCACTTTAATACATTCAGAAAAAGCATTGGGAAAATCGATCACCCTTTTATGATAAACACTCTCAACAAACTAGGGATAGAGGGGAATTTGAACCTAAAAAAGGCATCTTTCAAAAACAAAAACAAAAAAAACAAAATACAGCTAACATTATACTTAGTGGTGACAGACTGAATGCTTTCCACCAAAGATCAAGAACAAGAGATTGATGTCTATTCTCACCACTCCTGTCCTACATTGTACAGAAGATTCTATCATGGCCAACTAAGAAAGAAAAAGAAATAAAAGGCATCCAGATCAGAAAGGGAGAAGTAAAACTCAGTTTGCAGATGACATGATTTTGTTTATAGAAAATCCTAAGGAACTCACTAAATTGCTATTGGAACTAAAAACTAAGTTCAGCAAGGTTGCAGGGTAAAAAAAAAAAACAAAAACACATAGAAACTTAATAGTATTTCTATATACTAGCAATGGAATATCCAAAAATGAATTTTAAAAATTCTATTTATAATAGCATCAAAAAGAATACAATACTTAGGAATTTAAGTACAAAAAATTGTATACTTAACAAAACCCCACAAAATATTATGAAAAATCTTAACAAGGACCTAAATACATGGAAAAACATCCCATGATTATGACTCATAAGGTTTAATGTTGTTAAGCTGGCAATACTCTCCAAATTAATTTTCAGATTCAAAATATTTACTGTCAAATTTTTTTACAGATAATGTCTAGCTTATCCTAAAATTTGTATGGAAATGCAAGGAAGCCCAAATAGACAAAACAATCTTCCAGAAAAACAAGAAAGGTGGATGATTCACACTTCCCAATTTCAAAATTGACTACAAAGCTATAGTAATCAAGACAGTGTGTTACTGGCATATGTATAGACATATAGGTTAATGAAATAGTATCAAGTGTTCAGAAATAAACCCTCCCATTTATAGCCAATTGGTTTTTGACAATGATGCCAAGAAAATTAATTGGGAAAGAATCATGGGGTTTTTGTGTTTTTTTTTTAAAAATAGTGTTTGGACAACTCGAATATGCAGGTGCAAAGTATAAAGCTGCATACCTAACATAGGCCATACCCACATATTATCTCAAAATGCACCAAAGTCCTAAATTTAAAAGAGAAAATTATAGAACTCTTAGGAGAAAACATCTTTATAAATCTCTGTGATCTTAGGTTAGGCGATGGCTTCTTAGATATGACACCAAAAGTGCAAAGAGCAAAAGAAAAAACAGATAATTTGGACTTAATCAATATTAAAAGTTTTTGAGTTTCAAAGAACAGCAACAAGTTAAAAGTATAACCCAGAAAATTGGAGAAAATCATATATCTGTTAAGGATTCATGTCCAAAGTACATAAAGAATACTTGCAGCTCAACAACTAAAAGATAAATAAATCCAACTAAAAACTGGGCAAGTGATTTTAATAGACATTTCTCCAAAGATACACAAAGGGAAAGTAAGTATATGAAAAGATCCTCAGTCAGCATCATTAGCCATCAAGGAAATGCAAATCAAAACCTCAGGGTGATTCCACTTCACACACACTAGGACTGCTCTTGTCAAAAGCATAGCAAGCACTGGCAATGTTGTGGAAAAAATGGAATCTTCACCTGTTGCTGGCTGGTACGTCAAATGGTGCAGCCACTCTGGAAAACTTTGGCAGTTCCTCCAAGGGTTAAACTATAGCTGTCATATGGTCCAGCAATTCCACCGTTAGGTATATGCCCAAGAGAAATGAAAACACATGTCCATACTAAAACTTATATAGAAATGTTCATAGCAGCAGCATCTGTAATATTCAATAAGTGGAAATAACCCAAAGGTCCATCAACTGATGAATGGATGAACAAAAGTGGTACATCCATACAACGGAATACCATTCACCAATAGAAGAGTATAAAGTAATGGCACATGTTATAACATGGATGAATCTTGAAAACATGCTAAGTGAAAGGAGCCAGTCGTAAAAGATCACATATAGCAGGAAATGCCCTTAATAGGCAGATACATAGAGGCAGAAAGTAGATTAGTAGTTGCCAGAGGGTGGTGGGGAGAAAGGAATTGAGAGCAAACTGCTATGGGGTGGTTTGAGGATTTCATTCAGGAGGGATGAAAATGTTCTAAAATTAGTTAGTGATGATGGTTGCAAAAGTATGTGAATATACTAAAACCTCTGAATTGTACGCTTAAAGGTATATTTTATGGTAAGTGAATCATATATCAATAAAGCTGTTTTTTTTTTTAAAATGCAATTGCAGGGTATGAGTGGGACATGTTCTTTTTCAGCTGGCATTAGCCCCTGGAAGAAGGTATTTCAACTGACTTTAGACACATTAGGAAGGCACTTTACTGTAATATTACCCTGAGGTGCACTCCCCTCAAGACTATGCAGAGGGGTACAAGGTAATCCTCCCCACTAAAATCAGTGCTGTGATCCAAAGTAGTGACAATGAGTCACTAAAACCCAAAATATGTCCATCACAATGAATAACAACGTCCCCTAAAGAAATAATCTACACGTATAACTGATTCACTTTGTTATAAAGCAGAAACTAACACACCATTGTAAAGCAATTATACTCCAATAAAGATGTTTTAAAAGAAAAAAAGAAATAATCCACAGAGAGTAACTCGGCTGATTAAAAAAAAAAGAAAGTAGTTATGTATGTTGGTGTTTATTAATGATGTTTGTAACCCCAAATTCAGTGGTGACTATTGCATGATCAGTCTGGAACAGAGCAAATCTTTTAATTGGAAGAGTAGAAGAACTCAGAGTTGTAGGGAAAAAATAAGTTACTTAATTATAAAAAGAACATTAAAATGAGTAAGCTCATTTGAAAACACAGACAATGTAGAGAGAAGGGGAAAAAATGTATATTCTATTGGAACATACAATATGAATGGAATATTTTGCATTCTTTCATCTCCAGGAATGAGGAGCAACAAGAAGACAATGGACATTTTATTAAAGAGTGACTATTTAAGTAAAGGCTTAACTGTGCACATGTCACCTTCTGTTGTCCTGGTAACAGGAGCTGTACCCTTAAGTAATAATATTACAGTGGAGAATAAGCACTTGCAATGAAACCCATAATTAATCATTAAAGTCACCCTAGTTAGCTTTACTTTGGAGAAAGATTTGGGGAAGAGTTTGGGAGGGAAATGTACCTCACAAATAAGTTCACAAAGAAAAGAATTTGAGTTGTAGTGCATAAAATAACAAGGAGCATTTGAGGAAAAAATACACCTTTTCACAGAAAAAATTATTTCTTTTAGTGATCTGGTTAGTCAGTATTGATAATAAACATGTTATACCCACACATTTTTTGCCTTTGTTCAACCCACTGTTATGACTAGAAAGCATAATGGACACACAAATGGAAAAAGCCTGTCTTCCCAACAACCTGTGTGAGTAAACTTGGGACTGAAACATCCCAAGTAGTACAGCAGCTGACTTCTTGGACAGCTCTCCCTGTTCCAAGCTGCTTCTAATGGTAAAAGGGCCCACTTAGGAATAGAGCAGAGGGCCCATCTCAATCACAGATAAAACTTCTGAGTCTCCTTAAGATAACCTTCCCTAGAATTTCACAGCTATGATATTCTGTTTATGTGTATGATCACTGTGGCTTTATCATCTCTTTTCTACCCTCCCCAACCATGCACCCACCTAGATATATGTTTAATAGAGGCAGAAGTCATGTTTATTTTATTCATCTCCAAGTCTATATCTACAATATAATGCATTGCCTAATACACAGGTTCAAAATGAATTTTATGTAATTAATCAATACCTAATAAAAAAGAGAAAATAATAGAGAATAATTATGTAATCTAAAAAATGCCTAGAATTTATTTTTCTTATATTTCTATTTTCCATTGTATTTCATTCTCCTGACTTCAACACTGGAATTTTGTTATTTTATTGACGTTTCAATAAAGGGTTTGTTTTGCTAAGAAAAATCAAAAGTGGATGTGTTAATTGATTGTCATATTAAACTTCTTTTTTGGGGGGGGTTTTTTGGTCCTAAAAATGACAATGTATTTATCTCAGGTTTCTACCCTTGAACCACTTTTCTTCTCCTTACACTTCTCCTCATTGTCAATGGGTAGATTCCCAAATATTTACCTCAGCCCTGATTCTGAGCTGCAGATCTGTTCATCCGTCCTGCTTATCCATCCTGGACATTCAGTCTTATTAAATACAGCATGTACACATTTAAACTTTGCTCTGTGAACTGATTCTCCTTGACTATTCACAACATCTGTAAAGTAGCACTACCTTTTTCCCAACCACCTAATTTAGAAACCTGAAAGTGATCCTGGGTAACTTCACTTCCCATACTCTCCTTGCATATATGCAATCACAAAATCTTGTTTACTTCATTGATTCCTTCTTATTTACTGCTATCACAACTACCTTAGTTCAGAAAATCATCATTTTTACCTGGGTTGTGGCAGCATTCTTGACTTACAGCCTGTCCTTTCAATTCACCTCCTGCTCTGCTGCCAGAATCACCTTGCTAAAATACAAAACAGATTATGCCACTCCCCTGCTTAGAATATGTCAATAGTCCAAGACTCCTTAGCAAGACATACAATGTCCTTTAAGATCTTGTTCACCTACCTCTCTAGCATCTTCTGCTACTCTCTGACATGTTCTCCACTACCACCAAGTTAGTTCTTTTCCACATCTTTTAACATCTGCCTCAAATACTAATATCTCACCTCCAATCTCCACCCCACAGTTTTTCTATCAATCATCGTAGTTTAACACAATATAAGGTATATGCACAACTTAGTCAGCCGGTGTGGTACTATTCATTATAGCCTCTCAGGTACCTAGGCAGATGGAGGCTATGTACAAATCTGTGTGTCTGCAGTTTAAGTGGTTCTTAAACCCACTTCCTAGAAGTGATACACATACATCAACCCCACTTATATTTCATTGACCAACTCAGGTGCCATTCCCATGCCTAACTTCACAGTGGGCACAGAAGTGCAATCCTTCCATTCATCTGAAAGGCACAAAACTATATTATATTAGTAAAATTTCACCCTTCACACTACACTCCTTTATGATTCAGCCTAGGCATCAACTTAATGGGAAAACTTCTTTGTTCATTCAGTTTTTTTACCACATCTTTCTCAGAGCATGTACCAAACAACTGCAATTTGTAGACCATGTTTTGTCATCCTCAACTGACTGAACTCCATGAGGATAGAAGCTATATTTTATTTACATATTCCTAGTTCCTGTATTGTGTGATGTCCAGCATAGTGTAATTACATAACTATATATTAAGTGAGTGAATGAATCACTGAATGAATGAGTGAATGAATTAATTGTAACCAGTTTCTGGAGATTCAATTATGTAAGGAATTCTGCCCCATTAGGACCCTCTTTCAGAAGGGTGCTCTACTTTATCTAAAAATAAGATGACCCAAATTGAACCCAAGGCATATTCTAATATGTCACATATTCTATTGAGAAAAAAAAATTAAATTAAAGCTGTACATGTTCTCTCAAACCTCCCTCCTAAGATATGATTTCCTCTGAGGCCTATGTATCTCACTCCACCTCACAATGGTAACACAAAGGAAGACTGATTCTGTGAACCCTAAGCTTTGTAGAAGACTGTGAAACCAATTATATTATAAATAAAAATGAAAGACTTGTGTCTAGGAGATTTATCACTGGCAAAATAGGCCAGGACCTAAGGAATTATTTTTGTTTACATCACTGGATTGCAATGATTAGAGGTGTATGACAATAAATAAATAAATCCATTATTAAACACATAAAACACACACAAAATTACTGATTCACAATTTTGGGGATATTTTCTCCTACCAAACTCTACTTCTCATGCATGTCATATATTGTACTGGGTCTCAATCTTTAAAACAAAGTAGAGCTTTCCTCTTGTTTAAAGGAAACATAGACGAAACAAATGTCAGGCAAGCCCACGTAACTAGCTAGTGGCCTGCAGGAATAAAGCTTTGAGAATCATGACCTGTATCCAAGGACCTGGTGAGTCTATGGCCAATACTCACCATGACTGTGTTCCAGGGCAGAGGTGAGAGTGACCTGCCATGTACTGTCTTCCTACTGAATTTCACTGTAGATTGGATGATTTAACAGTGCATAATCTTTAGAATGAAATGAGTTTTTCAAAGTCTGTGTCAAGGTCTGATTGCCCTGAATTAGCAGTTCATATATTCACATATTTTTTTTCAAGAACAATAAAGTTACAATCAGTAGCTAACTTTTTGAGTTCTGTACCAGGCTCTGTGTACCTTATCTCATTAAATCCCTGTTTGGGTACTGCTTTCATCCTCACCTTCCGGATGAAGAGAGGAAGGCTCAGAGAGTATAAATAAATTGTGTAAGGTCATACGGTGCTGGAAACCTTTAATACTACACTGCTCTGCCAGTTCCCCTGGTATTTCCAGATGGCTTGGATGATATCTCAAAATTGAAGAATGGTTTTTAATTTCCACATCATTTAAATCTCTGCTACTTCAAAATATTAAGTTTAGAGATAATACTCTGGCAAAGGACTCTTAGCTTTCTTAACCAATCTGTCTTTGACCTATTGTATTCGACCAGCACAGTGTTTAAGAAAAAGATTTTTAATGCTTTGAGGTTGGGAAGGCATTCATGCTGCATTCCCACACCACCACTCCTTATTGTGATACACCCCGGTAAGTCACACATTATTATTTTAATAGCCTCCAAAGACGTCTGAGTTTATTATATCTCCTGACACAACATCATTTCTGCCCACGAGGTCTCCTTGGTTCCTCTCTTACATTCAGTTTAGCCTCTGACATAGTCCTGATTGTATTGGCAGGGCCCATAATCATTCCATCTTTTATGTTAAAAAATAAAAAATAAAGGAAAATCCCATTTACCTCAAAGTATTAATATGGTCATAACACAAATTCATTTAATATGACTCTTTGTAAGTTACACTGTGAATTTAACATAACTGTGTTAAGAAAAGAGAGGCAGAAAAAGCCAATCTCCCAGAATGGAATTTCAGACCGTCAGGTTAATATGAAGTATTTTGGGGGGATATGAGGATCATCTAGTGAGCAACTCAAATCCCAACTTGTGGGTAAGCATTTCTGCATAAAATAGAGCCCAGAAATGCCCACAGTCCTACTGCTGACCACGGTCTGTTAGGTTAATTTCCTCTATTAATTGAATCACTAACATTCTTTCCTTCATCTAAATTGGAAACAGGAATTGTACTGAATGACTTTTCTACTCATATTTGTAATATGGGAAGAATTAGTGCTTCATTTTTCCCTTTTTTAAAAACTTCGACCAGTTCACAAAAGGACACTTATTTAAATAATATACAGGTAGTAATTTATGTGCTATAACCTATTTACATATAGTTAAACTCGTTATCAGAGTTCTAAAATTTTCTTGAAATTTTTTATCTTATAGGTCTAAATTCTATAAAAACATTGTCAGAGAAAGTGTAGAAAATGTTTATCAATACATGATTTCTTTTTTGTTTTCTTTTTGTTTTATGTAAAGTAAGTGGTCGCAGGACTATTTTGTTCTAACTACCTTAATGGGATTTTTTTGGAATATTTTTATAATCTGTAAAACATATATCTTCCATGCTAGAGAATAACCATATCATAATGAAAACATTAGCCTTCCTGTCAGTTTTCAACTTTTTAATCTTTTAGAATTTAGATCAAATTCTCTGCTTGAATTGACAGTCCCTGCCTAATCCCTCCAAATTCTGGGAGCTTTATATATTATCATCTTAGCGTTTAATGGAATGTAACTCTACATAGTGCAGACATAAATCCAAAATGCCTATAATTAAAGAGAATAAACTCATTTTTTTAGGGATGCACATTCATACCTAAGACTTCACCCAAATTAGTTAAGGAATTTCCTAAAATATAATAAAATACTTTTGTGATTTCCTCCATGTTTCTCTCAATTACGTAGGGTGCCTAGTTTGAGGGGTATTTACATATGAAATATTTACCTTCCTTGCAATCATTTATTTAGCTAAGGAAAAAGATATTATCTGTAATTTTAAAAAGTGCTTAGGAGCTAAATAAATATTCCTCACCCTCTTTGGTCAATCTATTTAGAAGAATGACTTTTTAAAATTCACCTGACTCCATTAGTAGCAGCTGTCAATCAGCCTAAAATTATCTACTGATTATTAATGCATCATTTCAAGCCAAAAGGGGCTTGATCCATCAGGAAAGCATGGGTTTATTAGTGTGAAAAGGCTCTGCTAACCAAAAAGGTCAGTCGTTATTACATAATAATAATATTGACTGGACATAGAATACCCTGGATTTTAATGTTAGGAAAGGGTGTGAAGTAAAGTGGTCTGTGCCCATGGAATCAATATCCTTTCCACTTCTCAGCTGCATGTGCCTACATTCAGAATGAAGGTACTCATCATTATAGGATATGATTTAGATAATTTAATAAGGTGTGAATGAGATTTCTGTGGAAACAAGGATTTCCTTCAGACTAGCACTTGATTTGGTTTCTTTGTGCTTCAATACAAACTACAAATCCTCACAATGCTCTTTCTAAATTTCTATTGGATTTTTAAAAAGCTTAGAGAAAAGTTCATGAGATTCTTAGATTAAGGTAGCTAAATAGAAATACTTTTATTGGTGTATATTCTGAAGATGTTTATCATTTATGTGTACTACTTAAATGTTTCCTGATCCTTCACAGCCAAAGTACCATGAATATTAGAGCTGAAAAACTGAGAAAATATAAATATTTACATATCAATTTCAGCTTTATAAGAAGCCATTTTTGTGCTACTACTGGAAGATGTTTGAGTATTTAACTTTCTCCTTCCTTGCAGACAGAATATATATATATATGCATATATATACACACATACACTAATTATAATTATATAAATTAATATATACTTATATATTTACATGTAATTTATCATACATATATTTTACCAATATACTTATTAAACATAATTTATTATTTACTAAGATAGAATATATATATCTTGGTGAAAAATATATATATATTAGTAAAAATACTCATGCCTGAAAGCTGACAGCAAATTGAAATCCTGTAAAAGCATAAGGATAGCAATCAAATTAATCTTCTTAAAATATTTCTAATCATAATCCTTCCCTGTCCCCAAAACCTTATTCATGAATTCCATTTAGATAAGTAAACAAAAGTTCCACCAACTCCTTAACCAGATGTTCAAAGCTCTCCATGGTATATGCTCAACCTCTGTTGGCAAATACTTCTCACTCTGTCCTTTTACAATATACATGTCTTGTATCATCATAGTAATTTTTTTCATTTTATTTTCCCTTCTCAAAATGGTCATCCCTGGTTTTTTTACATGTCTGAATTGTACCTACCCTCCAAGGGCAAGCATAAATGTCACTTTGACCAGAAGCCTGCCCTGATTTTATCTGGAGGCATTTATTTCTCATGCTTCTAAACTTTCAAAGGACTTTATTTATGCCTCTCTCACTACAGTCATTACTTTTTATTTTTTTACTGTACTTATTTCCATTATTAGCCATTACTTTAAGCACAGCCAGTATCTAAGCATGATTGACCTTTGTATTTTTCACAATGTTGTGCATAGTAGGTGCTCAATATATTATTGACTGAAGCAAGGCTATAATAGTAGAGAAGTCACCATGACAGTAACAGTAATGATTGCTTATCATTAACAGTAATTTGTAAGTGCTGAGAACTGGGTTAAGTAAGTACTTTATACTCACCAGGGAGAATCTAAAATTTACAAAGTGTAAAAATCAATTTATTTGACTCTAAATATTCTGGGTATATGTCTATCCAAAGTTACCACAAAATAATTTTAAGAATGATCAATAAAAAGATAAAAATATTTTTTAATTCAAAGTGAATATTATAACAATGTTTGCTACTTCTATGAAAGCTCAAAACCCTTAATGTTCATCACATTTTTCTATTTTGGGAAGATTTTTTAAATGATATACATCTTTAAAGAAAAGGTCATCAATTTCTGATGCTGTTCACAACCACAAAGCCTGAGAAGGTGAAGGGAATGCCGTTAAATGCCACTGAAGCTTAGAAAAGTGTTTTCAGACCTCATTCATTTCCTGTCAGTAAGGAAATATTGCGTTCAGACAATAGGAAAGAAACTAGTAATAGAAATTGCTGCAAATTCTGTTTGTGTTGATCCTTCAGGTTCAAGCCTTTCATTTCATGGGCTGCACCTGTTAAGAAGAGAGCTGGGGGAACTGGATTATTCATTTCTATAATTAAAGAGGTACCCAGTCATTGAAATATAATGCCTTTCTCTGTGACTGACAGCGGCTATGATTGGATGTTAGCAATGGGCCACATGGAAGATGAATTCAGGTAATATCCAATTTTTTTTTCCTCCTTCTCTCAGAAATGTCTCAAATTGACACTAATTTGATAGTCTCAAATCCCAGAGCCCCTTGGATACTGAGAATGGAATGTAAAGAAATTCTCCTTGGTGTCAGTCAGTAACTCTCTTTTCTTCAGGTTACAAAAGGTGATTGACAGGAAGAGAAGGCCTGCTCACTGCTACAACAGAGATGAACTTGAAAACTGGATTGGCAGACATCTGCTCTGGATTTTTTTTTTTTTCTAATTGGGATACCAGTGATGACGAAGAATTGATGATAAGAGTTCATGGGAAGACAGATACCTTTAACAACCACTTTCAAAGTCAGAGGGCACAACAGAGAAGCCCCAACCAAAATAAAGCCAGGGTTCACTGAACACATTTTCCTTCTTCCTTTTAGCCATTCACTTAACACCAAATTAAAGATTAGAGGTAAAACTACAAAGACCCCTACTCTAGGTCTAGGACTAGGACTGTGTCTTAGGACTTCCCCATAAAATATAGTATCCCAAACACTTCACCCTTTGCACACTGTGAATGAGGAATAAATAAACACAAGTTGAGTAAAAGAGAGTAAAAAAACAGAGAATACAATCTTCCTCAAAAACAAAAACAGGAAAGCAAGTTGCCTATTTGCAGTATTTTAAGTGAACTATAGATGACCCTAAAGAGGCCACACATACACACATGCACACTATAGGTACCAGAGGTTAAGGACCTCTGCTCACTGGAGCAGAATTAGATGCAGCACCTCTCAGTGCACATTACTTCGCCTTGGTCAGGTGAATCTTTGCACACCAGGCCAGGTCTGGCCAGATCTCATCTTGATACTTCTGCCATTATCTGGAAACATTTGCATGATATATGTTTCAGGGACTATTTATTCAATAGCAATAAGGCTAATTTCTCAACGAGAGTTAAGTGTTCAGGTATTACAAAAACTACATCCAGCACCCTAGAAAGCAGTTTTACCCAAAATAAAGCACTTTCCAAACACAAGAAAATCATACCAGAAAAAGAAATATACTAGTTTAAATTTCCAATTAATTCATTACCTGGTTACAAGCATTAGGGAGGAAGTATGAGGCATACAGGTTTCTGAATATTAACTCCATGTGTTTTCACTGCCTTACTATCAGCACCTAGAAGACTTCCTAGTATATAGCTGGCTTACAATTACTTGTTAAACTAATGAATATGCAAAAAATATTCAGAATGCTGCACCATCTCCCAGATACTGTTCAGAGCTGAGGTGATCCAAACTAGCCCCGAAAGAGAAAATACCCTGGGTATTTCCAGTTCCATATTGGCTTCTAGTACTCACATTTCTAACTTGATTGTTTTACAAAACCCAAACAGGGCTTGTTTAATTAGCAGCAAATGTTGCAAACTGCTAAAAATACAACTTCAGCTGAAACCCTTGCCCTTTTCATCTCCACCATCTTATTCAATCTTATGTTACATCTTCTTTTGTTACAGGGCCTTCCTTTTAAATCCTCTGAGGAGAAAGTATGCATTGGGAGTTGTATTTGAGTTGCATGTACCACCTGAATGCAATTCCTTAAGAACTTGTGTGCTATTGTCTATTGTAGAAAATAGCCCATCAAGCCTGCTAAGACAAAGAATTCAAGGCGAAGAACAGATTGCTGAGCTTTCCAAAGATACAATTACCCATCCCATGGCTAGATCATCTTAGCATAGATAAGAACAAGACTGTCAGAGAGCTGAAATGATGTTCTGCCATCTCCCAGTTACACCAACAGGTGCACAGAGAAAATGTATCCACTCATTTATTCAGCAAATATTTATTGAACATTTACTTCAGGTAAGCTCTGTGCTATGATCTTGGCTAAAGAAGTGCATACACAGTTCCTGCAAGGAACTCCCAGTCTGGGAGTGGAGATACAGGGGTAATCCTTGGTCAAGTTTCTCTCTATGGGACAGAAAATGTCTGCCAAAAATTGGCAGACAAGAAATGACTTTGTCTTCCACTTCACCCAAAAATAAAGATGAAAATCACAAAGTTTCACTATTAAGTTAGTCACAGTAATTTCTGTGTGCCCAGACATTACAAACCAACTCAAGTAAACAAGTACTGTGAGAAATATATAATACACCAAAGTTCCTATTAGAACTCCCTTTATCCAAAAACTATTCCTTTGCTCAGTTTTAAGGTTGCTACCAAGTAATTGTCTTCTATTCCTTAAACCTGCCTCAAATGAGCTAATGCAATCATGACTATAGATTTCACCACTGCTAATCATTCTGCCCCAGGGAACGTATCCAGACAGGTGAGATTTTCTCCACCTTCTTTTGAATTACTCACCTGGTAACCCTTCTTCATCACCCAAACCTTCAAAAAAAAAAAAAAAAAATGCAGAAAGCCTAAAACTGCTTATATTTTAAAATTCGTCACTAGTAAGAGCTAAAACAAATGATATTTGAGTTAAATACTGTTTATTATCACCTGGAGTATGTAATAAATCAACAGCAGAAAAACGCTTTGACGAGTCTCCATCCCTCATGACCCAGAACATCATAGAGAACCACAGTCAGGTTCAAGATGGCGACAGAGAAGGACGGCCCCCCGCACCACTCAGCTCCCACAGACACACCCAGTCTACAACTACATGTGGAACAACGTCCTCTGAAAAAAACCTGAAGGCTGTGGGTCCAGAAACTCCTCGGTGAAGGACGGAAGGCCCACATCAAAGCAGGTAGGAGAAGCTGGGACACAACTTCCCCATACACCCTGGCCCCAGCTCCGCGACCCAGTCAGAAGGGAACCCGAAAGCCGGAGCTTCTTCCTGAGGAGCGAAGGCTTTGAGCCCCACCTCACGCACCCCCAACTTTTAGGACCTGCACCTGAGAGATGAGCCCCCGAAACACCTAGTTTTGAAAACATCAGGGGTCATGTCCGCGACATACACAGGGTATTATCAGGGATCTGAGAAAAGAGCTGGCAGTTCGGACTCACCTGCCCCAGGGCGCGGCGTGGAAGCGGCTCGAGGGAGAAGAGCCCGGAGGGAGAAGCGCCCAGGCTTTGTGCAGAAAAGGCTCATTTGCTCATCTTGGAGCGTCAGCCTGAGGGGCAGGTGGCTGATTTGACGCGCATTTGACGCCCGCTGGGTGCCCTCTATGGTCGGAACCAGGGCGCAGCCTTTGCCTCCTCAGCTTTGCGCAAGCCCGCAAGCGCCATTTTTCTTTTTCTTTTTAACTCTAGGCTTTTTTTTTTTCTTTCTCTTTTTTTTTTTTCCTTTTTCTCGTCCTGGTGGGGGCCATCGCTGCATTCTCATTCTACCGCCCTCCAGAGCACCAGCATCTCTCAGAGGGGAATTTTTACACGCAACTGGTGCCCAGGTTTTAGTTTCTGGCGTCTGGGTCTTTGCAGCAGCTGCCCAGGGGCTGCCTCTTGTTCGCCTGGTCCTGATAGGGGGGTGGGGCTTGCATTCCTGGGCCCCACGGGCCTGTAACAAGCGAAGAGATCGTGCTTAAAAGGCTACCACCCCTAGGGCAACACACACACGACTGACTTTAACACACCCCCAGTCTTTCTGTGAAAGAGGCCTGTTTGCCTGTCCAGAAGCTTCAGCCTGAATCTTAAAGGAAAAAAAAAAAAAAAAAAACTCATTGTTACAGAGAACGGATTGGTGGATGTCAGAGGTGGGTGGAGGTGAGCGAATGGGCAAAAGGGTGTCAAAAGGTACACGTTTCCAATTATAAAATACATAAGTCAGGGGTATGTAATGTACAGCCTGGTGACTATAGTTAATAATTCTGTATTGCATATTTGAAAGTTGCTAAGAGAGTAAATCTTACAAATTCTCTTCACAAGAAAATAAAATTTTGTTAACTATAGTGATGAATGTGGTCTAGATTTATCATAGTGATGATTTCACTGTATACACAAATATCAAATTTCACTGTATACACAATACCTTGTACACCTAAAACTAAAGTTATATATCAATTATACCTCAATTTAAAAAAAGAACCATAATTAGGCCTAACCCAAGGAAGAAAGTCACTTTTGATTTCAGCAGTTTCTCAAAATTGTCAGGTAGGCAAAGAAAAAGCAATCAAATCTGGTGAACTAAGTGATAATATGCATGGTCTTATAAAAGGAGCCTCCAATTCCATCTTCTCAGTAAGTCTTGCAAGAGAAGGTCATTGCTGGGATGAATCTTTCGTACTCAATAGGAATTAGCCAGGAAGAGGAGAGACAGAAAAAAAAGGAAAGGAAATTGATTCAGTAGGACAAACAGCACATGCCAAGGCATACTAAACAGCATTAAAGTATGAGAGAGAAGAGAGAGACGTCTCACTATGGGCACAAAAAAAGTTGAATCTAGCTAAAGTATATATGTAAATTGAGACATGTGAGGCGGCAGAAGTAGAATGGCAGTAGAATGTACAGCAAGTTAGACAAAGAATAGAGAGGTAAGAAGTTCAGTAGGTAGGTAGATAGGAAGCAAGTTTGGGCAAATTCATGAGGATCTTATGAAACTTTGATATGAAACTTGAACTTGATCCACAGGATGGTGACCCATGAATAATTTTAAATCAGCCTCTCAGATCTGTGATTCAGAGAGATCATTGTGATTCCAGTGTGGATAGAGGGGTAGAGACTGATAAGGCTGAAGACAGTAAAGAATCAGGTAGTTCTAAAATTGACTGAATATAAGCATGGAAAGAAGCTGGTAGTTTTGAAAATATTTAAATGATAGAGAATCTGTAAGGGGAAGGAAAGTGTTGAATCAAGTGTGTTTTCAAGAGAAATGTTACTAAAGTTTAACAGTCTTCCTGTTAGAAAGTGTCTAAGTCTAAATGAAAGTATACTCCTTTTTTTTTTTTCTTTTAGAAAATATATTCTTAGAGGATCTTATATCAGCTTGGCTGCACTCATTTCCCAATAAGCAAGTCTTTTCATAGGATAAAAAAAAACCCAAAAAACTTCAGCCTTATAATTAAATCCAAGTGCACGAAAAAGGAGAAATAATTAAACATAACCCAAATAGAATAAATTACCTGTTAATTGTTTTACATGTTCTTTGCAATCCATACATTTGTTCTTTTTTGGGTAATTTAATAGGATTTATTATTAACTACAGTAAAATATACCCATTTTTCATTGTATAGTTCCATGAGTTATGACAAATGTATACACTCAAGTAAACACAACCAAAATAAAAATATAGAATGTATCCACTACCTCAGAACATTCTCTCTCTTTAACATCAATCTCACCACCACCCTCAGCTCCAGACAGCCACTGATCTACTTTATGCCACTATCAATTAGTTTTGGCTATTGAGGATTTCCACATAAATAGAACCATACACTATGGACTCTTTGTATCTGACCTCTTTCACTCAGCATAAAGTTTCTGAGATTCATCCATGTTGTTGAATATATCAGTAATCTCTTTCTTTCTTGTATTACTGAGAAGTATTCTATTGTATAAATGCACCGTAGATTATCTACTGTCCTGTTGTTGTATATTGTGGTTGTTTCCGGTTTTTGACATGAATAAAGCTGCTTGTACATTCATGTACAAGACTTTTAGTAGCTATACGTTTTGCTCTAGAATCCTCACGGTTATCTAGGTACATAATCATCCTATTTGAGAATAAAGACAAATATACTACTCCCTTTCAAATTTGTATACCTATTATTTTTAATTGCCTCATTGCACATGTTAAGAACTCCAGTGGTGAGAGTAGATCTTGTCTTTTTTTTTCCAGTCTTAGAGGGAAAGAATTATTATTGATTTTCAACTATTAAGCCAGCTTTGCGTTCCTCAGATGAATCTCAATAGGACATGATATATTATTGTTTTTATATTGCTGGATTCAATGTATTAATATTTTCTTAAGGATCCTTTGTATTTATGCTCATGAGGGATATTTGTCTCAATTTTCTTTTCTTATAATTGTTTATCTGGTTTTGATGTTTCTGGCCTCATAATGACCATTTTTGAATGGACATTGGACATTTTAAATGTTACACTATGTGTCTGAATTTTACTCTTACTTAAAAGAGTTGAGGTTTGTTTTATCAGCAGTGAAGTCGCTTGAAGATCAGCTTTGTCCTATTGATGCTCTTTTACTCTTTCCTTTCTCCCGTCCCTTCCTCCCTTCCTCCCTCCCTCCCTCCTTCCCTCCCTCCCTCCATTCCTTCCTTCCTGCCTTCATTGCTTCCTTCCTTCCTCATGGTCCCCATTGCCCAAGCTCATCACCCCCTACTCACACACAATGTGTTGGATAAGCACCCTGTTTATTTGTATATTATCCTGTAAAATGATTTTTTATTTTGCATAATTGGCCCATGCTATACATCTGCTTCTTGTCTATTTTTTAAGCACTATGTTTCTAACATGTATTTATGTCGCTATGTGGACATATTTATTTATTTATTAAAGTATAGTTGATTTACAATGCTGTGCCAATCTCTGCTGTATAGAAAAGTGACTCAGTTTTACATATATATACATTCTTTTTTAAATATTCTTTTCCATTATGGTTTATCCCAGGAGATTGAATACAGTTCCCTGTGCTATACAGTAGGACCTTGTTGTTTATCCATTCTAAATGTAATAGTTAGCATCTACCAATGCCAAATTCCCAGTCTGTCCCTCCTCCACCCTCTTCCTTGGCAACCACAAGTCTGATCTCTATGTCTGTAAGTCTATTTCTGTTTTGTAGATAGGTACATTTGTGCCATATTTTAGATTCCACATATAAGTGATATCATATGGTATATGCCTTTCTCTTTCTGACTTACTTCACTTAATATTATAATCTCTAGTTGCATCTGTGTTGCTGCAAATGGCATTATTTCATTCTTTTTTATGGCTGAGTAGTATTCCATTGTATATATGTACCACATCTTCCTTATCCATTCATCTGTCAATGGACATTTAGGTTGCTTCCATGTCTTGGCTATTGTAAATAGTGCTGCTATGGACATAGGGTTGCATGTATCTCTTTGAATTATAGTTTTGTCTGGATATATGCCCAGGAGTGGGATTGCTGGATCATATGGTAATACTATTTTTAGTTTTCTGAGGAACCTCCATACTGTTCTCCATAGTGGCTGTACCAACTTACATTCCCACCAGTAGTGTAGGAGGGTTCCCTTTTCTCCACACCCTCTCCAGCATTTGTTATTTGTAGACTTTTTGATGATGGCCATTCTGACCAGTGTGAGGAGATACCTCATTGTAGTTTTGATTTGCTTTTCTCGGATAATTAGTGATGTTGAGCATCTTTTCATGTGCCTACTGGCCATCTGTATGTCTTCTTTGGAGAAATGTCTATTAAGGTCTTCTGCCCATTTTTCCATTGGGTTGCTTGTTTTTTTGTTGTTGAGTTGTATGAGCTGTTTGTATAATTTGGAGATTAAGCCCTTGTCGGTCACATCATTTGCAAATATTTTCTCCCATTCCATAGGCTGTCTTTTCATTTTTTTGTTTGTTTGTTTTTATGGTTTCCTTTGCTGTACAAAAGCTTGTAAGTTTGATTAGGTCCCATTTGTTTATTTTTGTTTTTATTTCTATTGCCTTGGAAGACTGACCTAAGAAAACATTGGTATGATTAATGGACATCTTTTTGTGTTTTTTTTCCTAGTGCTGTACAGTATCTCTATAGGGTCTCACGTTTTCTTATCCACTCTCATAAACTGGACACCTAGCTTTTCTCCAGCTCCTTATAACCACAAACATTACTCTGAATAAGAACCTCATTCAAATCCCCTTGTAGACCTGTGAGAAAACTTCTGTTGGACATAGGAGTGGGACTTAGGGGTTATATAGCATATATAAGAATATTTAATTTAACAAAATCAGTGCCATATTGCTCTCCAGGATGTCACATTACACTCCCATTAATACAGGAGGGTCATTATAAACCCATGTCCAACTTTCTAATTTTTGATAATAAAAAGAATATAAGGTGACATCACATTGTTCTTTTCCTCCCTCTGAAAGATATTTTCTTTCAGTAGAAAACAAGATATTTGGCATTATTTATTTTTCTTTTTTTTACAGGAAACACAGGGTAGATTTTGCGTAACTTAGAAACCCAAAGGAAAAAGCATTCTGTTGTAGACTGATTGTTTTATCACAAAGAGGCTGTTGTAGACCTAATGAGGGAGTAAAACATGGAAATGGACTACACCAAGAGTTTGTTCCCTGTACTGCCACCTTTCAAAAGAACAGAGAATATTTAACGTACTCCTTCTAATTACATAGGAGAATGAATCACAGTTCTTTAAATGTAATAAAATGAACAATTTCTAAAAGAAGGAAGCTACTCCCTGACAGACTTATCTAAAATGGGGCAGAAAATTCAGCTTGGTTTAGGATTTACAAGAAAACTATCCATAAATTCAACTAATTAAAAATATATATTAAGTACTATGAAATTGTTGACATGGAGGCAAACATACATCATTAAGTTTGAAGGGTTTTTACCTTTCAAATCTGCCCAAATATTATCCATTAACAGCAGTTCTGAAAAATATCTTTTTTGAAAAATAACAATAGTGCTTCTGAAGTAGGAATCCATTTTTTCCATAATTTCTTCCTCAAACTAATTGATATAATTAGAATTCTAAATTACCAGTTTAATTTATAGGTAACTCAAATTATTTCATCATTAACATACTTATATTTCCAATTTTTAAATGGATAGAATTGATTATTGACCAGAAAAATTATCACCTTTACATATCAATAGTTTATAATAATAGTTTGTTTTTTCTTCACTGATGATAATATAACTATATATGATATATAAACAAATTTCACAATCTCATTCACCTCTGCATCTCCAGTGCTCGTAACACTGGTATAGAGTTTATGTTTAATAAATATTTTCTAAAAGAATATATTTCAATATGTACTTCTGATATCAAAAGTGTAATGGATCTAGTGTTGGGATTTATGGGTTTTAGTTCTGAATCCTTCATTTATGAAGCAAGTGTATACTCAAATTCTGTGTGATCAACCTACCTCTGCTGGGCAATGAGATTATTTCAAAGCTGTTCTATTTCCATAATAGAAGTGGTCTGGCTCTTTTAGTAAGGCATATTTTAAAAGAAAAAGCTATTCAACAGAAAGGCAGCTCCATGAAAGAGCTCCAAGCATGGATATCACATGATTCCTTTTGAAAGAAATAATCCTAAGAAATAGGATAGAGGTAAGGCACATGAAGGCTTCAGACAGTAGGTAATAAGTGGTTTTGGGAACCTGTCAAATGGATCTGAAGCGAGCTCAGAAATGAGAAGAAAGTAATTGCATTTACCTAGCTACAAATGTAGTTTAAGAGACTTAAAATGGGACACTACAGTTAAGAAGAGGTTGAGATCTCAAATCAATAGGATTAAAATTACCCTGTCTGTGTTACCTTGAGCATCCTCATCTGCAAACTGGAAATAATAATGACAATATTATCAATCACTGTGGGTTATTGTGAAGATTGATAAGTTAATGCATATAAATTTCATGACTTGCTAATACTCTCAATAAATATTAACTGTTATCATTGTAATTTGTAGCTACCTTTTAAGGCATCAACATTAACGCATATATTCTGACTTCTATTTACTTTAACCCCTATTCTCAAACATTGTAATGCAATGGACTTGCAAGAACCTGCATATGAACTGTGTGTTTATAGTTGTCAGTCTCCCATTTCTTAAAAAAGCATAAGATAGGGATAAGCCACCTTAAAACATCCCTTGGTAGCAGCTGTTCTAAGGCCTACCTTACAATACATGTACTACGTATATCATGTTACATAAACAAAGTATGGGTTATTCTGCCTTCTGAAAACTAAAGTATATAGCAAGTTCAAATCAACATTTTATGTGAAACCACGGAGATCTGGATGAGGAAAAAAATTATATATATATATGAATAAAATACATATGTTATATATATTATATATACATATTTCCTTCTCATTATCTCTCTCCATGAATTATTTTCAAGCTGTCAATACGTACAATGGCCAAGAGGGAATTATTTACCTGATTCTAAAGTCTGTTTATGCATTTTTCAGGAGCTAGCAAGTATCACATTATATTTTCCCTTTTCTTTACCAAACGCTGTCTGACACATCTTCTTCTATTTAAAAATCAAAAAGCTCACCCAAGAAACTGCATCATTCCCTTGGGCATGAATATCTGTAACAAATATACCAGTACTTTGGTTGCAAAGAGAATTAAGGATGCATTAGCTATTTAGCATTGCATGAATGACAAGCACACTCACACCTCAAATGTATTGTAGAACAGAACAGAAAATGTAGCATTTTCAGGATCAACTGCTTTGGTAATTTGACATTAATAGCAATGATGGGTGCACACTGAAGTGTTCTTGAAAAATAGGGGTCCCTTCTGTGATATGATATTTATCTGACTTGTAAGATAAACCCCTCAGAACAATGCTATACATACTAAAAGCTTTCCGGAGCAGAACACAACAACATGTGTCAAAAGGCAAACATCTGGGGGGCTTCCCTGGTGGCGCAGTGGTTGAGAATCTGCCTGCCAATGCAGGGGACATGGGTTCGTGCCCCGGTCTGGGAAGATCCCACATGCCACGGAGCAACTGGGCCCGTGAGCCACAATTACTGAGCCTGCGCGTCTGGAGCCTGTGCTCCGCAACAAGAGAGGCCGCGACAGTGAGAGGCCCGCGCACCGCGATTAAGAGTGGTCCCCACTCGCCGCAACTGGAGAAAGCCCTCGCACAGAAACGAAGACTCAACACAGTCATAAATAAATAAATAAAAGAACGTGAATTTCTTAAAAAAAAAAAAAAAAAGGCAAACATCTGGATGATCACTGACCTGGATTACCATTTCTAGAATTTATCTTAAAAAATAAGAGAGAGGTGAACAAGGATGTTTCTTAGACTACAATTACAATCCTAACAACAACAGCAACAAAAGTGGAAACAATATAATTCTTCGAGTGAGAACTGATTAAGAGAACTAAAATAATACGTGCTAGAAATACTATGTAAGCAACAAAAATTATTTGTGGAAATAGATGTATATAAATATATTGACAATACATTCAGACACAGATAAGTTTTTATGAGATTTGTATATATATGTATGTGTGTGTATATGTATATATATGCATGTATATACATATAAATATATACACACACTGATTTGAAAAGATGTTTACAATATATATGTAAAGCAAACCACCCAGAGTTTTTCAGCTGTCTGTGGTACTGTTTTCTTCTAAAAGTCAATTACAACATTTACAGTTTCCATGTAGCATACTGTGGAAAATCCAAAATCCCACCACTTGTCTTTTCAAAGGGCATCTTTCCCTAGTCAAGTATTTGGAAAAACAGGAAATGGGCCTCAACTTTGCTTCTGAATCAGTGTATACAGCAGCTTTGAAAATTTTATTTAATTTTTGAGTAGTGAATATATTCACGAGCTTGAAGTGTCAAACTACGGAAACATATGCAGAAAAACCTCTCTTTTTTTATCTTTTTACTTTCAACTTACCTTTGTCACTGTATTTGAAGTGAATTTCGTGCAGACAGCATATTGTTAGATCATGTTTTTCTATACACTCTATCAATCTCTATATTTTAATTGGCATATTTAGATCATTTACATTTAACATAATTATTGATATATTATGGCTTAAGGCTGCCATTTTATATTTGTTTTCTGTTTGTTTCCTCCACTTCTCTTATGTTATGGTACTGTGGTTATTTATTCATTATTTAGGGTTCATCTGGATTTTGCCTATAGCATTTTATGTAATTTTCTTAGAGGATACTCTGGGTATCACGATGTAAGTATATATTTACCACAATCTACCAGTATTGACATTTTACAACTTTGAGTCAAGTATAGAAACGTTACCTCATTTAGGTTCTCTTATCTGCCCAGCTTTTTAATTATAATTGTCTTAAGCATTTCCTCTACATACATGGAATACCGCATCAGATGATGATATAATTTTTGCTTCAACCACAAATTTGATTGAATAAACTCATAAGAAGTGGATTAATTTCTTATACATACCCCTTTTTACTCATGCCAACATTCTTCCTTCCTTTCTGACCTTCCAAAACTTGTTTTGTTACCATTTCCTCCTGTTTAGAGAACTTCCTTTAACCATTTTAAGGGTAGCTTTGCTAGCAACAAATTATCTTTGTTTTCCTTCAACTGAGAATGTCTTTATTTCCTCTTTATTCCTGAAGGATGGTTTTCACAGGATATAGACTTTGCTACTGACAGCTCTTTTAGTATTTGAAAATGTTGTGTTCCTCCTTGGGTATCCCCCATGCCTTCCTTGAGTCTGTAGGCTCCTCCCCTTTTCATAAGAGTTGTCTATAAATGATTACAAATTATCTTATCTTTTTTTTTTTTAATTTTAATTATTTATTTATTTATTTATTTTTGGCTGTGTTGGGTCTTCGTTTCTGTGCGTGGGCTTTCTCTAGTTGCGGCAAGCGGGGGCCGCTCTTCATCGCGGTGCGCGGGCCTCTCACTATCGTGGCCTCTCTTGTTGCAGAGCACAGGCTCCAGACGCGCAGGCTCAGTAGTTGTGGCTCATGGGCCTAGTTGCTCCGCGGTATGTGGGATCTTCCCAGACCAGGGCTCGAACCCGTGTCCCCTGCATTGGCAGGCAGATTCTCAACCACTGCGCCACCAGGGAAGCCCCAAATTATCTTATCTTTATGCAAAGCAATGTGTCTCATGTTTAAAGCTCTCCCTTTGGTATCATGTCCAGGGAGCCCTGCCTTTGTCAACAAAATTGCTCAGTGAGACTCTTTCCTAAACAAGATATCCACTCCAGTACATAATCTTTAAGAAAATGGAAGCCTGGCAACCAATTTCATAGCATTTATTTTTCTATTTTATGTAACAACTTTTTATAAAGTTACAATTGTTATAATAAAATTGCCTTTAAATTAATTTTAAAGAATTTATGTATATACTGATGTATGCATATTAAAAAATCTCAAAAATGGTTCTCAGTTCTTGTGATGCATTAGAATAATCTGCAATGCTTTTTAAAAATCCTGATGCTGGGGTTCTAAACACATAGATTCTGATTCAGTTTTCTTGAGTGTTTCCCAAGCTTTGTATTCTCCCATTCACAAAGGTCAGAATCTCAAGTCATCTTGGATTCCTCTTGCACCTTCATTTTCTTATAACTAATTCCTGTATATGCTTTTGTGGGATTCTTTTCAATATCTATTTTTCCTTTCTGTATTGCCTATCACTATGCTAATTCAGACTCTCATTACCGTTTACTAGAATTACCATAATAACATCCCCCTAAATATTCTCTCTAATTTTTCTCAGGCCATTTCATCTATAACTAAAATGAGTAATAGTTACTATTTACTGAAGATTTCTAATATGCCAGGCATAGTGCTAGATATATGTCATTTATATTGACAATGCCCTTTAAATAGAGATTTTATTTTCTTTCCCAAGGTGGAAACTGAAGCACTGAGAGATTAAGAACCATGTCTAAAAGTGGCAGAACTGTGAGTAAAATCCAAATCTGTTTGATTTTCAAATGTCTTCCACTAAAACATTTCTTCTGTCTCTCATTCTCATTCTCATTCTTATGCTGTATGAGATGCTTTGTTGTTTTAAAATTAGATGTTTCCTTAAGCTTCTCTAGTGTACTGCCTGCTCCCTGAGGACAGGAATTTTATATGCTTTCACACAAAAACTGTCCTGGAAATTTTTCTGACTTTAAATCATTTAGTGAAATGTAAATAATAGAATAATTCACAAGACAAATTTTATTTGAAATTTGCAGCATTAATTTTCTATTTTCTCTGAGATTATATTTTCCTTTTAAGTCAAACATGATCTTTCATCTTTGAATTATTAATTTGCTTAGAATACCCATTATTTAAATATGGTGTAAAGATGAATGTCAGCTCCTTCATAATAAAATCTCCATTATTCCAAATTAGTGAATGAAAATATTATGAATGAGATTATTTAGCTGCCAAAAATGACCCTTCAAAATTAAAATTATCTTACATGGAGATTAGATATTATCGACATAGCCTAAGGCACATATTATTTTTACAAGCATAAAAAAAATTACTTTAAGAAGTAGAAATACAATTTTGCACCTATTATATTATCCTAGTTATATGTAAAATATGCACAGCAAAAGGACTGGACGGATATGGCACTGAAGTGTTAAGTGTTTGCAGGACAGTGGGTGAGTTTTTTTCGTATCTTTGGCCTTTCTGCATTTTTGAATTTTTTAAATGATAAATATATTTAATACTTGAATGGAAAATAGAAAGTTTATTTTCAAAAGAGTAGCATATTAAAAATAATTACATATTTTCCCCAAAAAATCAAAGGTAAATAACTTAGGAAAACCAAACGAAGCTTGTGCTTTCACTTTTTAAGGATCATAATCAAACAACCAAACATGATGAGGGTGAGAGCCAAGTAAATTTTATCATTGACTGAAGAAAGTTAGAATTTTGGCCAAGATGTGTAAAGTTTCAAAATACCATAAATTTTGAAATAAGGGAATGATGAAAAAAATGAGACAGGACCCAAGAAATATCCTTACCATATGATCTGAACAGAAATTTACTAAAACTATCATAGCCCAAGGTCCTGTTGGGTTACTATTTTTTTGGTACAACAATACAAAACCCACTGGAAAATGGCACTATTTATGCTATGTGAGCCAGAGGAGGAATATCTAAATCACAATAAAATTATTTTGATATATGTCACCTAAACATCTACACTATTTACTAGTAAGTTTAACCATTTTTGTAGAAATAGTGATCTAGTTTCATTACTACAAGACAAATATTATTAGTATAGAATAGATTAAAATACTGTAAAGAAATTTTAAAGTTTGCTCATTAACCATTCCCTGATAATCTATCGATAAAAAATAAAATATGAGCATACCAATTATAAAATTTTCATTAAGTAATTTTACAGATATTTACTGAGCCCCTAGTATGAATAAGGAAAGTACATATTCCTGACAGGGGGCAGAGTATCTGTAAATATCCTGAAGCAGAAATCTTCATGCATACGAAAAGCTGAAAGAAGCCAGTATAATGGAGCGTAGTGTGAATGAGAAAGGAAAGTTCAGTGACGTAGGACCTTGTAAACAACATTCAATAGAAGAGAATTACAGAACATAATTCACCTTTCAAATGATGTATTATGATAAACCCATGTAATTGGGGGTGGGGGCAGGTATATTACATAATTTGTTCAAGCCAAAAGGATGGCCACCGTTTAAACTCACCTCTGCTTACTACATGCCACCCAATTACCTTGCCTTAGCACTCTACCAAGCTGTTGCTCTGTCTTCCGTAAAGAGGGTATTATGTTTGGTGCTATCAGTAGAGAAGACGGGCCTGTCACCTAACACACTTTTCAAATATATGATGATGTCCTTTCCGGTCTGTTTCCTGCCCTCACCAAAGTCATGTCCCATGCCTGAAAAGCAAGATGACAGGTCTCTTGCTTCACTATCACAAACTCAGCCATTGTCTCCCAAATCACTGATACTTTGCGTGGTTTCTGGGTATCCAGTGTTTGAGACCTGACCTAGACCAGAAATCCTGTCACTCTTCTCTCAGCCAAGTTTTCCAGCATGGACTCCCCCACCTTTCTAAAGAGTCTTCTTTTTAAGTATTCTCTATTACATTAAAAAAAGTTCTTCCCCCTCTCCAAAAACCAATTCTGTATACCAAGGGCACGACGCAACATTTTGTAATCCACTGAGACAAATAAAGCCCTATTGCTCTGCATTTGTATATCTGAGAACGCTATGTTAATGACTCTTCACAAGATTTTGAAAGCATAGTAATTTAAAATTTTAACTTTAAAAATTAAGAAAGCATTTTTATGATAAAAAAGATTAAAAACCTACCTTATATTACACACAATCATGTAAACATACCATACTTGACTTTATATGAAATTAAGATTATAGGGAAATATAGTCATAATGCATAGAAATTAACACAAATAATGGAAAAAGAACTCTCTGGGTCAAATGGGCCATAATTGTGTTAAATTATTTTTAACTTAACAGTATATTTTAAACACCCAAACAGTGTTGAGGGAACAATATGTATTTGACTAATATTAATGGGTGAGTTGTGTTAGGGAATGCAAAAGATAATAAGTAGGGGAAAAGTAGTACCTAGCATTTATTGAGCATTACTATACACCAGACACTACAAATGTTCACAATAACATCATGAGGTAAGTATTATTATCTCCATTTTATAGAAAGAAAAAAAGCTAAAGAGAGAAATTTGCAATAGATTAAAGAGATTTTCATAAAAGGAAATACTGTGTGCTGTATGCTAAGTGAAAGAGACAACCTGAGGAAGGACATGCAGATAGCTAAGAGAGAATATAAATTGGGACAATGCACGTTTTGTGAATTAAATTTCATTTTTCATAGACCACTGACTTTTTAAAGACTAATCTGTAAAGTGAATTAAAGAATGCCAGTCTAAGAAAATTCTTAGCTTCAGTGAATAAATTCACAGTATTAGCACTGAACGGTGAGAAATCAAAATTGCTTCTCTTTGAGGTAATGGCAGATCTCATTTGATATAATTTTTAAAAAATTTTGTCCACCATGAAGATGCAAAAATCTGCCATACAGATTTGACTGTCTGTCAGTAGCTAACTAGATATTATACCCATAAAAAGTCACTTAATTTTCCTCAGAAATAAAATGGGAGAAGTACAGAGGACTGAAGAACAGCTGGATGTACCTTATAGAAGATAATAGTCTCAGTCACTCTTTTCTTCTTTGCTCTAAATTTATAGAGCTCTTGCGTTCCCCAGTCCTTTCTCTCTCTTTCTTTCTTCCTTATTTCCTTCCTTTTTATGCAGTTTTAATTTTTTTAATGTACTAATGATCAAATGCAAACGTTAGGAACAGGTAGTTTACTTTAGCTAAGTTTCTTCTCATGTTTGTTGACAATAGCAAAGAAAACGGAAAAGACTTTTCTAAAATTGGAATAAGTGATATAGTATCCATGGTTTTTCAGCACTGCTTTTGAAATTTGACAAGTTTCCGTTACAATTACAGCTATGCTAAAGGGATTCATCATATTACACAAGGTGGAAGAAGTTAGCAATCCTAGCCTAGTACATAGATGTTAGAAAAAGCAGAGTAATGTCAATCTCAAATAAAAAGATTCCATCTGGATCATCAAGTTCTTTTTTTTTTTTTTAATTTATTATTTATGTATTTATGGCTGTGTTGGATCTTCGTTTCTGCGCAAGGGCTTTCTCTAGTTGTGGCAAACGGGGGCCACTCTTCATCGCGGTGCGCGGGCCTTTCACTATCGCGGCCTCTCTTGTCACGGAGCACAGGCTCCAGACGCGCAGGCTCAGTAGTTGTGGCTCACGGGCCCAGTTGCTCCACGGCATGTGGGATCTTCCCAGACCAGGGCTCGAACCCCTGTCCCCTGCATTGGCAGGCAGATTCTCAACCACTGCACTACCAGGGAAGCCCTAGTTTTAGTTTTTTAAGACACTTCCATACTGCTTTCCATAGTGGCTGAACCAATTTACAATTCTACAAACTGCACAAGGTTTCCATTTTCTCCACATCATCACCAATCCTTCCTACTTTCTGTCTTTTTTTTTTTTTTTTTGAAATATTTTATTTATTTATTTATTTATTTATTTATTTATTTATGGCTGTGTTGGGTCTTCGTTTCTGTGCGAGGGCTTTCTCCAGTTGCGGCAAGCGGGGCCCACTCTTCATCGCGGTGCGCGGGCCTCTCACTATCGCGGCCTCTCCCGTTGCGGAGCACAGGCTCCAGACGTGCAGGCTTAGTAGCTGTGGCTCACGGGCCTTGTTGCTCCACGGCATGTGGGATCTTCCCAGACCAGGGCTCGAATCCGTGTCCCCTGCATTGGCAGGCAGATTCTCAACCACTGCGCCACCACGGAAGCCCTGGATCATCACGTTCTTTACACAAATTCTGTTACCTGGCAACTGGCAGAAGCATCTTTTGGTATTACAAAACATTAAAATATTTGTAACCTAAGATTAAAAGGTTTTCTTCCTAGGTTGTTCTCTTTCTAACTGCTATATTTTAACATAAAATATATGTTGCCGGTTTTCAAAAATGTCTTCAATAAGTCAAAGAATATAGAAGAAAGGGATCAATATTTAGAATATAGAATACAAATCTCTGATTTATCAGAATATCCTCAGAATCATATTTGTAATATGTGATTACTTGAGGGAATTTTAATTTTAAATATATGTCTTAGCTTGAAAAATATTAAACTACAAATTTTGTGGGTTTAAAATGGAATAAGGCACTTTCACTTCTGGTCAAGATGAAAAACAGGGACCAAATTTACTCTACTACCTGAATCAATAAAAAAAGGGAAAACATTAAAATAGCAGTTTTCAAGACTGGAAATCGGACAACCAAGGACAGTGATCCATGAGAGCTGGGAAACAATTAGATCAACCCTGTTTACCCCAGCTTACAGCCCTGAGAGTTTCCAGGCCGTGGTGCAGGGTACACAAACCCAACAAAGCCTTGCAGACTCCCTGAGTTGAGAAGATGAAGGTGAGAATTTAGAGAGACTCGGGTAGCTAAGCTTTATAGGACAGAGGACCAAAATGAAGAGTTGCAATGAAAGTGAACCGTGGAGCTCTGTGGAGGATTTCCTCCATGTATTCAGCTGAGTAACTATGGGAGGAAACTACCCAAGGCTGGAGAAAGAACCATTAGAAAAGTTTAGTAAGAACAGAGCCCTGTGCTCATCCAGGGCTGGGAACAGTGGCTATTCCTACCAGCCAAATTGGAGAACAATATAATTCAGGGAGCACTGGGTAGAGTACACAGAAGGATCTAGACTCACTAGTTGGGAATAATTAGACTAAGCCTTGCTCTGGTATAGTCTAACATATCTTACAAGTAAGAATGAAAAGGATCAAACTGTTTCTAAGTAATTTAATTGCATTCTATGGCTTAGCTCAAAAGTATATATAGGAATATAAAAATATCCAGCACCCAACAAAGTAAAATTCACAATTTCTTATGATTTTCTTTGTGAGCCAAAATTAGCAGCCATAAAAAAATCTCATTAAATTTAAAATGATTCAAGTCATGTAAAGTGTGTTGTCAAACCAAATGCAATAAATTAGAAATTAATAATAAGGACAAAAAGATATCTGGAAAAATCCCCAAACATTTGGAAACTAAATAATACATTTATACATAACCCATGAATCAAAGAAGAAATCAAAAGGGAAATTAGAATATAACATGAATTGAATGAAAGTTAAAACACAACCTTTTAACCTTTCTGGAATACCGCTGAAGTGGTTCTCAGAAGGCATTTATAGGAAAAACTACCTATATTAGAAAAGAAGAAAAGTCTCAAATGATCTTGCCTTCTATATTAAGAAACTAGAAAAAGAAGAACAGACAAAACCCAAAAAGGAAATAAAATAATAATAAAAAAGAAATAGAAAAACAATATAGAAAAATCAATGGAACAAAAAGCTTTTCTTTGAGATAAAAAAAATAAAGTGTCTCAAAAATGAAAGGTCTCTAGCCCAAGAGATTAGAATAAAAGAGAGAAGATACAAATTACCAACAAATATTGTGAATAATTTTATGCCTATAAATTGACAACTTAGATGAAATAGATATATTTCTTAAAAGATACAACTATAAAAGCCCACTCAAGAAGAAACCTGAAAATAAAAAGTCATGGAGATGTAATGTACAACATGGTAACTATAGTTAAAACTGTATTGCATATTTCAAAGTTGCTAAAAGGGGAGGATCTTAAAAGTTCTCTCACAAGAAAAAATGTCTATGTATGGTGACATATATTAACTAGACTTATTGTGTTGGTCATTTAGCAATATATACAAACATCAAATTATTATGTTGTACACCTGATACTGATATAATGTTGTATGTCAATTATGCCCCGATTTAAAGAAAAAAAAGAAAGGAAAAGAAACCTGAATAGATTTATGTCTATTAAAGGAATTGGATTTGTACTTAAAAATCTTCCTACAGGAAAAACTCCAGGCCCACTAGTTTCACTGGTGAATTCTATCAAACATTTAAGAAAGAAATAATACAGTTGTAACACAAATTTTTCCAGAAAATTTAAGAGGAGGAAATACTTCCAAAATTTTTTTCCAAGTTCTGAGTTACCTTACAAAAAAGAAAACCATAAACTAATATCCCTAATGTACACAGATGCAAAGATTTTTAAACAGACTTTTTAGCAAATCAAATCTAATAGTACACAAAGCATAATACATCATGATCAAGTAGGGTTATCATAGGAATACAAGGTTAGTTTAACATTTGAAAATCAGTCAATGCAATTCACTAAATTAGCAAATTAAAAAAAGTAAAGCCTTAGGATCCTCTTAATTCATGCAAAAGAAAAAAAAAGAAAAAAAGAAAAGAAAAAAGAAAGAAAGAAAATAATCCACTATGCATTCCTCATAAAAATGCACAGCAAACAAGGAATACAAAGGAACTTCCTCAACCTGATAAAAAATATCTGTGTAAAACTTACACTTAACATCCTACTTAATATTAGGTGAAAGACTATTTTCTCCCTAAGAACAGAAACAAGACAGGGATTTGTGAAATGTACTGGAGGGTCTAAGCCAGAGCCACAAAACAAACAAAGAAAAAGAAATAAAAGAACTTCAGCTTGGAAAGGAAGTAATAATGTTGTCTTTATGTACAGATGACATTATCATCTGTGAACCATAGTCTAAGGAATCTACAAAAAAGCTACTAGAACTAAGAAATGAGATTGTCAGGAATGCAGGCTATACATCAATATGCAAAAAGCAACTGCATTTCTATATAGTAGCAACTGGAAACTGAAATATAAAAACTAATACCCTCAAAGTTAGCATCAAAATTATGAAATAGTCAATATTAAATATGACAAAAGATGTGAAAAACTTATCCAATGGAAACTACAGAATATTGGGGAGATAAAGAAGACAAATTAAGAGAGAGATATACCTTGTTCAGTACTCAATATTGAAAAACTCAATACTCAATATTGTTAATATGTTATTGCTCCCCAAATGGATCTATGGATTCAATTAAGACCCAAACAAAATAGCAGCAGGCTTTTTGGTAGAAATTGACATGATGGTTCTAAAATTTGTGTGAAAATACAAAAAAAATATAGAGTAGCCAAAGGATGTTGGAAAATGTGAATAAAATTGGAGGAATAAATGAACACTCCTTGATTTCAAGGCTTCTTGTAAGCTATAGTAATTGAGAGAGTGTAGCCTTGGCATAAAGAGGGGCATATAAACCAATGGAATAGAAAAGAGTCCAGAATGAACCCAAACATATATGGACAACTGATATTTTATAAAGGATAAAGGCTCTTCAGTGGAAAAAGTACAGTATTTTCACCAAATGGTGCTAGAACAAATAGATATTCATATACTCACACAAAAATTGTCTTTGATCCTTTATATATGATACTTCATATCATATATAAAAATTAATTCAAAATGATTCATAGACCTAAATATAAGTCCTAAAACTGTAAAACTCCTAAAGTAAAAGGTAGGTGAAAACCCCTGTGACCTAGGCAAAGACATCTTAGATATAATACCACTATCAATAAAAATATAAATTAACTGGATTATTTAAGATTTCTTGGTAATCAAAAGACATTCATAGGAGAATAAAAAGACAAACCATAGACTGGTAGAAAATATTTGCAAAGTATGTATGTGATAATTACAGGCTCTCAAAATTCAATAATAAGAAAATAACTCAAATACAAAAATGGACAAATTGTTTGAACAGATACTAAACCAAACATGATATATGGATGACAAATAAACACATGAAAAAATGCTCAACGTCATTAGTCATTAGAGAACTGAAAATTAAAACCACAATGACAGACTATTACATACCTTTAGAACAGCTAAAATTAAAAATATTGAATATACCAAGTGTTGGCACTATGTGTAAGAGGTGGAACTTTCCTACACTTCTGGTGTGAATGTAAAATGGCACAACTACTTTGGAAACAATTTAGCAATTTCTTACAACGTTAAACATACATCTATTGTATGATTCAGCCGTTCTAATCCCAGGTATTAGAAAAGAAAGCATAGTCCATATCAAGACTTGGACAGGGATATTAAAAGCATCTTTATTTGTAATAGCCAAAATCTAGAAACAACCCAAGTGCCCATCAATAGGTAAATGGATAAAGAAAAATATATATCTGTATAATGGAATATTACTCAAGAATAAAAAGAAACAAACTTGACTCATTCAGCAACATGCCTCATTATCAAAATAATTATGCTGAGTGGTAGAAGCCAGAACCCCTGGCCCCACAAAGGACCCACTAAATATTATGTGATTCCATTTATAAAAAACTCTCAGTAATGCATACTTAACTATAGTGACAGAAAGCAGACCAGTCGTTGCCTTGGGGATGCAAGAAAGTTTGGAGCAAGAGGGAGGCATTACAAAGTGACAGAGGAAACTTTGGGGGAAAATGCATATGATCATTATCTAGACTGTGATCATGATTTCATTGGTCAAAACTTGTCAAATTGAACTCTTTAAAGAGGTATGGTTTATTGCATGTCAATTATACCTCAATAAAGCCTTTAAAAAAGTTGGACTATTGGCAATGTCATATGTTCAATATATACAAACACTTCATTCTATTTATTCAGAGATATATTTTGAAGGAATGGGACAGGATCTGTATTTAGGGTATTGCTTTGAAATTACTTTATTATTAAATTCCTTTAAACTCCTTTAATTACTCTACTTGTATTACTGAGTGTCTACTATGTGTCAGGAATTCTGCTGTGAAAACTTTTTGCATTGTTTTCATTTTTTTTCTTCATGTAGGACTTCCTTTTAAAAGCCTATACAAAAAAAACATTCCAATTAATTTAGCAGTCTGGTCAATTGTAAAATTGCCAATTTAAGAAATGTAGAGTAAACAGAATGATTAAAATAGTGGCTTTGTAAAGATCAGCTTTATCCTTCTACTCTGTCGATATCCTTAGTGCTGCCCTCCTAGACTAACCACTATACAAATTTTGAAAAAGTGTAGTTCGATGCCAGTGTAGCTACTTAAGACAATATTTGTGAAATGCCATAGGCAGCTAAGGTGAAAGTAATCAAGCCAAATCACTTTGTCCTCTGGCTTAACAAATACATTTAACACAGTTAGATGACTTGAGGGTTAGTGTCATTAAACTTATCATTAATATTTTAAAGTATTTTCAGAAGTGCATATTGTATTTGAAAACTTACTGTCTAACCAAATCACTCTCAACAATGAAGTGATACAACAACAACAAAATAAACAGGAAGTTGTCTCAACTGATCTCTGTGGTTTCAGAAAATTTTATCAACTTAACATGGATCTTCATCTTCACAGGTCCTCAGGAAAGCCATTCATAAGCCTTTACATGCTGATAAAACCACTTAAGAAACACATTCAAGTTATCCTAATATTGAAAGTAAGGAATCAGAGCTGACTAAACTTGACATCAGTTACTTTGGTAACTTTAGAATGAAGTATTAATCAGAACATTTGTAAATATTCAGAAAAAAAAGTGATGCTTGTTTGGCAGCCACATGGTTCCACTAAAACTAGTCAATACAAACTAACATTATTTCTGTTCCTAAATTGTCTACCCAATTTAGAGTGATGAAGAGAATGCAGAGAGAATATCTAAATTTCAGTAAGGTTGTTGTCGATGTTTTCTACCCCACCCATGAATATAAAATGGAGGAATGAGGCTTTAGTGAAGGAAGATACTAGTACACTGAAGAAACAGAACCTATGTGATGAAACCAGAAAACATCTTTATTTTTACCTCTCACTGGACCTTTAAACTTATTTAGAGAGGGGCAGACCTACAGTGGTCCCTTGGTATCCATAGGGAATTTGTTTCAGGAGAGCAACCCCTTTTTTGGTAGATACCAAGATCCAGGGATGCTCAAGTTCCCCATATAAAATGGTGTAGCCTTTGCTTATAACCTATGCACATCCTCCCATATACTTCAAATCATCTCTAGGTTACTTATAATACCTAATACAATGTAAAGCCTATGTAAATAGTTGCCAGCATGCAGTAAATTCCAGTTTTGCTTTTTGGAACTTGCTGGAAATTTTTTTCAAATGCTTTCCATTTATGGTTGGTTTAACCCTTGTATTTGGGACCTGCAGATATAGAGGGCCAACTGTACTTCCAGTTACCTAGTTAAAAACGTGGGCGGCTCCTTGACTTTTCTGAACCCTCTTAGCAGCCACTTTAAGCTGCAAATACAAACTCATTTCAGAAATTAAATATAAGTTCATATAATAATAAAACTTCTCTATTTGATTCAAAGTAGTTGAAATAATCTTTCCTCACACCCCAACAGGACATTCTAGGTGGAAAGCTGAGGAAAGGGACATGGTCCTTCTCTCTTCCACCTCATCTTGCATAGTGCAGTTTTTTAACACCCTAAAAATCAAAGAAGGGAGAGGAATGATATATCAGAGGGCAGGAAAACTCTTACTTGTCTAGCATATATTAAGATGGTTTCACATTCTTCACATCTCAGAAGTGCTGAAAGATGAGTCCTTCATGAATTTTTTTGTGGCTTCTCCGTAAGTCCACAGTGTAAACTTTAATTTGCATTTCCTAGATAATGTGTGTTACTCTGGTTGGGCTAAAGCCCACTCAGCCTCTGGTTTCCGGGTTAGCTTTAGGTAGTGCACTCTACCCAGAATCTCACTGTTGCCCTTCAGGCATTCTTCTTGGAAATGTTTTTATTTTTTTAATTAATTTTTTATTGGAGTATAGTTAATTTACAATGTTGCGTTAGTTTCTGCTGTACAGAAAAGTGAATCAGTTATACATATACATATATCCACTGTATTTTAGATTATTTTCCCATATAGGTCATTACAGAGTATTGAGTAGAGTTCCCTGTGCTATACGGTAGGTTCTTATTAGTTATCTATTTTATATATAGTAGTGTGTATATGTCAGTCCCAATCTCCCAATTTATCCCTCCACCCCCAGCCCCTTTGGAAATGTTTTTAAATGGCTCCAATCCTGCCGGTCTCAGCCCCTGATTCCATTTTCCTCTCATTCTCATTCTTTCTGTCTCTGTCTTTCTCTCTTTCCAATTGCACACCTGGCCACGGAAAATACATACACATTTTGTGCTTTGACAAATTATGGGAGTGCAAGTTGGCAAATTCCAGATCAATAGAAAACACTCCTTTGTTTTGCCACCAACTAGGCAGCCCATTTCCAATCCTCTAGATTTCTTAAGCAAAAAAACCTCTTAACTGCTGTGGCTTCCATCAGTTTCAGTCCTGTATAACTAGATTCTGGTATCAATTCCAATGTGGGGTGGGATCCCACACTAATAAGCAATTCTCAGGATGCCAAGTAGGTGTCCAACAATTCAACTCAATTTTGACACTATCTACCTGGAGATAGCATCAGACTCCACAGGTTAAGGCCTATAAGACTACTCCTCACCGCCACCCTACTTCAGAACCAGTTGCAAGGCCATGTTGTTACCTGTACTTCTGACTGACTGGCTATTAATAAGAGGTTCCTAAGACCCCCTCCTCGGGTTCATTTGCTAGAGTGGCACATTGAACTCAGAGAAATACTTTACTTACTAGATTACTGGTTTATTATAAAAAGATATAACTCAGGTACAACCAGACAGAGGAGATTCACAGATTCACATGTGGGAAGGGGCATCATGCCCGTCTGGGTGCACCTCCTCGTGTTCACCAACCTGGAAGCTCTTCGAACCTAGTCCTTTTGTGTTTTCATGAAGACTTCATTACATATTCACAATTGGTTAAATCATTGGCTGTTAGCAATTTTTTTTTAAGTTTATAAGTTTTACTTTTTCAAATAATTTTATAAACCTTTTAAAGTTACTTTCCATTTACAGTTATTACTAAATATTGGCTATATTCCCTATGTTGTGCAACACATCCTTGAGCCTATCTTATACCCAATAGTTTGGGCCTCCCACTCCCCCACCCGTATATTACCCCTCCCCCCACACTGGTAATCCCTAGTTTGTTCTCTATATCTAGGTCTGCTTCTTTTTATTATATTCACTAGATTGTTGTATTTTTTTAGATTCCATATATAAGTGATATCATACAGTATTTGTCTTTCTCTGTCTCACTTATTTCACTTAGCATTAATGCCCTCCAAGTCCATCCATGTTGCTGCAAATGGCAAAATTTCATTCTTTTTATGGCTGAGCAGTATTCCATTGTACATATATACCACATCTTCTTTATCCATTCATCTGCTGATGGACACTTAGGTTGCCCCCATATCTTGGCAATTGTAAACAATGCTGCTATGAACATTGGATTGGGGTGCATGTATCTTTTCAAATTAGTAATTTTGCTTTTTTTTCAGATATATACACAGGAGTGGAATTGCTGGGTCATATGGTAGTTTTATTTTTCATTTTTTGAGAAAGCTTCATACTGTTTTCCACAGTGATTGCATCAATTTACATTCCCACCAACAGTATTCAAGGGTTCCCTTTTCTCCACATCCTTGCCAACATTTGTTATTTGTATTCTATTTGATGATAGCCATTCTGACAGGTATGAGATGATATCTCATTGTGGGCTATTGGCAATTGATTCAACCTCCAGCCCCTCTCCCCTCCCCAAAGGTTAAGGATGGGACTGAAAGTTCTAACCCTCTAATCACATGGCTGGTTCTCCTGGCATCAAGCCCCATCCTTTGGTGCAGTCCAAAGGTCATCATTGACATAACAAAAGACACCTGTATCACCCTGGACACTTAGGAAATTCCAAGCGTTTTAGGAGCTCTGTGCCAGAAAGGGAACGTGGACCAAATACATATTTCTTATTATAAACTGCAATATCATGATAACCTTCTCTCTTTTGATTTGTTTCACATCACTCACCCCTCAATCCCTGTGGGGGTAGAATATACAGCACCATTTTCCCAAAGAAATCCTCCCCACAGAAATCATCATTTTTGCTCCTTTTTATAACTCACTGTGGCTCAGATATTTTTGAGTTAAATCCTTTGACAATTCCAGACTGTGTAATTTTATATCTACTCTGTCTTTGCGCCTCAGTTGAAATTGCCAATTTGATACCCCGATAGAGTATGTAGTTGTGTAACTATACCACCACACACAGAGTGCTAATTAATAGATCCATTTCTATCTGGAGGTGGTCTCTAATGGCCTGCCACAGATAGCTATCCTGTTCAACATTTTGAAATAAATACTTTGGATGAAGCTAGTAAAAGCTTGTTTATCAAAGCTTTAGATCCCAAAGTCACATAGGATAGCTGATTTCTGAAACTAATGAGATAAAATTTAATAAAAGCAGGAATATCGTCATGCATTTAGGTACAATAAACCACCTTCCCAGGGGTAATAGAAGAGGGGAGGTGTCTGGTGGCAGTAAGTCAAGATGGCTGAATCCTAGGCAGCTCCAGCAAAGCATAGTGTCTACATTCTACAGGCTTCTTTAGGATTATCTCTTGTGTTAAACTTTTTAAGTTGTAATACAAAGAAATCTTACTCACATGGCTTAAGTAAAAGGGAATTATGTCTGCAATAGCTGAAAAGTCCAAGGATAGGCTTCCATCTCAACTGGGTCTAGGTGGTGGGAGAGATCTGTTTCTTCCTATTTCTCACCTTTTCTCTGCAGTAGACTATTCCTCAGATAAAATACATGTAATATAGCAAGAGAGCTATGCATGACTCCAACATTATATCTGTAGGTTAGCAATGCTGATAGAGAGATTGTTTTCCCTCAGTAGTTGCAATTCCAATGCCAGGTTAGCTCAGAAAGGCACATCTTAAGCTCATGTGTCCATCTCTGAAACAATTGCTGTGGCCAATGGTTGGACTCCACTCCATCCACTCCACCTCAATCATTTGAACACAAGGATGACTTAAAAGAGAACAAGGTTGGGTAGTATCCAAAAGGAAGTCTAGATGTTACCAGAAACAGGAGAATGGACATTAGGTAGGCAGAAATGAAGCTATCTACTGCATCTGTACACAATTTTTTGAAGAATTTTGATGAACTATAGTGAGTTCAGTGTACTGTAGTGAGAATTAGGAAAGACCTGTAAACCATATCATGCAAGAAATTAGTGGAAATTAGTCATGTTTTGTTTGAGCAAGAGAAGGGTGGGGCAAGGAGTGAGGCAGTAAATGAAAGGTTTTTTTTTCAAACATTATGTGAATCAGTATAAAGAGTAGAGACTAGTCTGTCTCTAGAAGGGAAAACTTAGACAAGGCGTCAGAATTTACAGGGAAATTTATTTTTATATTAACTAATTTTATCAAAATGCATGACAATGTCTATCAATTGAAAATAATATCTCTCACAGGCAATATATTTCCTGTCATTTATAGTACTCAGTGCAATACAAGTATTTAGTTCATGAAGCGTTAAGGCCAAGGTTGTAGTAACAAATTCACATTTACTATTCAAAATGGCACAGCATGAAAGAGCAAGAATTACCAATTAACAAAATGTCTAACCTCTCTAGCAGTCAAGGAAATGCTGATTCAAACGATGACATAGCATTTTCACAACCAAACTGGAAAATGAGCAGGGTCTACAATAATGAGTGTACCCTGTGTTGGCAAAGATGTGAATAAAAAGGTTTCCCATATACTGGGAAAATCTGTAAATTTTTACAGCCTTAGGGAATGAGGGATGGGAAGGGGGCAGATATATCAAAAGACTAGTACATACACTGAATCTAGAAATTTCACTTCTAGAAAGAACTCAAAGGAAAAAAAAATCACTGATGTGCTCAAAAATGAATACATAAAACTGTTTATCATAGTGTTATGTAATAACAAAAGAGGAAAAACAATCTACATGTTTAACAAGGGATTGGTTAAATTAAGTATGTTACATCCATAGGCTAGAATATTCCACAGTTAAAAACTGTCAAAAAGATGTATATTTATGGCTATGGGAGATGTTCTGTGGGAGATTATTAGATAAATGAACAAATTAGATTTTGAATGTGTGTGCACAGAGCAATCAGATTATTATATACCCACACAAGTATAGTAGAATCAACACCGATATGTTATCAATATTTATCTCTCAATGGTGGGTTACATCTGCTCTTGCTCTTTTTTATTTGTGCTTTACTGTGTTTTTCAAATGTTCTATAAATGAATATGGATTGCTTTTTCAGACTTAGCTTTAGTGAGGCTAAATTCTCTTTATTTCACAATTTTATAGTTGTATTTTTTTCCATTTATTCAGAAAACAAACAAAATTCAAGAAGGCAAATGAAATAATGAGCTTTCCTTATGCTATTGGAAATTAATTTGCTAAGCAGAATTTTGAGTGGGATGAACTATTCTCACCCCATTCAGTAGGCATGACTAATGTTTACTTATTATTAGCCTCTCTGTTGTTCTAATTATCTATTTATGGGTCATCATTCACTAATTTGACTTGTGCAGGAGTTTTGAGTGTGGGAGTCTTGGGATGGGTCTGCAAATTAAAATTTAGTATTCTTTAAGAGTCTTAAAAATTAAAAGCAATCTTGTTTATTTGCATGTCAAGAATCCTACAGCAATAGAAAAGAAATAGAGGTAGAACATTTTACATTATTTTTCTGTGACATCTAAGAGGAATAAAATATTTATCTTTAAGTCTGAGTGCACACACACACACACACACACACACACAGATACATGCACATTTTTGAAAGTTGCAGAAAGGAGCAATTTAATAAAAATAAATAGGATGAGGATAGGGAAAAGAAAGAATATGAGGCTTTCATCTGGACTAAAACTGTAAAGTCATCAGGATCTGTGCCATTCAAGAGGAATATATGTCTTTATGTGCGTATGTTTAGGTATGTGTGTTTATATGTTTGCATACATGCATTTATAAATATATTAATATACTTTTTTTCCAAATGTAGACAGTAATTTCAGAGGAAACTGAAACTGATATAGCATAATAGATATGCTACTAATGGCACTTATCCCACTCATCATTCCATCCAGGCAGCCATGTTTTTACCACATAAACCTCATCTCGTGTGCCACACCTAATGGACCTAAGAATGGGTACCACTCCCAAGGAAAGGATAGCTTGCCTGTGACCTATGACAAAGCTATTGTGGATTAGTCCAAATTTATTGGGCCCATCAGATTTTCTGTCTTGGGAATTTGAACTAGAGAGAATGGAAAACATTAAGCAGAAAGAGATCTGTAAAGGGGTACTTCATGATGGTCTATGGCAAAATGAAGTTATTATAAAGCAGAAATAATGACTATTATGCAGTACATATTTATGTCCCCCCCATATTCATACGTTGAAACCCCAACCCTCGATGGAATGATATAAGGCGGTGTAGTCTTTGGGAGGTAATTAGAATTAGATCAGGTCGTGAGGGTGGAGCCTCCTTGATGGGATTAATGTCCTTATAAAAAGAGGAGGAGGCAAGAGATCTCTCCCTCTGTTTTCTGCCATGTAAGGATACAAGGACAAGATGGCTATCTGCAAACTCAGAAGCGGGCCTTCACCAGACATCAGGTCTGCTGGCACATAGATCTTGAACTTCCCAGCCTCCAGAACTATGAGAAATAAATGTCTGATGTTCAAGCCACCCAGTCTCTGGTATTCTGTTATAGCAGCCTGAGCTAAGGCAATGACTAAGACAAATTAGCGGAAACTCAAAATAAGTTTACAGATAAGAGAGTAAGAATCAGTCATCTGTAGTGAGAGTCAAAATATTTAGAAAGGTACCATGAAGAAAGATAGGTGGGGGAGCTCATCCCTGGAATTATCTCAAATTGGAAAGGCATTCAAATTCTTGTTCAGGTGAATGCCCACCATTCTCTTCTTTACTCTTTCCTTGTCCTATCATTTACCTTAAATTCCTCATTCTTGCAACTCAAAAATATTTTTAAACTTATCAGGAGTCAGTGTAAATAAGTGATTAAGAGGAAAAAAATTAAATTAGGGTTTAAATTACAGTTCTGCTGTTTACTAACTGTGTGATCTCCAGCAAGTTACTTAATGGTCAGTGCCTCAGTTTCTCTCTCATTTCTTTTTAAGTCAACTTTATTGAGCTATAATTTACATAAAATAAAATATACTCATTTTTAGTATGCAGTTAGATGAGTTTGAAGAAGTATATATATATATATATATACATGTCCTTTGTAATCACCACCACAATCAAGACGTAGAATAGTTCCTCACTCCTGTTTTGTAGTTGGTGTCTCCTTGTCAACCCATACCCACAGAAACCCTGGCCTCAGGCAAATATTCATCTTTTTTTTTCTGTCAGTTACATTGATTTTCATTTTTCCAGCATCGTACATAAGTGCAATCTTACAGAGTCTTACAAATTCATGCATGTTGCCTCTATTAATAACATGTTCCTTTTTATAGCTGAGAAGTATTCCACTGTATAAGTACAACACTTTTGTATATTTAGTCATGTGTTGATGGAAATTTCTTTTCTTTCCAGTTTATTTTTTGGTTTTTAATAAAAAGCTGCTATGGACTTTTGTGCACAAGTCTTTTTGTGGACACTATTTTTTTTTTCATTTCTTTTTGGTATTATATTGAGGAATGGCATTCCTGGATCATGCATGTTTAACTTTACTAGTAGCTGCTAAACAACTCTCTAAAATGGCAGTGTATGAGAGATCCAGTTTATATACATCTTCACCAATACTTAGTAGCATGACATCAGTCCTTTGAATTTAAACCATTCTAGTTGGGGTGTACTAATCTCATTAAGCTTTTATTGTGCATTTCCCTGACAATTAATGACTTTGAGTATTTTTCATGTGCATATTGGCCATTTGTGTATCTTTTGTTAAGTATTATTTAACTCTTTGCCCATTTAAAAATCAAATTATTATTCTTGTAATTATCGAGTTGTACAATATCTAAATATTCTGAATATGTCTTCATTAGATCTAAGTATTAGAAGTATCTTCTCAAACATTGTGACTTATCTTTTCATTTTCTTAATGATAGGGTCATTTTAATGGCAGAAGTTTTTAATTTTGATAAAGTCTAATTATAAAATTTTTATTTCATAATTTCTGCTCTTTGATCCTGTACAAAAATTCTTTGTCTAACCCTGAGATTTTGAAGATTTTCTCTTGTCTGGTTGAAAAGACTATACTTTCACCATTGGTTTACCTTGGAAACTTCGTTTAAAATCAATTGACCATTATGTGCAAAACTATTTCTTAAGTCTCTATTCAGTTATTTAATCTTTATATCTATACTTATATTAGTACCACACTGTCTTGCTTAATGTAGCTTTGTTATAAGTCTTCAAATAGGTAATGTTAGTCCCTTAGCTCTGTTTTTCTTTCACAAGATTATTTTGGTTATTTTAGATCCCTTGTATTTCCATATACATTTAAGAATAAGCTTGCTCCTTCCTCAAAAATCCAGCCACAGTTCTAATGGGAAATATGTTCAATCTATGGGTCTATTAGGGACAATTGGCATTTTAACAATATTGAGTCTTCCAGGCAATGAACCTGAAATTAGTCCTTGATTTTTCTCAGCAATGTTTTTTAGTTTTCAGTGTGCATGTATTGCAATGTTTTGTTAAATTTATTCTTAAGTATGTCTGCTTATGAAGTTTTGTTATCAATTGATGTCATTTTTTCCTTGAATGTTGAATTGACAGATACAGTCATCTGGGCCTAGAGTGTTTTGTTTTGTTTGTGGGAAGGACTTTTTATTGCAAAATCAGTTTCCTTAATTGACATATGACTATTCAGATTTTCCTATTTCCTGTCTTTTCTTCTGCCAGTTTTGGTTATATGTGCAATTCTATTTCTTAATTAATAAAATGAGGATACTAATAGTATACCACTCATTAGGCTGCTGTGAAGATTACATGAGTTCATATATTCTAAATACTTATAGCAGGATCTGACATAGGGTAAATATACCCGTGGACAACAGTTAGTTATTAAAATACATGAATTATTATGCAATTAAGTGAGATCAAAAACACACAGGATAGTCTATTATTCTCGTTAAATCCTGAGATGTAATAATTATAACAAAAAACAACAGTTATTTAAATCTGCTGGGCTTGTGACATGTCCCCAACTCATCAACAAATTGGATTTCTAATAATCCCAATGGAATGTCAAATTAAACTGTTAGAAAAATTAGAAATTAAATTCTTAGATACCATTTCAAATAAATAAATTGAAAGTTTGAAAGTCTGGTATAAGTAGAGATTTAATATGTCCTTTATATTTCCTATTTTTAATTTAAAAAACAGGAAGGATATTACTGAGCCATGGAGTTTCACACACGATGTTAAGACTCAGGACAACGAACTATAGGAATTATATACTAAGTGCTTAATAACAGTACTTGAGTCATATAGAATTGAGAATGCTTTTAGTTACTAACAGAAAAGTATATCAGAGTGGCTTTTAAAAATGTAACATATTGGTGCATATAACAAGAAGTGTAGAGTTACTGCTGGCTTCAGAGTTGACTAATCCAAAAGTTCTTTGATTTCTTCAAATACCCATTTTATTTCTCTTTCTCTTAGTTGTCATATTCATCTTAAAACTGGATCCTAAATCCTTTCTTCCATGTTGAACAATTCTTCTTCCCTTCAGTCCGATTGGGTCAGGGTTAAGAAATATATTATCCTTGAAACAATAACTGCCACCAAGTGAATATACTGCCCTGAATGGCTCAGGCCTCTCTTCCTTAACAATCTCTTGCAAGCATGATGCTCTTACCATGATTGGCTTAGAATACACAGGGTCCCCTGCTGGAGATGGAAACAATTCCCTAAATTACACTGCAGCTATCCAATAGGATAAAGGTAGACTAGATGTTGTGGTGTCATTTACAATATTCATTGTCCTTTATCCTGCTATGGCAGGCACTTTTATTTCCCCCCATATTCCACTGTTTCCTTCTTCCTTAGTCATACTCAGATTTTTAGAATACTCAGATTTTTAGCCATGTACATGGTCATTTCACATAGATACTCTATTTTTCACGCTGACATGCAGTCAGCCCTGTTCATATGGTTAATTTCTGGTCAAAGAAATGTCATATGCAATTTTAGGATATGTCCTTAAATAGAGAGCATGTTCTCCTCATCCTTCTGTCTTCCTGAAGATTTACTGGCCACGGCTTGAGTAACCATCTGGACCATGTTGAGGATGACTGAGTAATGAGGATCCTAGATCCCTGTTGATAACAGAGCTCAAATCTAGCCCTGGATTATTTAGCTCTAGACTTTATTTTTATTTTATTTATTTATTTATTTATTTTTATTTATTTATTTTGGCTGTGTTGGGTCTTCGTTTCTGTGCGAGGGCTTTCTCTAGTTGCGGCAAGCGGGGGCCACTCTTCATCGCGGTGCGCGGGCCTTTCACTATCACGGCCTCTCTTGTTGCGGAGCACAGGCTCCAGACACGCAGACTCAGTAGTTGTGGCTCACGGGCCTAGTTGCTCCGCGGCATGTGGAGTCTTCCCAACCCAGGGCTCGAACCCGTGTCCCCTGCACTGGCAGGCCGATTCTCAAGCACTGCGCCACCAGGGAAGCCCACAACTTTATTTTTATGAGGAATAGAAATGAATTTATATTTTATTTAGGCCATAATTTATTTCAGGTGTTTAGGCACTTATAGGTAAATCTAATCTTAACTTATACTTAATTGATTTTCCGAAAACTAATGTCTGGGTTATATTATTGTACTGTTAGAAGACTCATCCTAATAGTATTAATTGATTGGGGCCAACATTTGGGGGTATGCAACCCAAAGCTCTATGTCCGTAGTTCAGTAACTTCCTGTAGCTTTTTTAATATGAAAAAAATTCTCTAACTTTCCTTATGCAAACACCTGCAGGTTTTTACCTAATAAATCTTTCCTGAATGCAGGATGTTATGTTAGCTATGTTTATTTATATATTAATACTTGCAAAAACCACAAAACATAAATGATATAATTAGGATCTCTTTCTGTTTTCAAACTGAATGATAGCTATAGGAAATCAGTGAATCCCATTTATTTACTCTGTTCATTCCTTTGCACTTACATTCTTCCAGACTCATTCATCAAGTTCACTTTAGTTTATCTCGGTTTCTATTTTTGGCACCTCTGAGATACTGATGCTTTGTGTTTGTCTGCTCATCTCCCTCCCCCATCCCTTCCCATTCCGTCCCTCTGGGAATACTCAGACTAGAGAAATCCATCTTCCACTACCATGAAAACATTTATTTGGGGCCAAACAGAGCTGATCTTTATCTTTGTCTTCAAAAGTTAGAAAATTCAGTTACTTTGGCAACAACTCAAGGATTAGGTAGGTTCTCCAAGTTTAACATAATAGAAAACTATCTAAAACACTTCTGTTAAAGATGTTCAGACAGTTAATAACGGAACTTCTATCCACAGAAAACAAGGTCCCCTAGAGGGGAAGCCAAGTCCTAGCCAAACTTTACGACGCACGTTCCTAGGAGGGAGGGTGAGGGGAATGCGGTTCACCTCTCAGCCTGGCTGCCTGGCTGCCTGCGGAGTTGCAGTGCAGAGTATCATTGCAGCGCTTTTTCAGGGAGTAATGTGCCGCACTGGTTCAGGGCTTTGTCTTTATTCACAACACATTCCTGTGTCTCAGCTGGGGGGGGGGCGGGGGGAGGAATGCACAGTTGCCTGCCAGCCTGTCCTCTTTGACTGTCAGCCGAATAAGCCGAATGGTAACTCTCCATTAGAGACAGAGAGAGAGAGAGAGGCACATTGAGATACAGAAGAAAAACCACGCAAAAAGGAGGCGGTTGTGGGGGGGGGAGGATGCTCTCCGGCACACTCATATGTTAGGTCTCTGTGCAAAGGCAAAGGCGGAAGGCTGCAGGAGCAGCGTCAGCAAGCTTTTGGGCCGTGGTTGTAACTGTTGCCCGTGAACACTGTCGTCAGGATGACTTTGAAGAGGCAATATATTGCTTATGCGTAGAGCACTATAGCTGTGCTAAAACTGGGAGTGCAAACACTCTCTTGTTTTCTATTTTAGAGACTTGCATCTTTTCCACACTCAACACTATCAAGACACTCTGCTACTACAGGTAAGATGCAGTTAAGATTTGTCTGCTCGTGACATCACTGTAGTTTTACACACTTTAATCATGACTACTTTTTAATATAACGCCTGGTTGATGTTGAAGTGCTTTGTTTTCTTGATTATTAGTCTCCCTTCAAGTAAACAGTTTTATTTAAAAAACCATAATTAAATGAAGGAATCACCAAATCTTACCTAAAAGGAATGTATGTGATTGTTTGCATTTCCATGAGCTCTGAGTTCATAGTTGGGACTTGATCTCAAACTGTGATCTGAGACGCAATTCATAGTATATACTATTTCTAAATGTACCAAATTATTCACTTTCATTTGTAAAAGTCATAATCCCTCCCTGGCTACAGTATTGCTCTGTACATATATGCTTTGTGCTATTTCTTTTTAACTTTAGTAGTTTGGAGGAACCAATGGTGAGGCATATAACTCGTAGAGTTTGATCAAATTATTACAATGTGGGGTAATTTACTCATTCAGAAACATGTGCTCTGATAGTCTTACCTAGAAGGTGTTATCATAAGAGTATATGTATATAATTAACAGGTAGCACAAACATGTGATATGTATGTAATTTTAAGAGAAGATGCAAGGACATTGATAATTCATACACTATGATATCATTGAGTCTTAAGTTTGTTTTTTTAATTAAAATTTACCTTTGTTTTTATAACTCTACTCTGTCTTTACCCATCATTATTATTTTTTGTGAGATTAGCTCTTAGGTGAGGTCCCTCAGTATTGCTGAGGTTGCTGAGAAAACTGTAACCACAGAAACATATTAAGAACCTGTTAGGAGTCTATAGAGAATATAGGAGTAATACTGTCAACAGGTTTATAAAATTTTGCTCTGCTGAGTTTTGACAAGAGCATCTTGTAGTGTTAGTTACTTGTAATGTGGATTACATTTTGCTGTCCCATTCAAGGTCCTAGTAACTTGGAAATATAATTACATTGCTCTATGTGATCATAGTTAAAAGTACTAGATGATTTTAATTATAAAGCCATTATTTTACTTGACATTTTAACTTAAATTAACCTCAGTTAATATATGTGTGTCCTGTCCTTGTGTGCCTATAATGTTCTTTCTATTAACTCTATTTTATATAAGAGTTGCTCCTAATCAAATTCTCTCCCATGAAATATTTAAATGCTAGTAATCTGGAATCATTAAAATGACACTTGGTAGTTAGTAGCTTTAACTCTTACATACAATAAAATATGTAGCATAAGATTAAAGCAAATCCTAGAGGAGCACATGTTTAACAGTAAAGTATTGTGAAAATAGAAGCATTTGCATGCAAAAATACATAATTCATTGGAAGACTTGTGATTCTTGTTCCTGTGCATGACTTATTTCATTTTCCAATTTCACTTACAAAAGGTTTAAATCAATGGGGAGTATATATGAAATATTCAATTGACTGAGGATGTGAAAATTAAAGGAGGAAAGAATTATTACTACAGTGACTTTTTTAGGACTATTGGGAAGTTGGTAACTGGCATGAATGTAAAGAATTCATTTTAGAGTTTCTCCTAGGGTGCAATAAAAAAATCAAGAAAAGTCGATGTGAAATATATGTCAATATGAGAAATTATTCAGAAGAAAAGTGTGAATGATGAAAGAGTAGAAAGGAGGTTTATACTTTATAATGAGTAGAATATTTTCAGTAAACATAGAGTAAACTCAATGGTCTTTCTTTCATGACTGGCAAGAAAATGGCGGTATCAAGATTACCATTTCTCAGGCACAAATGAAATCCCAATGGCCAAAAATCTGGTTGAAAAATAGCTGTTCTTTTCACTTAGTTACCATATTTGAATATACAGTTACTAAAACTGTATCTTGCCTGAAAGATTTCTTGGGATTATAAAGTTAGAAAAGTTACTTACAAGCTAGTTAGATTTTTAAAAGTGTATTGATGTTTATATATATATTTTTTGATTCACACAACTTATTTGACTTTCTTTCTTTCCGGGGAATACATATAGTCAACAAAATGGTATATGTGCTTTTGTTTTGAAACTTTACAGTATTAGTTTTAAGATTACTTATCCCAAATTATTTTGTCCAGTTATCTCTTTCCCCCAGAAAGAGACATGTTCTAGATTTCCTTCTGCAATATACTACAGAAACACCATCTTTGTATTTACATACATCAGGGCAATATGCATACTTCCATGATTTATGGACATTCAGTATCATGCTCATTTTGTCTTCATTTCCCCAAACTCTAGTTTCTCCAACTGTGTAAGAACTTTTAAAATGTCTGATAAGAATAAATTCATAATTAACATGATTTCCAGGGCCTTGGACTTTTAAACTATTTCAGAGAGAAACTTTTTTTTAGTCATAAGGAATATTCATTCTATTAATAATACTTTTAAATAATTATCCCAAAGTTGCCCAAAACATATTGGTAGGAATATGTCCTTGCTTTCAATTTCTTTATAGTTTCAACTAATTGAGAAAGTTTGGAAAAGTTTCCTTTCAATATCATTTTATGTTGAGCTGGATCACAAGTTGGAAGTTTATCTGGATCTTTAATAATATGAGATAAGATGATATAGTCATTATTATACTTTCTGTGACATTTGTTGAGTTTTAATGTTGTACAGAGCATATTAGCTAAGATGGAGCTTGGGTAAGTTAATTTTGAGGTTTTGGCTGATGTAACAACAGTGGAAACAAAAGATTTTGTGTCCTTGTTATCTGAGAGGAATTTAAACTGTTATCTGCATGTATATTGCATCAACTATTTATAACTTGTTGAAATAGATTCTGTTTTCATTGATGTGACAATGGTCTACTGAAATAGTCCTTCTTAATTTTCTACAGGAATTTTGTTTTGATAGTTCTGGAATATCACATGAGTCTCTCATTTGGAATTATGGACAGTTGCTCTGAAATTACAAAAAAATAAAAAAGATCATATTTCTAAGCTCTTTTCATGATGACTTTAATATTGATGCATGAATAGAAATAGCTGCAACTAAACAATTCTGAAATAACAAGCAAGAATAAGAAATGAGAGACCTCCAGCTAGTTTTCTAGTTCATTTACTTCACTTAAAAATATTCTTAGACTGTGGTGTGGATACTGGAAATCAAAGCTTACTGATCTTAGTGACCTAGTAGAACTGGCAAGTAGCAGCTTCTTCCTGCTACCCAGAGGCACAAGTTAATGCTTACCCTTAGAAAGAATGTTTTGGATTGAAATAGTTGTTGTATCTTAAGTTATCTAAATGTAAAATATGAGTCTGTCCAAAGAAGGATAATCATAATTGTAAAATGTTGATTGGCTGTTTTGAAGTCAATTGCAGTCTACATTTTAAAGGTCATATTATAGAAGTCTGAAATAGTCATAAACATCCAAGATCCAAAAAATCTGACCTTTCTATTCTTTTTCCCAAATAAGTAATAATATTTCTATGCACATATTACACAACCATCTTTAAAAACATAGTAACAGGTGTGCCTTGCTTCAAAGAGTGCCGGTACAGGAAAACTTGTTCATTCAATAAAATGCTAAATTGCAAAGTTTATTGTTAGCTTTAAAATGCTTTTTTCCAAAAGAGGTAGTTAAAACAGTTTTTAAAGAACAAGCTTATTTTAAAATATCCAAGGCCATTAATTTTATTTAAAAATTGTTTTATATACACATCTTTAGAAACCTAACCCCCAGGCAAAGTGAGGTAGATTTGCAACCACAAGTACATGAGTATATGTGTGAATAAACAAATGGAAACAATCCTAATTTTAAAACAAAGTGCTCCTTCATTTACTTTCCTAAAACCATGTGCGTGCAAAATGACAAAACTGTCTCAGTTTATACACTCATTTGTATGTTATATAACAGCAGTGTATATAACAAGGTAAATGAACTTGCATATAAAGGTCAAATTGTTAGTTTTGTAGTGTGTGAAAGTCGGAGATTAAAGAGTTTTCCTTACATGAACTTTCTTTAACAGATTAAAGGGTTTCTGACATTTCAGGAAAGTTCTGTTCAAATTAGATCCCAGTGTTTTCTTTAATCTGCACAGGCAAATATTACATGCTTTAAGGTTATTCTTAGAAGGTTACAGATTCCAATTAATTAGTTTCTGCTGATAGATACATACATAGTAAATATAAACCATAGGGTTCCAATGGAGAAATTAATTCAATTTCTACAAGAAAAGACTGGGATCAATATTCTCTTTTAAGTATTTGTGAGAAAACATACTACCCATTAGGCAATTATTTAATGAAGGCAAAGTTCTAGTTGTGATTAAAAGAGATTATATTAGCACTTCAAAAGACAGTATGTAATGCTTAATCTTTGTTTAATAAACATAAAATATGACTTAGGGTTCTTGAAAATTGATATTTTTCCAAAGATCCTTTTATGTTTTTGGAATGCAAATGATCATTGTTTTTCACAGAATATATTATAAAAATAGATTAATTGCCATGTAATTCAATTTGTTATTATTTTGTTCAAACAGTAACCAGAACATTTAGTTGTGTGAAATAAGGAAGGAGGTGTGACAAGCAAGTAAAACTACTTCAGTTCAGCATATCATTTTACACCTCTATATGCTATGAGTTCCCAAATCATATTTGCAGAATATATTTCTCATCATCTGCAACACCTGTAGAATGTCATCACCCTATCTTCCTTTTTTAAAACCTAGGTCTTCTAAATGATGCTTTATTTCCAACTGAAAACATGTGGTAAATCCAGATGTTGAAACACAATCACTCCCCAAAGGCTTACAGTTACAGGTTGATTCAAGTATGGTTATGTATAAATATACACATCAGATCCCTAATTTATAATTAGAACACAGGCTGTGAAGTGCATAAAAATTGTTAAGACGCCACAGTTGGCTGTGTAAATTCCTTGTTTAAATGAAAATTCACTTTCTGCCCCCTCAGTGTAGCACGTCTGATAGAGTCAATGAATTCTTACAGAAGTGTTTGTATATGTAAAAGAATAGATAATAGATATGGCAATATTATCTGTGTGAGAAATATGATTTGCCTGACCACCCTGCTTTAAATAAATTTGGAATGGCATCATTGGTCCAGTAGGGAAATTCTAGGGTTCAAACGGTTTAAAATCATTCATTCCTCTAGTCATTTACGGTGATTAAGGCATAAAGAAAGAAATTGATTATAGGAATAATAACTTAATGGTTTTGATTTGCTAACAGTTTATTCAAACCTCAAACTAACAGGCAGAAAATCAGAAAGAAAACTCCTTTCCCTAAGGAAAGCTAACATTTGCTAACTAAGGATATTTATGATGCTTTGCTGGCTAATTTATCCAGACAGATAAAACAAAAGCAGTGGTACATGATGGAACAATAGTGAAAAGAGCAGACAGATTTATGAACCACGTTGACGCTTCTGGGACCCCCCCCCCCAATAATTGAATTTTTTAAACTTATGCATTTTATTGCTTTATATTTTCCTTTTTTCTATCTATCCTTTTTGTAGTCACATTTCCAAGAGTCTGAACAAGGGTATGAAAGCCCATCTTCAGCATTTTCTTAGTTCAAAATTTATTATGCATGTTGTAATCAGATCTCCCAAACCACTCAATAACTTTCCCTCTAGTCAAAGCACTGTCACCAAGCCAAAACTGTAAGGTTGAAATGAGCAAGAGAAACTCTGCTATCAATGATTGGTGCATGGTGTTAGTTTTCACCTGTGCGGGAAGGGAAATAGACTCTGCTTGGATGAAGGCCATGTTATAAGAAGGAAAGTCTTACAATCTAATAAGTCCCCTGTGTTAAATCCATGTTGGAGCAATCTTGGGCCTACTCCTTAAATTAATGGAGACCAGGCCTTACAAAGATGGGGAAAGATAATTGAGTCTACTGCAAAATTCCATATAAGGCTTGAAGCATGTGGCTAATATAATAGATACAAATAGTCTTCCTTATTTCTAATAGAATGGGGCAAGGGAAAAGAAGCCAAACAGATTTAATTAGCTGCTCCCATTTTCTAAACATCAGGAGTGAAGAGCCTCCTTGGTCAACTTGTAATTAGAGAAATATTGCCTGATCAAAGGGAGCTTTTAGAATAACTGATAATTAGTACTACTACTGTTTCTGATGTTGCTGCTACTAATACAGATTGAATATTCTACCATATGCAATTCTAGACATTTTATATGCATTATCCAATTACAAAAACCGTGTAAAATCAAAATTAGTAACCCTGTATAAAAATGACAAAATAGACTTGTTTAGGTTAAATATTTTGTTCAAGGACTTAGAATTGAAAGACAGTTCTGTGTGTTCTCTAAAACCTATAATCACTAAGATTTGATATTTACTGTTCTAGGAATCTGCATACTAATTAATGGGAATTAACAAGATACAAAATAGCCAGTAGAAAAACAGAAAGGAAGCAGTCATAATACAAAACTTAAAGGGTTTTAAAAATTAAGCTATGAAGCTTAAAGGGTTTTAAAAATCAACTTCGATAATCCATCCTCGCTAGTAACTATACCCATTTTGTCTCTTTTTTATATATTTATTTTACAAGTCTGAAATATATGCTTCCTAAAAATGCTAAAACTGAACCAATTTCAATTTTCTTTTTCATTCCAAGAATTTATAAAGTAGTTGTTTTCAACTAAATTGTCTAAATCATGGGCGTGTCAAAACATCAATGTTATGTCCTGTCATAGAAATGCAAATAGGTCCTCCTTATTGCAGCTTAGTGCCTCTAGCCAAAAACAATGGATCTGCTTGGTATATTTAAGTCAGGCTGGCTCATTGGCCAAAGAGTTCCCTCAAACATTCTTAAAATTTTAAAACTAGCACCATCTGTGCAGTGTAAATTGCAACAATTTATTTGTTACATTTTTCAATCAGGGTCAAAGTAACCTAGTCTATGCCAGTCTTTACCTCAGATATTCCACTTGACTCCCTTTGGATATCAAGTATGCAGATAGATCATTACAAATCATTAGCTGAATCACCTCAATTCATTTCATGAAGTCATTTTTTAAAAAAATCGTAGATGAGATAGAATAAGTATAGATACTTTAAACACTTAAACTACAGTGTACATCTGCATTGTAATTATATTTACAACAAATTTTATGATGTGTTTTCATGGGAGAGTCTCCAAACACATGCCTAATTAGTTCCCTAACTTAAAATCTGTAGATCACTCTACTTAAAATAAGGAAGATCAAGCCTTACGAGCCTTCATTCCACTTAGCCTTTCCCCAGTCCTTATTCTAGAAACACGTGTGTGTGTGTGTGTGTGTGTGTGTGTGTGTGTGTGTGTGTGTAGTTTAAATAAATAGGTAGATAGATAAACAGATACACAAATGTCTCCACATAGAAACTCTAAGATTCACTGATTTGCTCGCTTGGAATGAAGTTTAAAGTGTCTCAGAAATACCTACATTTGGCAAAATTCAGATTTGTCTACATCTAGCAAAATTCAAAATATTAAGAGGAAGAATTATAAAAAGTCATAAAGAAGAGTTATGACTTAAAAGTAATTCCAAACTTTCTTAGATTTGCTGAAACTACACTCAGAGTGAATCAATATCCTAGAACAGTAAGAGACACCCTTGCACTAAATTGGCTTGTATCCTATCGTGCAATAGTTACCTGCATGTTTCAGGGATTGTCAAGATTTAGTCTTCAATTGTGCATATTTAGCTTCCTTTTCTTTTTCTTTTTTTTTTTTTTTTGGTTTGTAAGGTTATTATAGTTCTGCCCTTCCTGATCTTTATTATCAGAGTTCTTTGATTGTAAGAATGTTTTGAGGGTATGTAGGCTGGTTGAGTAAATTACTACCTAGCATCTACACTTTCAATGACAAAACTAGATGAAACATTACTTACTGCCTCCAAGCTTTTGATGCTGTTTTGACAAGGTGACCGTAGCTACAATTCTCAGGTGTCATTGTGTTAGGAAACAGGAACCAGTTAGTTACCTATAGATTTCCCACACCATAAATTTGGTTTTCAAGACAAGCATGGAGGCAAGCAGTTGGAGCTGCAGGTCCTACCCAAATTCATCCAGTATGCAGATCAAGGATATAGTAACAGCATTTGGCTAAGGTTCATGTGTGTACAGGAATCAGTTGACTGTTGGCTTAAACTGTTGGTTTAAAAATCGATGATAAAATAATAAAACAGACAAAGCAGTTTTGGATTATAATGCAAAGTATAAGTGAATATCCATGATTCCATTCTGATATAAAAAATGTTTGAAAAAATACATAAATGAGAGAATAGACAAATCTGCCATACAGAAGAATACCAAATAATTTATGTAAATGCTCTGCCTTCAAGGAGGGGGAGCATTAATTCTCCACTACTTAAGTTGGGTGCTGATGGTGACTTTGTTCCATGGAGTGCAGTAGGGGAGGGGATGAGGGGAAGAGGAATTCTATAGTAGAGAAACTTGACACGCACTACCTCAGCCAGGTGGTCAAAGTTGACATCAATAGTGTGTCAAGTAAAAGCAAAAACAGACTTAGATAAGGAGAAAGTTTATTCAAAAAGACTTAAAATAAGGAGGACACTCCAATCCCAGAAATCTGCAAGTACCTCAGATTTAAACAGTAAAAGGCTTTTCTTTTACAGAGTAAGGAAGGGTAGGCAGTAAGTAGGGGGAAGTTGGGTGTCATGAGCTGAATTTTGTTCTCCCTTTCCTCAAGTTTATATGTTGAAGCCCTCACCCCCAGGACCTCAAAATGTGAATGCTTTTGGAGGCAAGGCCCTTAAAGAGGTAATTAAGGTTAAATGAGGTCAAATGTATGGGGCCTTAATGAAATCTGACCAGTATCCTTACAAGAAGAGGAAACCTGCACACACTAAGAATACCAGGGATGAATGCACACAGAGGAAAGAGCATGTGAGGACATAGTGAGAAGTGCAGCTGTCTGCAAGGCAAGGAAAGAAGTCTCAGAAGAAACCAAACCTGCCAACACCTTGATCTTTGACTTCTAGCTTCCAGAACTGTGAGAAAATTAATTTCTACTGTTTAAGTTACCCAGTCTGTGGTATTTTGTTATGGGAGCCAGAGCAAACTAATAACATTATTCAAACTAGGAGGAATAACAACCAGTGTGGTTTGATACAGTATGTGTCTCCCTGTGCTTATCCAGTTTTCAGAAAAAGGATAAAGTGGGCATGTTCTTCATTTTAGTGTTGGCTTAGGCTGGTGGGCAAGCAAAGTTCAGGACTCTGTGGAGAGGAGAGAAACCTGACAAAAGTCTGATTAAGACAAAGCAGAAGGTAAGGAATGGGCAATTGTGAATGCTTGGTCAAGGGATAAGTCATGTTGATAGTGTGTACCCTTGATAGAATGTGATGAGAATGGTACTTCAAATGTGTTGTCTTTCTCCCCAGAACCCATAACCTCAGTATAATCATGAAAAAAACCAGACAAATCTCAGTTGAGAATATTCTGCAAAATAACTGACCAGTATTTCTTAAAACTGTCAAGGTTATAAAAAACAAGAAAAGGCTCAGAAACTGTCATAGTCAAGAAGAGCCTAAGGAGACATGACTATTAAATGAAATGCAGTATCTAAGAATCCTGGAACGGAAAGAAGACATTAGGTAAAAACTAAGGAATTCTGAGTAAAATATGGACTGTAATTAATAGTAATGTATTGATATTTGTTCATTAACTGTGATGAATGAACCATAGTAATGTGAGCTGTTAGTAATAGGTAAAACTGGGTGTGGGGTATATGGGAATTCTGTGTACTATCTTCACAGTGTTTTTGGAAATCTAAATCTATTCTAAAGTAAAAAGTTTACTGAAAACAAATAGCGATAAATAAAAACAAAGAATCTCAATAGTAGTCCATTTCAGACAACAAGGTAGCACAACTACATCACTAAAAAGTTTAAATAAGTCTTGAAATACTGCCCAATTATAAAACATGATCCAGCTACCACTTTAGGGGATTGTGGCTTTGGTGGAAAGTTAAATTATTTTTGCATTTACCAAATTCTACAAAAGTAAAATTCATTTGCTTTATGCAATGTGCCAATCAATGCAGAGATTAGGATACTAACTCATGTGCATTTACTTCTAGAACATATTTCCCCCTAAGTCTCCAAACATTTGACCTGGATGGAATCACTCCTATAGCCAGGCCTTCACAGATTTTCCTCAACCCCATGATTTTCAGGGCCTTTCTTTTGGGGTAAGATCCCTTATTGCCATGAGTGTTATCACCCTCCTCTTGTACCTTACTAATTGACTCATGTTATTCTACTAATTTAGACAGTTATTTTTGCATTCTTAAAGTATATATGTTACCAAGTAAAGGGCTCACTGCCCAACACTCACAGAGGCCAATACTATAGCACTGGATTTGAGAAAAGAAAAGCTTTACTCTGAGGTCAGCCAGCAAGGAGACAGGAGGCAAGGCTCCAATCTGTCTCCCCACCTGGAGTTCAGTCAGACTTTTGAATCAGGGGAGGGCGGCTGGTATGCGGAAGTGCTGGTGGGGCAGGTTTCCACTGGAGGGCTCTGGAACTTGGTCATATATGGTGAGGTCTGGGAAAGGGGCTTTAGCACTGGATCTTCGTGCACAACAGACCCTTCACTTCCGAAAGGGTTCAGCGTTCAGATTCTGGTCATGTTCCATTCCTTTGGTTTCGCTGGGGGTGGGGGAAGGAGAAAGTTTGGTTCCGGGTGTTGTTTGAGATAAACGTTTTCTACTCTATGCGTGCTTTGCCTGCATGGCTCACGGTTTGTTCTGTTTTCTCTGAAAAACAACTCAGTATCTTGTTAGAAACAGGACAGGGCCAGTTTGAGGCTGGTTCTGTAGTTACATATATAATATTAAATGCAGTCCATTTAATAAGTATCCCATCTTTTCCCTACATAAAATTCCAGTAGCAGCAGGAACAAAGTCTATTCCACATAACTACCTTTATTGTACTTTACTCAAACAAAAAAGTTACTTTTCTTTCTGCCTCTGATAGCATCCCTCCATGTGCAAAGAAATGAATGCTGACTTTGTAAGTGTCAGGAAGCATCGTCTCATTACAGTATTTCCATTGATGAAAATACTTTTATGAACCATTGTCAAATCAGAGCTATCTCCCACTTAAGAAATCACCCTGCAAGGATACTGCAGAAATAAGCTTTTGTGCCCATAGACTTGAAAATTTTATCACACTCTTCATTTGGCATTTGTGTTTAATTCTGTCTTGCTTCGAATTTTTAAAAAATCATTTCTGCTTTTTTAAGGAAAATCAAAAAGGGAAGTAAGAAGAAAGGTGACTGGGCAAATGATAGTCATTTGATTTTACTGGCTATTTGTCATATTTTTTGCTCACTTCATAATTAAAATCTGATTGCTGCAGGAAAAAAAAATCTCCCAAGAAAAATAGTTATTATTTGATAGATTTTTTTTATTCTTTGAAAAATGGGTTGATGCTGGCAAGTTTGAATTATTACAGTTATAGAATTTTATTTTTCCTAGGTTCAATAATTTAATGTGATTAGCCTATTGGAAAATGAATATAATATTTCAGTAGCTCAGAAACATGATCTGTATGTATGTATTACACTTACAGTTTAATTAGAAAACTAATGAGATGCGATTGCCAATCTGATTGTTGAGGATCTGGTACAGTAAATTTCTATTAGCAGACCTGACTATTTCTCTTCCAGCTCTGCATTCACCCAACCTTAGAATATAGGGATTATTATATTGGACACCTGCCATTCTGGCCTTTGGAAACCATACTCCTGTAAAACCACCAAATTAATTACAGCTCAGAATAAGGGAGTACTAGAAGATTCAACTACTCGTGAATTTACCTTAAAAGAACAAACTATGGGACAGATTGACTATGGCTATTAATTAAATGTAAGTGAACTAATTAACAGAAATAAAGTTCGTTAGGGTAATATTATTTAGCTAGAATTTATATTTTTATAAGAGAGTGTACATATATACATATATATTTGTAATATATTATGAAGTATTGCTCGTAGTAGAAGAGGTGCACATTTTCAGTGTCATTAACTCTGCTTTTGAAATTAAAAATATTTGTCACCTTTCTAGGCAACTCACAAACTTGTTGATGAAATTATACTCTAACACATACTGTTTTCCTTTAACACTAGTCGCCTCTTATGATTTATAGTAAATTCATATTTTAAATCATTTTCCACACTTACCTTCCAATGTCTGAGTCTCATTCTCACAAACATTATAAATTCTAATGATAATCCTACCAAATGCAGAGCTTGAATTGATGGAATGAATGAACAATCTCATTTTGCTTGTTGTAATAAAACCAACATGCCATCGTTAGATTTCATTTTGGTATGATTGAGCCAAGTTCCATTATTTATAAAACATTGGATTTTAAATCTAGTCAATAAAAGACTTAAGACAGATTTTTACCTTCTTGCTAAAAGCCAGCAAACTTGTTTAGACAGTAAAGCCTGAATCAGAAATCCCAGTAAATGCACAGTATTTACTTGCTAATAAAATAAGTAATAACAAAAACAATATTAATAAACGCAGCTACCATGTACCAGACATTGTATTAAGTGATTTACCATATTATTGTAGTTTATCCTTTTAAAAAGCCTCTGAGTTATTATTACCACAGTTTTTAGTCATGAAGATTTGAAGCCAAGAAGTTTAATAATTTGTCCAAAGATACAAATATAATGAGTGCTGAAATTGAAATTTGAACCTAGGTCAGCCTGACTCCAAAGCCATGCCTTTTATTATTTTACTGGACTACAATTTAGTTACCTATGAATGAGCAATGCTTTCCATGGAAAAGAAGGGAAACTGATGAAAAGGGTATGAAAATTAACTTGAAGTGAAACCCATTGTTAAAGAACAAGGTTGATTCATAATTTCTATACTGCAAAGTAACCCAATACTGCAGTTATTCCATAATAAACTGTTTTTCAAAAATGACCACTGCTACAGAAAAAGAAGTACATCTCTCCTTTAAAAACGTTGAGATGTAAAATTGAAATATTGTTAGAAAAAAGTCATTATACACACACACACACACACACACACACACACATATATATTAGTAGTGGAATTCTTTTGTGCAGTGGTTGCTTAGATCACTAACTACTTGAGACGGGGGCAGGCAAATTAGAGGGGGAAGTAGTGGAGAAGTTCAGTGAAAGGCAGACTGAGCCAACTGAAGATCAATCCACAATGAAGGCTAAGAGCTCTGAGTAGATAACGTAAATCAATAGAAAATATGATTGGACTTCGAAAGGTGTGATTTTTCAAGCTGCTTAGTGTCAATTAATATCTCTGAATTTATCTCTAAGAAGTTTACAGGTGGTATATTCTTGAGCTCCTCTAATCATTTTGCCAATTTCAATCCCATGTGTCCCAAACTTGTATAAACTTTCATTCCAAGATCTAGGTTTTAACAAACACTTGAGCTCCTACTATGGGCAAAGTAAAATGCTAGGTGCTAATGATACAGTGACAATCATTTAGCACAGTGACAATTAGCCCATAGTCAGCCCACAACCTAGTGTTAAGTAAATGATCAGAAACCCCAGAACAGATTGTGTCAATAAAATAATTGGTGCTACAACAGCCTAAATACTAGGCCCTATAGAAGTCCTGCGTTACCTAATCGTGGAGGATGTATGAGTTTAAGTTAGAGATTAAACATGATAGAGATTAAGCATCCTTCATCTCTAACCCATGCCTGGTTCTCTTACAGAAATCTACTTCAGAACTAATAGCTGTTACTTAAGAATACTATCTCTCAAAAACCCTTTTAGAGAATGGCCTTGGAGTTCGGGGTGTGATGCACTCTGTTTCTTTCCAGCTGAATGTTACATTGGGCAGGCTTTTGTTTCCTCTGCTTTAAAATGGGGACGATAATTGTGCTTACCTTATAATTTGGTGTGAAAATAAAATGGGTGTATGTGAAACTATTGCAACATACATAAATGTCAGCAAGAATTATTGTTAGCCTATATTTACGTAGTATGACTAGTTTTCAATGTTTAGTTGAATAGACTGATTAGCTGCTTAGGTCAATGGTTTAAGAAGAAATAAGAGAGAATATCAAACATATGAGAATCATACACACACACAGAAATTAATCTTATTTTGAATATGAAATCTTAAATATGTTAAATAAACTAAAATTCACATGAGACCTCAATCTTTGACAATCCTTAGAGAAACTGAGATCACCTTATTTTTCATTAGTACTAACAAAATTTTCATATTTCTGTTTTAAAGAGCATTGTAGAGGGCATTTGTCATTGTTATTTAATATCGTTCTGGGAAAATGAAACAACATCCATCATTTCCTTTTGACTATAGTTAAGGCATTGAGTGAAAAAGTATGGATACATGAGCACGTCTGTTCCAAAATCTAGGATCCTAAAACAGACTCTAAGTAACTAATGGAAAAATTTGAAAAGCCTATAAATTTTTTTCCATTTAAAGTCTCTTTGCATGCACTTGGGATTTTTATAGCTCCAGAAAATATATGCATTTCCAGGATGACATATGCTATTCAAAAAGCTGGGGCTTCCCTGGTGGCGCAGTGGTTGAGAATCTGCCTGCCAATGCAGGGGACACGGGTTCGGGCCCTGGTCTGGGAGGATCCCACATGCCGCGGAGCAACTAGGCCCGTGAGCCACAACTACTGAGCCTGCGCGTCTGGAGCCTGTGCTCTGCAACAGGAGAGGCTGCGATAGTGAGAGGCCTGCGCACCGCGATGAAGAGTGGCCCCCGCTTGCCGCAACTAGAGAAAGCCCTCGCACAGAAACGAAGACCCAACACAGCCAAAAATAAATATAAAAATAAATTTAAAAAAAAAAAAAAAAAAAAAAAAGCTGAATTTCACAAAAGAATATGAGTTAGAAACACTCTTCTCTAGCAAGGCATCTTAACATGGGGCAGATTATTGATCTAGGTTCTGTCCACGGATGTGTCAAAGTGTCTGTGCACTATTATAAATCATATTAATACTTGAGGGATATGTACACATGTACATTTTGTAGTTTTTAGCTTTCATCAGATTCTAAGAGAGCATGGTGTTAAATGGTTAAAAATAACTATTATAAAAGACATTTATAAAATTGCATCCAAGTAAATGAAATTGTTTGCCATACTACTTTTTCTTTTTCCTTCGTTTCCTCAGGTCTATGATATCCTTCATCAATCCTTCTCAAATTCAGAGCTTCAGTATCATTTAACAGTAAAGAATTCACAAATATCTCTCTCTCCCTCGAGTTCCAGTTCCAAGTCTTCTCTCAAGCGTCTAGTGGATAAACATCTAGTGGGTGAACATCACCAACTGGATGGGATAGACTCAGTTGTTCTAACACTCAGTAGTTCATCTTCTTTTTCAGACATGCATTCCTCATTCTTCTTTTTTTTTTTAAACATCTTTATTGCAGTATAATTGCTTTACAGTGGTGTGTTAGTTTCTGCTATAAAACAAAGTGAATCAGCTATACATATACATACATCCCCATATCTCCTCCCTCTTCGTCTGCCTCCCACCCTCCCTATCCCACCCCTCTAGGTGGACACAAAGCACCGAGCTGATCTCCCTCTGCTATGCGGCTGCTTCCCACTATCTATTTACATTTGGTAGTGTATATATGTATATGCCACTCTCTCACTTTGTCCCAGCTTACTCTTCCCCCTCCCCGTGTCCTCAAGTCCATTCTCTATGTCTGCGTCTTTATTCCTGTCCTGCCCCTAGGTTCTTCAGAACCTTTTTTTTTAGATTCCATACATATATGTGTTAGCATACGGTATTTGTTTTTCTCTTTCTGACTTACTTCACTCTGTATGACAGACCCTAGGTCCATCCACCTCACTACAAATAACTCAGTTTCGTTTCTTTTTTATGGCTGAGTAATATTCCATTGTATATATGTGCCACATCTTCTTTATTCATTCATCTGTCGATGCACACTTAGGTTGCTTCCATGTCCTGACTATTGTAAATAGAGCTGCAGTGAACATTGTGGTACATGACTGTTTTTGAATTATGGTTTTCTCAGGGTATATGCCCAGTAGTGGGACTGCTGGGTCGTATGGTAGTTCTATTTTTAGTTTTTTAAGGAACCTCCATACTGTTCTCCATAGTGGCTGTATCAATTTACATTCCCGCCAACAGTGCAAGAGGATTCCCTTTTCTCCATGCCCTCTCCAGCATTTATTATTTGTAGATATTTTGATGATGGCCATTCTCACTGGTGTAAGGTGATACCTCATTATAGTTCTGATTTGCATTTCTCTAATGATTAGTGATGTTGAGCATCCTTTCATGTGTTTGTTGACAATCTGTATATCTTCTTTGGAGAAATGTCTATTTAGGTCTTCTGCCCATTTTTGGATTGGATTGTTTCTTTTTTTGATATTGAGCTGCATGAGCTGCTTGTATATTTTGGAGATTAACCCTTTGTCAGTTGCTTCGTTTGCAAATATTTTCTCCCATTCTGAGGGTTGTCTTTTCATCTTGTTATGGTTTCCTTTGCTGTGCAAAAGCTTTTCAGTTTTATTAGATCCCATTTGTTTATTTTTGTTTTTATTTCCATTTCTCTAGGAGGTGGGTCAGAAAGGATCTTGCTGTGATTTATGTCATAGAGTGTTCTGCCTGTGTTTTCCTCTAAGAGTTTTATAGTGTCTGGCCTTACATTTAGGTCTTTAATCCATTTTGATGTTATTTTTGTGTATGGTCTTAGGGAGTGTGCTAATTTCATTCTTTTACATGTAGCTGTCCAGTTTTCCCAGCACCAATTATTGAAGAGACTGTCTTTTCTCCATTGTATATTCTTGCCTCCTTTATCAAAGATAAGGTGACTGTATGTGCGTGGGTTTATCTCTGGGCTTTCTATCCTGTTCCATTGATCCATATTTCTGTTTTTGTGCCAGTACCATACTGTCTTGATTACTGTAGCTTTGTAGTATAGACTGAAGTCCGGGAGCCTGATTCCTCCAACTCTGTTTTTCTTTCTCAAGATTGCTTTGGCTATTCGGGGTCTTTTGTGTTTCCATACAAATTGTGAAATTTTTTGTTCTAGTTTTGTGAAAAATGCCCTTGGTAGTTTGATAGGGATTGCATTGAATCTGTAGATTGCTTTGAGTAGCATAGTCATTTTCACAATGTTGATTCTTCCAATCCAAGAACGTGGTATATCTCTCCATCTGTTTGTATCATCTTTAATTTCTTTCATCAGTGTCTTATAGTTTTCTGCATACAGGTCTTTTGTCTCCCTAGGTAGATTTATTCCTAGGTATTTTATTCTTTTTGTTGCAATGGTAAATGGGAGTGTTTTCTTAATTTCTCTTTCAGATTTTTCATCATTAGTGTATAGGAATGCAAGAGATTTCTGTGCATTAATTTTGTATCCTGCAACTTTACCAAATTCATTGATTAGCTCTAGTAGTTTTCTGGGGGCATCTTTAGGATTCCCTATGTAGAGTATCATGTCATCTGCAAATGGTGACAGTATTACTTCTTCTTTTCTGATTTGGATTCCTTTTATTTCTTTTTCTTCTCTGATTGCTGTGGCTAAAACTTCCAAAACTGTGTTGAATAATACTGGTGAGAGTTGGCAACCTTGTCTTGTTCCTGATCTTAGTGAATATGGTTTCAGTTTTTCACCATTGACAACAATGTTGTCTGTGGGTTTGTCATATATGACCTTTATTATGTTGAGGTAGGTTCCCTCTATGCCTACTTTCTGGAGGGTTTTTATCATAAATGGGTGTCGAATTTTGTTGAAAGCTTTCTCTGCATGTATTGAGATGATCATATGGTTTTTCTCCTTCAATTTGTTAATATGGTGTATCATGCTTATTGATTTGTATATATTGAAGAATCCTTGCATTCCTGGAATAAACCCAACTTGATCATGGTGTATGATCCTTTTAATGTGCTGTTGGATTCTGTTTGCTAGTATTTTGTTGAGGGTTTTTGCATCTATGTTCATCAGTGATATTGGCCTGTAGTTTTCTTTCTTTGTGACATCTTTGTCTGGTTTTGGTATCAGGGTGATGGTGGCCTAGTAGAATGAGTTGGGGAGTGTTCCTCCCTCTGCTATGTTTTGGAAGAGTTTGAGAAGGACGGGTGTTAGCTCTTCTCTAAATGTTTGATAGAATTCGCCTGTGAAGCCATCTGGTCCTGGGCTTTTGTTTGTTGGAAGATTTTTAATCACAGTTTCAATTTCAGTGCTTGGAATTGGTCTGTTTATATTTTCTGTTTCTTCCTGGTTCAGTCTCAGAAGGTTGTGCTTGTCTAAGAATTTGTCCATTTCTTCTAGGTTGTCCATTTTATTGGTATATAGTTGCTTGTAGTAATCTCTCATGATCTGATCCTTTGTATTTCTGCAGTGTCACTTGTTATTTCTCCTTTTTCATTTCTAATTCTATTCATTTGAGTCTTCTCCCTTATATTCTTGATGAGTCTGGCTAATGGTTTATCATTTTTTTTTTATCTTCTCAAAGAACCACCTTTTAGTTTTACTGATTTTTGCTGTCGTTTCCTTCATTTCTTTTTCATTTATTTCTGATCTGACCTTTATGATTTCTTTCCTTCTGATAGCTTTGGAGTATTTTTGTTCTTTCTCTAATTGCTTTAGGTGTAAGGTTAGGTTGTTTCTTTGAAATATTTCTTGTTTCTTGAGGTAGGATTGTATTGCTATAAACTTCCCTCTTAGAACTGCTTTTAATGCATCCCATAGGTTTTGGATTGTCGTGTTTTCATTTTCATTTGTTTCTAGGTATTTTTGTTTTTCTCTTTTTTTTTTTTTTTAAAGGATTTTTCTTATTTATTTATTTATTTATTTATTTATTTTTGGCTGTGTTGGGTCTTCAGTTCGTGCGAGGGCTTTCTCCAGTTGCGGCAAGCGGGGGCCACTCTTCATCGCGGTGCGGGGACCGCTCTTCATCGTGGTGCGCGGGCCTTTCTCTATCGCGGCCCCTCCCGTCGCGGGGCACAGGCTCCAGACGCGCAGGCTCAGCAATTGTGGCTCACGGGCCCAGCCGCTCCGCGGCATGTGGGATCTTCCCAGACCAGGGCTCGAACCCGTGTCCCCTGCATTAGCAGGCAGACTCTCAACCACTGCGCCACCAGGGAAGCCCTGTTTTTCTCTTTTATTTCTTCAGTCATCTCTTGGTTATTTAGTAGTGTATTGTTTAGCCTTCACCTGTTTGTATTTTTTACAGATTTTTTCCTGTAATTGATATCTAGTCTCATAGCATTGTTGTCAGAAAAGATACTTGATACAATTTCAATTTTCTTAAATTTATCAAGGCTTGATTTGTGACCCAAGACATGATCTATCCTGGAGAATGTTCCATGAGCACTTGAGAAGAAAGTGTAATCTGCTTTGTTTGGATTGAATGTCCTGTAAATATCAATTAAATCCATCTTGTTTAATGTATCATTTAAAGCTTGTGTTTCCTTATTTATTTTCATTTTGGATGATCTGTCCCTCGGTGAAAGTGGGGTGTTAAAGTTCCCTACTATGATTGTGTTACTGTCAGTTTCCCCTTTTATGGCTCTTAGCATTTGCCTTATGTATTGACGTGCTTCTATGTTGGGTGCATAAATATTTACAATTGTTATATCTTCTTCTGGGATTGATCCCTTGATCATTATGTAGTGTCCTTCTCTGTCTCTTGTAGTAGTGTTTATTTTAAAATCTATTTTATCTGATATGAGAATTGCTACTCCAGCTTTCTTTTGATTTCCATTTGCATGGAATGTCTTTCTCCATCCCCTCACTTTCAGTCTGTATGTATCCCTAGGTCTGAAGTGGGTCTCTTGTAGACAGCATATGTACAGGTCTTGTTGTTGTATCCATTCAGCCAGTCTGTGTCTTTTGGTGGGAGCATTTAATCCATTTACATTTAAGGTAGTTATCAATAAGTCTGTTCCTGTTACCATTTTCTTAACTGTTTTGGGTTTGTTATTTTAAGTCTTTTACCTCTCTTGTGTTTCCTGCCCAGGGAAGTTCCTCTAGTGTTTGTTGTAGAGCTGGTTTGGTGGTGCTGAATTCTCTTAGCTTTTGCTTATCTCTAAAAGTTTTAATTTCTCCATTGAATCTGAATGTGATCTTTGCTGGGCAGAGTAATCTTGGTTGTAGATTTTTCCCTTTCATCACTTTAAATATGTCCTGCCAGTCCCTTCTTGCTTGCAGAGTTTCTGCTGAAAGATCAGTGGTTAACCTTATGGGGTTTCCCTTGTATGTTAATTGATGCTTTTTCCTTGCTGCTTTTAATATATTTTCTTTGTATTTAATTTTTGATAATTTGATTAATATGTGTCTTGGCGTGTTTCTCCTTGGATTTATCCTGCATGGGACCCTCTGTGCTTCCTGGACTTGATTGACTATTTTCTTACCCATATTAGGGAAGTTTTCTACTATAGCATCTTCAAATATTTTCTCAGTCCCTTTTGTTTTCTCTTTTTCTTTTGGGACCCCTATAATTCGAATGTTGGTGCATTTAATGTTGTCCCAGAGTTCTCTGAGACTGTCCTAAATTCTTTTCACTCTTTTTGCTTTATTCTGCTCTGTGGTAGTTATTTCCACTATTTTATCTTCCAGGTCACTTATCGGTTCTTCTGCCTCAGTTATTCTGCTATTGATTCCTTCTAGAGAATTTTTAATTTCATTTGTTGTGTTGTTCATCATTGTTTGTTTGCTCTTTAGTTCTTCTAGGTCCTTGTTAAATGTTTCTTGTATTTCTCCATTCTAGTTCCAAGATTTGGGATCATCTTTACTATCATTACTCTGAATTCCTTTTCAGGTAGACTGCCTATTTCCTCTTCATTTGTTTGGTCTGGTGGGTTTTTACCTTGCTCCTTCATCTGCTCTGTATTTCTCTGTCTTCTCATTTTGCTTAACTTACTGTGTTTGGGGTTTTCGTTTCACAGGCTGCAGGTTCATAGTTCCCATTGTTTTTGGTGTCTGCTCACAGTGGGCCAGGTTGGTTCAGTGGGTTGTGTAGGCTTCCTCGTGGAGGGGACTGGTGCCTGTGTTCTGATGGATGAGGCTGGATCTTGTCTTTCTAGTGGACAGGACCACATCCAGTGTGTGTTTTGGGGTGTCTGTGACCTTATTATGATTTTAGGCAGCCTCTCTGCTAATGGGTGGGGTTGTGTTCCTCTCTTGCTAATTGTTTGGCATTGAGTGTCCAGCACTGTAGCTTGCTGGTCGTTGAGTGGAGCTGCTCTTAGCCCTGAGATGGAGATCTCTGTGAGATCTTTCACCATTTGATATTACGTGGGGCCGGGAGGTCTCTGGTGGACCAATGTCCTGAACTTGGCTCTCCCACCTCAGAGGCTGAGGCCTGACACCCAGCCAGAGCACCAGAACCCTGTCAGCCACATGGCTCAGAAGCAAAGGGAGGAAAAAAAAGAAAGAAAGAAGGAAGGAAGGAAAGAAAGAAAGAAAGAAAAAAAGTTATTAAAATAGAAAAAATTATTAAAAATTAGAAAAATTAAGAAAATAATTTTAAAAAAGAGGGAAAGAAAGAAGAGTGTAACCAAACCAAAAAACAAATCCACCAATGATAACAAGCACTACAAACTATACTAAAAAAAAAAAGCAAAAAACAAAAAAAGGACAGTGAGAACCCTAGGACAGATGGTAAAAGCAAAGGTTTACAGAAAAAATCACACAAATAAGCAAACACATACAGACTCACAAAAAAAGAAAAAAGAAGAAAACATATATATATATATATAAAAAATAAAAACAGGAAGAGAGCAACCAAATCAATAAACAAATCTACCATGATAATAAGCTCTAAATACTAAACTAAGATAAACATAAAACCAGAAACAAATTAGATGCAGAAAGCGAACCCCAAGTCTACAGTTGCTCCCAAAGTCCACCGCCTCAGTTTGGGATGGTTCGTTGTTTATTCAGGTATTCCACAGACGCAGGGTACATCAAGTTGATTGTGGAGATTTAATCCGCTGCTCCTGAGGCTGCTGGGAGAGATTTCCCTTTCTCTTCTTTGTTCGCACAGCTCCTGGGGTTCAGCTTTGCATTTGGCTCCGCCTCTGCATGTAGGTCGCCTGAGGGCATCTTTTGGGAAGTCTGAGGTCTTCTGCCAGCCTTCAGTAGGTGTTCTGTAGGAGATGTTCCACATGTAGATGTAGTTTTGATGTATTTGTGGTGAGGAAGGTGATCTCCACGTCTTATTCCTCTGCCATCTTGAAGGAGCCCCCTCAATAATTTAATTAAATTTAAATGTTTTTCTACTAACTGATTGACAGTTATTTTCTGGAAGAGATGAGAAATTACTGCTAAGCTTGCTGCTGAACAATATGACAGAAGTTTTCTATGGCATTTGAAGGCTTTAGACGCCTTCTCTCTCAACTTCGTTAATATAAAGTTAGCTGGGGGCTTCCCTGGTGGCGCAGTGGTTGAGAATCTGCCTGCCAATGCAGGGAACACGGGTTCAAGCCCTGGTCTGGGAAGATCCCACATGCCGCGGAGCAGCTGGGCCCGTGAGCCACAATTACTGAGCCTGTGCATCTGGAGCCTGTGCTCCGCAACAAGAGAGGCCGTGATAGTGAGAGGCCCGCACACCGCGATGAAGAGTGGCCCCCGCTTGCAGCAACTAGAGAAAGCCCTCGCACAGAAATGAAGACCCAATACAGCCATAAAAAAAAAAAAAAAAAAAAAGTTAGCTGGAAGAAGGTGAGGTGGCTCTGACCTCATTCTTATTAATGGAAAAAACTCCTAAATAATTTATCATGGTATTTGCACACACTTATTGAAATAACTAGTCTTTCTTTAGTTGTAATGACATGTTCATTTGTCCCCTAATAAAATGATGGCCTAAAGATGAAGTTTGTTTGACAGTAGTAAAATTACTTGAACTAGATTCATCATGATGAGGGCTAAATTGAGACAAATTAATTTTTAAGGTTGGGTACTTTATTAACAAAAGAAATGCACTTTGTTACATATTTCCTTAAGAAATTCAAGCAATAGAGGGATGAGTGACGAGCAAACAGAATGGCTTATGTGAATGAAATAGGGATTAGTTAACATACTTGTTTGGATGTGCTGTATCAGTTAGCTCTCGGTGCATAAGACGGCAGGTAAAACTTAGCTGTCTTGTTTTTTATTTCAAGTCTATAAATTGGTTAGTTATCTTTGCTGATCTGCTTCAGTAATGGCTGGGAAACTTGGGCTTGCTCATGTACCAGTGATCACCTGGTCAGTCAGCCAACAGCTGACTGGTCTAGGATGGTGTTGTCTGGGATGACTCAGTTCTTCTCCACATGGTTTCCCATCTTGTAGCAGTCTAACCCAGACATCATCTCATGGCATAGCAGGTATCCAAAAGAAGTATAACTGTGCAAGTCCTTTGTGAAGCCACTGCTGTATCAAATTTTTTTTATTGCCCAATTGACCAGAACAATTAAGTGGTCCCCAATTCTATGTGGTAGGACTCTACTAAAGGGCAAGGATGCAGAGTGGGCATTAGTTGGAGCCATCAGTGCAATTAAACTACCACAACTCAAGTTATACTATTGTAACAGATGACTCCAAATGTCAGAGAATTGAGGCTAATGACAGAGATTTATCTCTCCACTACTGTAGTCACTAATGAATACAACTTAATGGAGGCTCCATCTCAATTCAAGATGATATGCAACATTGTTTTTAAAAGAGAATCATTGAAACTATCTAAATTTCCTTCGTGATGGGGCTGGTTAACTGAATTATGGTATACCTATTTCATTGGATCTGTATAAATAAAAAAATTAATTAGGAAAAATGTGCTGATATGCAATTATAAGTGAGATACATATTTTAGGAAGATGCATAAAAGGATGAATGCTGGCATAAGAAAGGAAAGGAAAAAATATATACATATATAAACACATGAGCATAGAGGCTTCTTGGGTGTTCATAGGTGTCTAGAAGTATAAACAAAAAGGGAAAATAGTAGTATGGGAATCAGTTGGAAGAAAATCAGGAGTCAAAGGAAGTCTTTTCAGAGAATATCTTTTTTGCTTTATGAAGTTTGAACCACCTAGTTTTATTAGTTAGTGATAAGTAAGTAAACAAACAAATAGATAATTAAAATAATAAGAATCATAAAAAGGGAAAACAGAAGAGCATGGATTTTTGTTAGATATATATATTCTAATCCTGAACTACCCCTTACTGGTGAGAGCTCAATCAATTTACATAACTTCTGTAAACTAGGGTTTTACCCTCCAAAAGTAAAGGATAACAATACCTCCCCAATATAATTGTTGTGCAATTTAAATGGGAGAATCCATGTAATGCACTTAACTGGTATTTGAAACATAGTAGCTGCTTAATCAGTGCAATATTCTTGTTTCTACTACTGTTCATTTCATTATTTAATTATAAGAAATAAATTGTAAAGTAGCTAAAGTACAAGTCAAGTTGGATTTCACTGAGAATGTTCTTCTAGGTTGTTCTTTCTTCTCACTCTTTTTCATGCCTTGCTTAGAATGTAACCTTTGCTCTCTTCCTGATCTCTTCCCATCTTAATATTATTGAAAGGTCAAAATCAACAATTAAAACATGACATATACAGTATACAGTAACCATATTCTTTAATATCATTAGAATTCTCAGTTACTCCTTCCTTATGTTGGCTGCATGAAACAAATAAATTCTAGAAATTTCTTCTTGTAGAAAAATCATTGTATTATATTAAGTTTTCCAGTGGAGAGAGTTTAGGCTTTTTGGTTTATTTGTTTGCTTTTTTTTTGATCTCAGTAGTTTCAGATGTTGCAAGTGTTAGATAATATCATGGTGTACTTCACTGAAGAGAAGTCTTTAATTTTTTATAAAAACAGACACATTGACTTTTTGTTTTGTTTGAAAGCTTGTGCTCTGGGGATTCTGTTTATTAGTCTGGTAAGTTTTTGTTGCTGTTGTTTGTCTGTTTTAAATAATAGAAGTCTCTTTCACCCCTAGTCAAAAAATTGAACATAGATTAAGTAATAAATGACATCAAGGAATTAACATTAATTTTGTTAATGTCAGTGTGAATATCTAAGAAAATATTCATAGTTTCAGAGATGCCTACCAACGTTTTATTGAGGAGGGGGTAGTGATTAGAAGTTGCTTCTACTCTATAAACTCAGCCTCAAAAAAAAAAAAACAGAAAAATAAGTGTGATAAATTCTTGATAATTGTTCAATCTGAGTGATATATTTTGTAATTTTGAGGATATTTAAAAATTTTTGTAATAACTTTTTTTAATCTAGGAAAATTCTGTACTCAGATTACTTCACATGTATCATTCTCATTCAACCTTCAAAAAACTCAACCTTGAACTTTTACCAAGTGTTTCAGGGGTGAGAGAGTTATGTAAGAAAGCCATCTTCAGAGCTCCAATGATCAGAATCCACTGAAAGGAAAAGCTTGGTTCAACATAAACATGTTGACACAAGAGTATGCAATATATTTACTTTATGTTCAAATAAAATGGTAAAAGAAAATACGAGCTGAGTTCTAGCCTTCTTGAACACATTTCAGGTTTTCAGAAAAATGCCTTTTCTTTGTCCTTGTACTGTCTGCCAGAACACGCTCTGATGGCTGCCTCCTGTGTGCAGTTAATGATATGTCCTTCAGCAGGGTTTCCTAACCACCCCCACATCCCCAGAGTACAAATATTTTCATATATGTTTCCCATAACAGCACTTACCATATTTTGTGATGATTACTTGTTATATTGCCAACACTGAGGTGTGCTTAACAAATATTTGTTGAATGAATAAGTGAATTAACATAGAAATGGGGCTTCCCTGGTGGTGCAGTGGTTCAGAATCCGCCTGCCAATGCAAGGAACACGGGTTCGAGCCCTGGTCCAGGAAGATCCCACATGCCGCGGAGCAACTAAGCCCGTGCGCCACAACTACTGAGCCTGCGCTCTAGAGCCTTCGAGCCACAGCTACTGAAGCCCGCATGCCTAGAGCCCGTGCTCCGCAACAAGAGAAGCCACCGCAATGAGAAGCCCACGCACAGCAACGAAGATCCAACGCAGCCAAAAATAAATAAATAAATTAATTAATTAATTAAAAAAATAAAAAGGGAAATCTCTTAAAAAAAAAAAACAACATAGAGATGAATACTGCTTTTAAGATCTGGGAAACCCAACGGGCAAAGTTGTGTCTGTATAGTCCAGTGCTCAATGCTTCCAAGTATATAGGATCGTTTGAACAAATTAAAAATCACATCTTGACTTCTAAAACATAAACACACTCATCTAAAGCCTGATCTACTCTATGAAGCAGCCACACCATAATGGAATTTGCTATCACTAAGAAAATAGTGTTTTAGTTTTATGCCCAAGCCTGAGTTTTCTACGTAACAGTCACCTACACTCAGTCATACTTTCTGGTCCCCAACATATTCTTCTTTCCTGCTGAATTTCCATGTTTTATTTTACAAAGGACAGCCCTGGGTCAGATCATGTTGATTATTCTGACTTTTTCTTGTTAGAGTAAACACTGACATGAAAAAAAGGTGAAAGCAATTTACCAATACTTGCAGCCTAAGATGTTTCATGCATAAGCATTTCTAGTCTCATTGTTATTTATCTTGTTAAGAGTAAAATGAACATGGATGTAAACAGGAAGAGTTTTACACTATAAAAATGAAGAAAATGCCATTTAGAGCGTAAATGAAGAAACTTCAATAAATAATCAACAGTGCATATCTGTCAAGGAAGAATTCATTGCTTGTTAATCACAAACTGGATTTTATAATGGTTTATATTAATACTTGTTTCAAAGTCCTATTTTTGCAACCCCCAAGTTAGCAGTGTTGTTTCCTAATTAAATTGGATTTCTTCCAGTATACCTTCAGAATAGTGAACAAGATTTCTTCTTCTTCTTCTTTTTTTTATTTTTACATGGCAAAAGTAATGTAAATAGCAGGTATGAAGATTTTCCTTCATCCATCCTTAAGATTTTAACTGAAAGTTTCCTTCCTGTATTAATGTATTCCAGCCACTTGACAAGCTAATGCTCCTCTGATGTTGTGTATCTGATCTAACCTTTGTCTTTGTCAGGAAAAGAAAGATTTTTAATGGAGATATCTGAGTTTAAAAGGATGTAGTTTGTCTCTTTAATAGTAGGTTAGGGAGCTGTGGTGTGATATGTGCGATATATTGGCACAGGCACATGCCACTCAAGATGAAGTGCTTCATCTATGAAGCAATAAGAACAGTAGCTAAATCTGTGCTCCTAAATGTGAACAGAGAAGTCAAATAAAGGTTTTAATTCAAACAAAAAATCCAGGGACTTCCCTGGTGGCACAGTGGTTAAGAATCCACCTGCCAGTGCAGGGAGCATGGGTTCCAGCCCTGGTCCGGGAAGATCCCACATGCCGCAGAGCAGCTAAGCCCATGTGCCACAACTACTGAGCCTGCACTCTAGAGCCTGCGTGCCACAACTACTGAAGCCCACATGCCTAGAGCCCATGCTCCTCAAGAGAAGCCACCGCAATAAGAAGCCCACACACCACGACGAAGAGTAGACCCTGCTCACTGCAACTAGAGAAAGCCCGCATGCAGCAACGAAGACCCAACGCAGCCAAAAGTAAATAAATAAATAAATTTATATAAAACGAAAAAAATCCAACCTGCCATGTTGTTAGGTTTTTGACAGTTGCTGATTTGATTGGCCATCTTTCATTAGTCACAGAAAGAATTAAAGCTTTTTTGGAATTTAATTTTAATTTCAACACTGGTAGAATCAGCTGTTGTTTGTTCTTTAGTATGCTTGACTTGTTCCTCTGATTAGTAATAATTTTTAATATTCTATTCTTGCTGAAGTTTTAATTTAACAGGAAACTACCTAGATATAATTTCATTTACAAGTTCTAGAGAACCACTTTTATTTTCGTTTTTCATGACTTATGAAAAAAATGCCATTTTAAACTCGATGAGAATTAGTGGAATAAACCTATACTCTTAAAGAAATTAATTTTCCCAAAGAACAAAAACTAAAGGTTTATTCTTTTTGCAGACTATACTTTCTCTCCTATTCCAGTTCTTCTTCAATTAACATCAAAGTATCCTTATGTTTGTCTTATTCACTTATCAATCCATAAAAATATATTTCAGTAACATAGTATTATTTGAGGGGTTACCCCTATTTGAAAGTATTTTTCTTAAGCTGTTCATCTAAGGGAGTATGGTTTAAATTTTATCTGTAGACTAGTGTATCATTTACTTTTATAGTAATTAGTCATTTTACAGCTGTCATTGAAAATTAAGGCACTTGACTTTTAATCTTAACAAGCATTAAAAATGACTTGACATGACATATATCCTTTATTCTAGAATATGTCTACATAATTTTTTAGAACATAAACATACATTAATCACCAATATTTATCCTCCATAGCCACCTGGGTAGGTAATAATACATGGAATTTTAATAATTCTACCTTTGTATTGTTATACTTGATTTTAAAATGATTATTATTGTACTATAAATTCTTCTAATGATTTGGCTCTTCTACTCCCTTGAATTTTACTGTCATGGAGGTTAAAGCTTAGAGCTACCAAAAAAAGTGGTCTTATTATACAAGAAAAAAAATAATTCTGTTATTCTTTAATGAGGTAATTTTTTAGGAAAGTTTAAACTACTCTCTCCAATAAAAGCATTTTTGGTCTAAATTAAAATGTTGTTATTAAAGGTAAGCCACCACAGGTGAATAACGTGAAGTAACATTTATGAAAACAGATTACCTAAAATCAGATTTAGATCATGATATAATCAGCTTTAGAATACATATCATCTTGTAATGTTTTAAGTTCCAAAATATAAATATTGGGAATCTCTTGATAATCGCCAAATTCCTGCCATTCTAAAATAGTAGGAGGGACTTCTTTGTTCATTTGGATAGTCTGATTAAAATGGAATTATTCTTCTAGGTATTAATATACTATAAAATATAAAGCATGCCACATCAGTTTTATTTTTCTTTGGTAATCAAAAATATAAGATATATACAATAAGTGGTGCTGAGAAAACTGGACAGCTACATGTAAAAGAATGAAATTAGAACACTACCTAACACCATACACAAAAATAAACTCCAAATGGATTAAAGACTTAAATGTAAGACCAGACACTGTACAACTTTTAGAGAAAAACATAGGAAAAACACTGTTTGACATAAACCACAGCAAGATCTTTTTTTGATGCACCTCCTAGAGTAACAAATAAAAACAAAAATAAACAAATGGGACTTAATTAAACTTAAAGGCTTTTGCACAACAAAGGAAACCATAAACAAGACAAAAAGACAACCCTCAGAATGGGAGAAAATATTTGCAAATGAAACAACAGACAAGGAATAATCTCCAAAATATACAAACAGCTCATGGAGCTCAATATCAAAAAAACAAAAAATCCAGTTAAAAAGTGGGCGGAAGACCTAAATAGAGATTTCACCAAGGAAGACATACAAATGGCCAAGAGGCCTATGAAAAGATGCTCAACATCATTAAGTATTAAAGAAATGCAAACCAAAACTACAATGAGGTATCACCTCACACCAGTCAGAATGGCCATTATCAAAAAAGCTAGGAACAATAAACGCTGGAAAGGGTGTGGTGAAAAGGGAACCCTCCTACACTGTTGGTGGGAATGTAAATTGATAAAACCACTATGGAGAACAGTATGGAGGTTCCTCAAAAAACTAAAAATAGAACTACCATATGACTCAGCAATCCCACTACTGGGCATATACCCTGAGAAAACCATAATTCAAAAAGAGGCATGTACCACAATGTTCACTGCAGCTCTATTTACAATAGCCAGGACATGGAAGCAACCTAAGTGTCCATTGACAGATGAATGGATAAAGCAGATGTGGCACATATATACAATGGAATATTACTCAGCCATAAAAAGAAACGAAATTGAGTTATTTGTAGTGAGGTGGATGGACCTAGAGTCTGTCATACAGAGTGAAGTAAGTCAGAAAGAGAAAAACAAATACCATATGCTAACACATATATATGGAATCTAAAAAAAAAAAAAAAAATGGTACTGATGAACCTAGTTGCAGGGCAGGAATAAACAGGTAGACATAGAGAATGGACTTGATGACATGGGGTGGGAGGGCAAAGCTGAGGTGAAGTGAGAGTAGCATCGACATATGTACACTACCGAATGTAAAATAGTTGGCTGGTGGGAAGCAGCAGCATAGCACAGGGAGATCAACTCAGTGCTTTGCAATGACCTAGAGGGCTGGGTTAGGGATGATGGGAGGGAGGCTCAAGAGGGAGGGGATATGGGGACATATGTATGCATATGGCTGATTCACTTTGTTGTGCAACAGAAACTAATGCAGTATTGTGAAGCAATTATACTCAAATAGATCTATTTTTAAAAAAACACAAGCAAAATTTAAAAAAATATAAGATATATACACTATATTATGTATATATAAAATATACATATGTAAGATTTATCTTCTTGAGCATCCTTACTCTAAAATTGATGCTAAACTTTCCAGTTGTTGGTATTCTAGATAAATAGGACATTGGTCTTGTGAATGATTATTCCATGTGTGATTGCTATGCATATCACAGGTTGATATAATAATACAGTCTTAGGAAATGTAGAAGCCTTATGGATCATCAAATGGAATTATTACTCTGATAAAATGGCCCGCTTTAAAATATCCTCAGTAGTCTGCCAGCCAAAGCTCCAGTACCTCAAGGGAGAGGTCTGTATCTCCTGAGGCAGCACAATTTATCGTTGCAACTCAGGTTACTAGAAGTTTCTTTCTTTACCTTATGCAAGCAAAAGTCTTCCTCCTTATAGCTTCCCCATAGTAGTCCTTTCATTTTCTCTCCCTGCAGACCACTGCCTAATCCTTCACATGGCAGGACTTCCCGCATGCCATTTCGTTAATTCTCCCCATTACTCCAGGAGGGAGGTGTGAGTACCACCATTCTCTGGCTGAGGATATGGAGAAGCAGAGATATCAGGTTAGTTGATTGAGCCACGTGGCTGGGATTATACTCCAGTCAGTTTAACTTCAGTCCAATCTTCTTTTCAAGATGCTTTTATTTTTCTTTTTCTTGTTTGAATAGAGTCAACCATTTCCCAAAGAGATTCTGAATTTAGGGTTAAATGGGTTTTATGGCCTGCTTTTAGTTTCCTTAACCATACGTATCTGTATTATAGCTCTGACAAATAAATTGAAGATAAATGTTGATATTTGCTTCACTAGTAGAGTGTAAGTTCTGAGAAGAGGCCATGCTTATTCCTATTTATAAAGGCAGGTTTTGGTATGGTGTCCAGCATATAGTATGTGCTCAATAAATGCTTTCCTGGACTGAAATAATAATCAATCTTTAGGCAAGGCCCTTGGAATATATCCAAACAAAACATCTTTCATCTTATGTTTTGCCATCTTTTCATTTATTTGTTCAGTCAATGCTTACTGATCATTTTCTATAAGCCTAGTAGAGTGGTAGGGACTGAACGAGATTATTAAAGTCCCTGCCACCATTGAATTTACTTATTTTCTGGGTCTGCCAATCTATAAACATTAGAAAATCCTCTACTGGCTAATAGTGTTTTAGGGCATAATCTCATTGTCATTATATTATTTTATAATGACTGCTCAAATTACATTGATCAAAGTTTTACGATTCCTGATTTTGTCCTGGATTACCCCTAGGAACCTTAAATTTAGAGCATAAATATAAATAGTGAGAGAGGGAGAAACGTCAGTGTGGAAGAGAGGGAGAGAGTAAGTTTGAGGGTTACAAGAAAAATGTGGCACACACACAAACACACACAAAACAGCTGTACTACATCAATTTCCTTTTGGTCGTCTTTACTATAAGGTCATGTTTTATGGTTATGAATATACAGAATAACTAAAGAATGGAGACTTGAATTATCTTCTATGAAGTCTCCCCAAAACTGCCTGAGTGCTCCCTGTCAGAGCTGGATCTAAGCTTTCCCCTGCTGAGAACATGACTTTGTTCTCATTAAGTATTCCCCACCAGCAGTGCACGTGCTGAACTTAACTTTGGAAAATGAATCAAGGAGACTTCTAATGTGGGGTTTTAATCAATGGCCAATTCATTAATAAAATATCATGGTAGTAGTTAGCAATATCAGTCTTCCTGGCCCTGCAGATTTGGTATCCAAGTCCCTGTGCTTTGGTTGTATGCTTGTGTAACCTGCCCCTAACTGGTCTATCCTGTGAAACAAGCAGTTTCTTTCTCCTGAGACCCCACTTTGGAAATAAGTATCCCATGGTGTCGGGTAACATCAAATATTTGAAACAAATGGCACAATAAATGCTATTCTTTTTCTTTTATCTCCATAGCTCATTACCAGGGAGATAGTAAAACTCATGGGACAGCAGTGTATATATAGGTAGTTAGGCCATGGAAGCAAGTACACTTCCAGAGAAGTGTTTCATGAAAAGTGAAAGTCTGACCATCGTTAGGGCTTTGATCCCATGCAAAACAAATATTCTTTCATTCATGAAATGAGCTACTTCTAGCAAATTATGTTTAGTGGAAAAGCTATATTGTAACCCCATAAATTCTGAAATACTTATTAGAAAACACAAGATGTAAGTGAATTAAATGGTTTCCCTAATAACAGAAGAATTGAATTTTCTAACAGAAGAGTAAGGGTTTTTCATTTGTGTACTTCTTGTTTGTTTTGGGGTGGTTTTTTTTGGATTTTTTTTTCCTGCTTGGTATATTTGAGAAAATTTCTCAAATGATTATCTAAGTAATAATGGCCAGTGGTGTTTCATGTGATGAATTGGTAAATTATTCATTACTGGGGAATAGAGTTAATGAAAGATTTTTTGTGAGTGAGACACTATGTAGTAGAGTTTAATATGTATAAATTAAATCATCTACTTGGAAATGTACTAATAAAAGCAATGAATTAAACATCAGGACCAAGAGATTTTGGCTTATTAATATGGTGTAACTCTATTTAGCAAACCCTAATTTGCTGAACACTGATACTACTGGTAAAATTAATAAGTAAAAAAAGTATATCCAGCAAAATCTAAATGTATAAAATATTAAACTTTAAAATTTAATAAAGATATAGCACAATATTAACAGTTGGGAGAGAAAGAAACTTGATAATTTTAAATAGGTGTCAAGACATTATTGCTATTGAGCTATAGGAAAACATTTTACTAATGTTAAATTGTCAGTCATGCTTTGCAGGCTATACTCAACAAAAGTGAATTATCAAAAAGGAAAATATCTCATTTATCTCTCAAAATTTTGAGATTTTAAGATATTTCATTTTAAAGCCATCTAGAGACAAGCCATATACTGATATAGACTACCAACAATGAAGTGAATAGTGTCACAATATGTTGAAGACGTAAGAGGGATAAATACATTATTTTCCTTTTTGCTCTCCAGTCAATGCAATAATTCTTTCTTATACTAGTGGTTTTAATAAGGTATACAATAGAATATTGAATGACTTTTAAACATCAAGCATTGCTCTAGGTGCTGGAGATACAAAGGTGCCCAAGATACCCACGTATTCGGCCATTATGGAACATGTATTCATGGGAGACAAAGAAAGAACAATTAAATAAATAAGTGATAAAAGAATAAAATTAAAAATGGTGTGGTGAAAAATAGGATGTGCATGGTGCAGGAGGACCTATATCAGGTCAATATTCTGTGACCTATAAGGCTTTATATACACAGAAATAGCAAATCAAACCTTTTGGTTATAGTAGAAACTGTTAATACCATTTAACTGGCACTTAAGAGGACCATTCTGGGAGGATTTTACATGTTTCCCCAATATAGGATTGATACACCTAAATATGATATTGATATATTGTAAAAAATTCCAGAAGTCCAATTCTAGGGGGAAAAAAAAACTAGACCCACAATGGATATCCTTGTACAAATCAATGCATTTGGGTAAGACAATAGAAGACAAATTATGTAGAAGTGCTTTGTGAAATGCAAAGGGTTACATTTTCTTTTCCAAAATGACCCCATAGGCTTTCTTTTTAGGAACCCAATTTTAAGCAGTTGTATTATTTTTAATAAAAGCATTATCCACTGGATTCTAAACCAAGTGAGGAAATGTTGTATCTTTTATAAACTTTACAAGTCAGGAAGGAGTTTTGTTATTTTGTTTTGCTTTTTGTTGTCATCATTAAGAAAGAGAGAATGACTTTAGTTTTACAAATATTGAGTTTGGAATGAAAAGAGACCATTCAAGAAAGCTGAAAAGATGGAGCAAGATAAGGAAAACAGGACCAGAAAAGGATTCTGAAGTTGGTTTCATTTTGGAAGTTACAAATATGTGTGTGTGTGTGTGTGTATACATCAGTTGAAAAAAGACTCAGCTTTGTTCGTGTGGACATTGGTAACTATTTAAAAGAGAAATCTGAGAGTGACAGATGCCAGATTTCAGGGAAATTAGTGGTGAACACATTTTAAGAAGAAGGAAATGGTCCATGATGATCACTTTTTAGAGAAGTCTGGTGGTAAAGACCAGGATTCCATTGATAGAATGGCATAATAACTAACCATGTTGCATCTGTGTTACACATATTTTTAAACATTTTTAACATCTCTGAAATTGGGATGTACCATAAAATTGGTAATGATATCATCATTATAATAGGTTTTTTTTTTTTTTTTAGTGAAAGATACAATGATAGCAGGTCTCATGTTGATGGTCTTTTTAGATTTAATTTAAAAACTGTTCCCTCAATGGTTAAGAAGCCTAACTCATTGGGAAGCTTTGGGCAAGATAATTAATCTCCAGAAGTCTGACATTCTCTGTGTTTAAAATGGGAATAATATAAAAGCAACTCATGGAGTTATGAAAGCCAAAGAAGATAGATTATGTAAAAGTGCTCTGTGGAATGCAAAGGGTTACAAACATGTAGAGATATAATCATCATCATTATTAGTCTTTGACTAGAGAGGGCTTGCTCTTTGGCTAGAGAGCACAGTGTATTTAAATGAGGAAACCTGGACTGATTGTTCTGATTTTATGTTAAAGCATCTGTCAACTACCACTCATCATATAAGGCACAACAGAATATAGGCAAAAAGCAAATTGACACACAAAGGTTTTTTTTCCCAAATATAAAGACGCATATTGAAATTTTAATGTTAGTTCTTAAATACAACCCATTGATAATACAGCATGCCAAGTCTGAGCATATTCAGTCATTTGAATGATTTGACCCTATTTTACAAAATTTTTTAAAACTTCTCAAAGTGAAATTAAACTTTTTTGTTGTTGTTGTTATGTAGTCCTTCCTGGATAGTTGAGCATGGAATCTAATGGAAATTCCATTTCCACTTTCCTACACTATCCAAGAAAGAGAAGTATCACTTCAAACGTAGTCTTGTCACCTGTCAGAATCTCACACTGCCTGAAGATGTAGTGTAGGAGATACAGAATCTGACTCTACAGTTTCCAACATCAAAATGGATTGAATCATTGCAGGCACAAAAGGCAGAATTAAGAAACCTTACTAGGAGACAGCTTTAGCTTGTGACCTTAGGCAATCCACTTAATCTCTTTCCCTCTCTCCCTTTCTTAGACACCCAATCTATAAAATAATATTTGTGATTTCTACCAGCACCTGTGGTTATGAAGCCACGATGCATACATTTTTGTTAGTCAGAACATAATCCACCTACATATTTGCATAAAGGATTAAGATTTGGTTAAAATCAAATAATATGAAAAATAAATAGGTTGAATATTTGTCTATATAACTGAGTTTTCTACAACAATGGCATTATGGTGACCTGTAATCTGTCATGTTTCAAATAACACCCTATGGACAGAGAAATAGAGGAAGAAATAGAGGCAGAGAAAAGACCAAGTAAATGGATGAGAACTTATCAAGCTGGTAAACGCTTCTCTCTGGTGATTGAAGCATATGTGAATAAATACTAGGAATTCAGTGAACACTAAGCATGTACCAGCTTATGAAAATGTGAATCTGTCATTGGTTGGGGCCCTTACCAATATGGAATTAAGAGGCATTGCCATTATAATAGGAGATGATTTTCTGTTATGTTTACTTCCTTTATCTTAAAATTTCTAAATATTTTCTGACGTCAAATCTGGCATTTTATAATTACGCCCACCATTGAAAGAAAGTAATTTTATAATTACTCCTGCCATTTACAGGAAATTCGTAATAGACTTTCCTTTTTGTGGTCACTTCCCATTCTCATTGTTCCTTTCTTACTGATGCCACTTTAGAGATTCCAGTTGTTGCTAATGGAAGGTGAAGGTCATTCAGTTCCTCACTCATTGCCAGAAAATATCTTTTTCTGCTACTTTCACAATGTAAGGATCTGGCATTAATGTCTTTACATTTCATAGAATATTGAGAAATGTCACATAAAATATATGGGGACAGGCTTTTAAAAGAAAGTTCTATTTTCATGATAGACATTTAAAAACATTGATCATGGAGTTCCCTGAACAGAACTGTCTTTGTCCAGCTTCTTGTTTGTTCAGTTCTTCATGGATTTCTCATTGCCAGAAAGTCTCCCTAAAATATCAATTGCATTATGTCATTTTCTAGCTGAAAAATCTTTCCTTGCTACTCATATCTACATAGAATAGGGTCAAATTTTATTTCCTTTTCAAGGCCCTGCTCTTTTATCAACCAAAGCCTCCTTTCCAAGGGCCTTTTCTTTGACTCCTTTGAAATGAAACCGTGGTTTCAGCCAGACTTGTGTGATTATAGGAAGAGTACCACTACTTTTGGAGCACGTAATGTGCACTTATTCCTCGTATAACCCCTTGAATTAAGTATCTTTATTTGAAGGTAAAGGAACTGAAGCTCAGAAGCAATTAGTCCAAGTTTATATAACTCTTAATTGGTACAACTAAGAATTAAATCCAGATATGATACCAAAATTTGTGTTTCTCTCTACCAGGCTAGGCATAGTCAACAGAATGCCCAGTGTCTTTCTATTCTTCATGCTTTGTGCACAGGAAATGTTGTTTTCCTTCATTTCTACTGCCCATCCAAATCTCACCCTTTATTTTGGTTCCAGTTACAACCTTCTTCAGATAGCCGAAGATGGACATCTTAGCCCTTGACCATTTTCTTATAATTTAATGCATACACTGACGTAGGAAACCTAATCCAATCTTGTGGTGTTTCTGGCTTTGTGGTCTTTGTTTTCTTTTATGGGCATTACTCCTTTTTGGCGCCTGCTATCTATTCATCCTAGTTTGGGCAGAAACACCCTAATTTTTTTTCTGGGGAACTAACTCGTACCTAACTCTTAAATTTGTGTGCTCAGCTACAGTTAAATTCATCCTCTGGTTCAGTTGTGAAGAGGAGACTGAGATCTTTTCAATGTGAGCATACATTTTCCCTGGACCAAAATGTCCAGGGATAGACATGTGACATAGTTACAGCCAACAAAACGCAATGAGACTTCTATCTGTAGAGAGGGGTCCTCTCACTTCTAATGGGACTATGACAGTAGAAATGATATGAGCCTGGAACCTTCTTGGGTCCCCTGCCTGAGATTGAAAATAGTGGAAGATAGAACTGAGATATAGAAGAAAACACATCTTGGTAACAGAGTTTGAGCCCCTGGATCAAGCTTCACTTGAAGCTAGACTGGATTTTTAGTTACCAGAGTTAATAAATTCTTTGTTTTGTTTATACCAGTGTGTGCTGGGTTTTCGATCTGCTGCAACTGAAGACCTAGACCAGGTGTTGGCAAGTTGAATAGTTGTGACAGGGACTGTATGGCCTTCAAACTCTAAAATATTATCTAGCCCTTTATTTTAAAAAGTTGCTGACTCTTGATGATCACTTCATAAACAATTAATTTTTTGGAGTTGTTTTCTTTTCCCAAATAGACGTTTAAGAGATCCTTTTAAAGAAGATTTCCTTTAAGACGAGGATCTAAATATCTATTATATGAGTATCTCACCCCCTCACGCTTTTCACCCTCTTGACAGCAATGCTTAGCATTGCTAACAAGCATCATTAACAAATTCAATATGTACTTATAAACCTTTGCTTTGCAAAGTGTGATTTATATACAGGAGCCAGTCTGTGAACGCTTTGTAAGGATAGAATAAGTGTAGAATTAAGAGAAAGCATTTAGAAAGTTTAATAGCAATTTGGTATTTATTTGTCCAGGTGTGTGATCATTTTTCCCTATTAATTAATTTACTGTATTTTACAAAAGTATTATTCTACAGTGGAATACAGGACAATAACTAGTTCTTTAACTCAGATAGTTTGAGAATCATTGTGTTAAATATATGAATACCTAGTTTTCCTTGAATACATATATATATATATTATATATATATTATATGTATAAAATATATGTGCATGTTTCCCTTCTTAGGTCCTGAATTTATTAAGGAGAGAATTTTATTTTATTTATCTTTGGATTTTTCTCATCATCCATTTCATTGTCAGCTAGTAGGCACTGTAATCTTATTTACTGAATTGAATAAAATTATAGCGCAATTGCAAACTAGAGGGAAGGGATTGTGTTTCTGGGGTCGCCTTTATTTGATACTATATTAGAAGTGGATCTTTGTCACCCAACACAAGAGGTCCAATTTTCTTTCAGAAATTTGTTCTTTCTTAAAATAGCCTCAGGGTTCACTGGAGGATCCACATCTACCCCAGCTGATTCACATGGTTTGGGTGAGACATTATGATCTATTTCATGGGTAGATGACATAACACAGGGCAGTAGCCATCAGCATATTAGAGTTCCTTCTCCACAGTGACTGGTTCAGGTATGGGCTGGTGAATGAAGCCTGTAAATTAGAGCTTTGTTGGGATTGCTTGAGCTAAGAATCTGAATTTTTAAAAAATGTTGCATGTGTTACATTTTCCATTGCATTTGTTGAATCCCAAAGGAGATAGCCCCAGGAGATGTTGATCGTCTTCCTATGACCATGAAGGGAGAGACTAAGAGAATGAAAGAAACAGGTGGACGTGAGGAGGGTTTAGTGAGAGAGAAACTGAGTCCTGACAACATTGTCTGAAGCCCTTGAATAAAGCTTCACCTGAAGTCTTCCCAGCTGCTGTGCTTTCTAAATACATGATGCCATACATCCTCTGTGTTTGTTTATTCTCCGTAGTCAGGTTCTAGTGTGTATTGTAATGCTTTCAAGAGAGAAAACCCTGATACAAATACATAGTTTAATGTCTCATTCAAACTAGCATTTCTTGATAAAAAACTACTTCTTCTGAAATGAAACTTTAATCCTTTTCATATTGTTGAGCTGTTAAAGGTGAAAGAGTAGAACCTTCATCGCAAAAAGAAAACTTATATGTAAAAAGTTTTTATAAAACAAATTAATGATTAATGTGTGATAAGCACTAAAAAGACTAAAGAATTCCTAAATAAATGTTGAAAAAGTGGAACAATATCCTAAGTGCTTCTTTTGCCTCTTCTAATCCAGCTACATATTTTTTCTTCCAGTTTTATTGAGATATAATTGACATACAGCACTATATAAGTTTGATCTGTACAGTATAATGACTGGACTTACATACATCATGAAATGATTATCACAGTAAGTTTAGTGAACATCCATCATCTCAGCTACATATATTTTTAAGACTGTGGTTAATCTTCTCTATTATCTGACCAGAGTCTACTATTATATCTGAAAACTCAGACTAATGTGTAAACTTAATGACAAGATCTTCTAATTATTTTAAATTGATATTCCATAGAAAGAGCTTTGAGAGGGTCAAGAATTCTCATAATGATCACAAGTGGACATTTACTGGACCTGATTTCATACTAGCTCATAAGCTCTTTCTATGCTTATTTGTATGTTTTAAAAAACAAATATAAATATATACATAATTGCTTATGTTTGAGGTGCTCTTCTAAGGTTTCTAAGCAGTTTATATTCATATATATAAACAGATATATTCATATATCTATATATCTGCATGCCTGTAGATATATCTCATTTAATTCTATAATAACTCTAAGGAGTGGCTGCTGTTATTAGACCCATAATATAGAGGTGGAAATGAGGCACAGAAAATTTAAGTAACAAGTAATATATTAAGATCAGGAGCTAGTAAGTAGCTTGAATCCAATCAGTCTGACTCTCATGTTCTTTCTTAAGAACCTCACTATCCTGCCTGTACCACTTATATGAAATGAATGACTCATTTTACTTGCTTAAAAATAAGTGTACTCAAATTGTTTTTGGAGGATGTCCCTATCCTCCCACCAGGCTGTATACACACTCTAAGAGGTGTGCCTTTTCAGACTTCCTCCCTAAATTTAATTTAATGCTACTTGAAGATAGCAACTTGGTCACACATATTTTTATATTCCATATTGTGCTGGGCAAGTAGTAGCAGGTATTCAGCAAGTGTTAGGAATTTAATTGAGAATTTCGTTACTTATTTGGGTGTTTTTAGTATTTTTTTATTATTTTGCTAATATGTACATAATGCAGTTCCATTTGATTGATTCAGAGATAGGGAGGCTGAAAGACACTTAAAGATCAATAAATAGTTTGGGGAAATAATGAGTTTCTAGTACTATATCAAACTCTCAGGTCAGAGTACCCTTTGCAAGCTCTCTCTTGTAAAAATAGAAGGAAACCTGTTCAGTCAAAAAAGTCCCAAAGTACTTAACAGATAAACGCTGGGAGTCCCTTGGAAGATATTACACAATTACTTGGTTGCTGACATTAATGATTTTGGTGCATCTGTGGGTTAAGGAACACACACACACACACACACACACACACACACACACACACGCTATTGTTAAATGTCTTCTCTATGCCCCCAGGATATTCACAGAAGCATAGAACCAAAACATTATCATCCCACATCTTACTAATCAATGCAAGCAATCCAGTGTCTCTGATGTTGACAGATTGGCTCTGGAGAATAGCCATTGTCAGCAGTGTTACCTTCCAGCAGGATAGATGTTACAGACTTTTGAGTCTCCTACAGAAATTTGGCCTAGAGCCCCCAGTGCAAATTGACAATCTTTTCTAACAGTTTCTAACTATACAGTGGTTTGGGACTTAATGTTGTAATTGCATTCTAAGCCTCAATTCATTTCTAATATGATCCTCAGGAAGGTTGAAATCCTCATCTTACAGGTGTTTATATATTCATCCCAAAGCAAAAGTGTTAACTCAGCATTATGACTTAGAACGTAAATCTACAAAAGCCAGAAAACTCAACATCACTGCTTCCAGAGCAACTATAACTTAGCCCCTTGCACTTAAATAGCTTTTTATTTGATTAGATACAGTCTGAGATGATTTTTTCTCAATATTTACATGAAATAAATTTCTTCAAATGGAAAAGTGTGGCCAGTTTTTAATTGGGTTTTACAAGTATTTGCAAAAACTTTATTGGCCAAGAATTTTTAAAGCCATGTATTTGATGAGGAAGGTATAAGAAGATTTTAAAGTTATAAATTCAATCTCTGGTAAAGAAGGATGAAGTGGAAGAAGTGGGACTAAGTGCTTATAATTCTGCAGGAAATAAAAAGTCCATATTTTTCTTAGGTCCTGACCCAACAGCTAATCCACTTACCAGTGTTCTTCAAATTGATGTAGGCATAAAAATCGAGAAACTTACAAAAAAATGAAGAATTTCTGATTGTACTTCCAGAGCTTCTGATTCATTTGATCTAGAATGTGGTCATTAATTTGCATTTTTGCAAGTGCTTCAGTGATTCTGACACAGGTGGGTTAAGGACACTTCCATAAATCTACTCTAGTAGATACAAGTATAATCACTCCTGTTGCCAAAATTTATATTTAGTATATATGATCACAGCCTAAGCTGTATGTGTTTACAAATGCCGTGTTTATACACATATATACATACATATACCTATATGTAGAGAGAGAGAATGAGAGAGGAGCTACTTTAAAGCTCTCTGAGAATATTCTGGAAATCAGAAATTATATATCTAAATTTTCTGTGTTCATATAGAGCATCTATCCAGTAATAAAGTGTTAGTTACTCCTAAAGCCTACACAATTAAGATGTCATTTCTTACTTTTTTTCTTTTTTAATTAATTTATTTATTTATTTTTGGCTGTGTTAGGTCTTCGTTGCTGTGCACGGGCTTTCTCTAGTTGCAGCGAGCGGGGGCTGCTCTTCGTTGTGGTGCACGGGCTCTAGGCGCGCAGGCTTCAGTAGTTGTGGAACACGGGCTCAGTAGTTGTGGCTCGTGGGCTGTAGAGCGCAGGCTCAGTAGTTGTGGCACACGGGCTTAGTTGCTCCGCGGCATGTGGGATCTTCCTGGACCAGGGCTCGAACCCATGTCCCCTGCCTTGGCAGGCAGATTCTTAACCACTGCGCCACCAGGGAAGCCCAAGATGTCATTTCTTATTTTGATAATGGAGCTTGTGTGCACAGCTATACAATTTTTCTTTCATTTTTGGGTGGGGGGGGGGGTGCGATGTGAAAAGTCCTAGTGAAATAATTCAGAAATAAGTATCAACTCTTGGATTTCTGTGTTTTAAAAACATACCATATAGAAGAAATTAATGGCATGAATCCTCTCTTGAGAGAAAACATCAAATGCCCTTAACTCTCAAGAACACAATAAAGTTTGTAATCAGGTAGATCTGTGAACGTCTTGTCCAGAAAAGCCAGAGATTTTTCAGAGAAAAGTGAGTGCTCATGGAATGAGACTTGTACCTTTTTTTGTTAAAGAATGCAGATGGTAGAATCACACTAATTACCATCAAATATTTACAGTTTTTGAAAATGAAATTGTACTCTCATCAGGCATTATACATATTGAACAAGAAAGGAAAGGCCAAAGTAGATAATATACTTTTGGAAATTGCTGTATAAGCTCTACAAGACATTATAGTTTAGCTGATAAGTACTAAGAGTAATATTTTGCATAAACATTACACAATATTGAATATATTTTTCTCTCTCTTTAATTGGAGCTCTGATTTACTCAGAGAAAGATTAACTTTGAGATAATAATGAGAATGTATGCCTCAAAATTGCCAGAATACATATCCAGTTCCTGATTTTAAAAAAGTTAAAGAAATACTCTCTCTCACACAAACCCACAACCACAACCCCACACACCTGCTTGAAAGAAAGCCCAAAATACTTTTAGATAAAATATTAGCTACAAGCATGTGACTTTTATAGCTTTGTTTGAAGTAAATGTGAATTTGTGAAAATTATTTACGTTTTGTGTCTGCTCACACAACTGCTACATATAATTTTAGGACAGGTGAACTGTTTGAAACCAAATTATTATATGCAAAATTATTTGAAATTTTTATTTTTATAATCTAAGTGGGGAAGGACCAGTATGGTCAGTCCTCGCTGCTTCGCGTGTGGAGTGTTGAGACTTGTGCTAACATTTGAATACATTTGTGAGTCCTGCAGCCAGTTTCTTCTAGTGGAACATTTGGACAAGTTTTTAGGTTTTCATCCCTGTGTGTACTTTGCATGTTTTTTCTCTTGAGGCAGAATATGAGCAAATCCAGAGTGAAGTGTCTAAATTAGACCAATAGTAATTTCCTTCAAAGTAAATGGATGTTAATGGTTTGGTGGCTAAAACTTAGATTGTTGTGAGAAAATAAAGATGCGCTGTAAAATGTTTTGTGCCTTTGGGCCATGTAGGATTTTTCTTTGTATCTCTAAACTAATCCCCACGGGGCAGGGGAATCAGAACCTGTATTTGACATATTTTACAAATGCCATAAGTAATGAAATGTGAAGGTTGCTGTGATTTTCTTTTATAAATCCATCTTTCTGAAATGAGAATAAGTTAATTTTAAAGTAAAACTACCCGTGCGAAGAATTGAGAACATCCTCAAATATTTCTTTATGGTTTAACTCCCTCACCTTACATGTGCAAAGTTATTCCTCCTATTTACACTATCACCATTATATAATATTACATTCTTACTCTTCTTTCAATTGCTTCTAAGAACTTCCACCTCTACCACATACTGTTACCCTAATTAATAATGCCGTTTCACTGCACTTTACAGTTTATAGTGTGTGACTTTTTTTCCCCCAATATAAAATTAGGACAATTTGGAAAATACTATAAAATATATACAAATATAAAATCACCCCAGTTTCTACCACCTACCACTCAGTAATTTTAAGTGTTTTCCACTTACCACGGCATTCATCCTTTTGATTATCCTACCAAGTAGTTATTAAAGTAAATTTGCCACTAGTTGGTAGATGATAAAACGAGGTACGAGATGGCCAAGGACTGTTCAGTCATGTTTTTGGCATTTTAAAAAATGTGTCTGGGCTTCCCTGGTGGCGCAGTGCTTGAGAATCCGCCTGCTAATGCAGGGGACACGGGTTCGAGCCTTGGTCTGGGAAGATCCCACATGCCGCGGAGCAGCTGGGCCCGTGAGCCACAACTACTGAGCCTGCGCATCTGGAGCCTGTGCTCCGCAACAAGAGAGGCCGCGACAGTGAGAGGCCCGCGCACCGCGATGAAGAGCGGCCCCCGCTTGCCACAACTAGAGAAAGCCCTCGCACAGAAACGAAGACCCAACACAGCCATAAATAAATAAATAAAAATTAAAATGGAAATTTCCAAAAAAAAAAAAAAATGTGTCTTGTAGACTGGGGCAGTGGCTTCTGCTTGATCAGATGGGTATTTAATTCTGTTTCTTAAGGTTCGATGCTGCTGGATGTAACATGTTACCTTCAGTTATAATGATGACTTTTGGTGGAGAAAAACAGTAGTGTATCTGAGGAGTTGCATATAATTTTTAATACTATAGTTTTTAATCAAGTTATCATCTGATCTGGCAAAGAGGAGGAGGAGGTGGAGAAGACTGAGAAAGAAGACAAAGAGGCTGGAGAAAAGAAAAAGACAGAGAAAAGAAAAAAATTACAGTATTGGCTAAAGAATGATTCTGGAATATTCTATACACCTCATTTAATTCATATAGGGTTGCTTGAGCAGTATTTTAAACCATAGTAGGATATTTTTTGCTATTATGCCACACTGGATTACGTATGTCCTGAATTTGAGCGAACTTTGAGTATTAGAATCCCTAAAGTCTTTAAATGACTACTCACCAAAATGTAATGAGATAATACTGTCTTATGGGAAATCTGAACTTTTTTTGCAATGCACAAAATGTCAAAGTCTGTTAGAAAATGTAAAGAGGGAGAAAGAATGCAAGTAGGTTCTTTCTGTACACATTAGTTTGTGTTAACAATAATAATAATGATTTTTAAAGGAGCATTTACCTACAACTTAAAAGGGACCACTGAAATACTGCACTGAGTGTCTCATGGTGGTCACAAAATGGTTTCAGTCCTCAAATATAGCCAAATTGCCAGAATGTCTATTTCCACAATATAACCTTGGCATGCTCTCCACGGGGATGAGGGGTGAAGGAGCTGGAGACCACGTCGGCTGAACCTCGACATACTTTGCCAAAAGAAAACAACAAACTGCTCAACCTCAGAGACACAAAGGCTTTTTTGATTTAGTTCCAAATCAGCCAAGCTCTTTGGCATAAAATAAACCTTTTCGCAGGCATTCTGAAACAAAAATCATTTTCCAGGTTTGTTGTAATCATAATTCTCCACAAGACCTCAGTAAGCTTAAAAAGTATCTATATTCATTCTTGGGAGAGCGTACCTGCACTTGTTGTAGATGGATTTTGCATTTGAAAGTATTAAAGACAAGCCTATTTTTTTCCTTTTCTTCTTCTTTTTAAAAAAATTCATAATGCTCATCTTGCTTCCCATAATTTAAAGAATGCATTTGCTTTATTTCTAAAACTGCTCTTTAAACAAATCCAAATCATGGGATTCTAGAATTGTAAACATCTCTTATATATTTGGGAAATATGCAAATGAAGGGATTGGTGGGCTTGTGTTACTACAAAAGTGAAATAAAGTCACCAGCCGTGAAAACACGAGATAAAATGAACAACAAAGGGAAGCAGTGGCAGGGCGACAAAGAGAGAAGCCGAAGGAGATTGTGATTATTTACCCTGGCAGAGAAAACAGAGCCACGAGTAATGGGATGGAATGCTGAAATGTGAAGGTGAGAGAGAATCTTGATAGAATGTAGGTAAAAAATGTTCTGACAGAGAGAATTGGATTCAGAAGTTCTGTCCTAAGGGAAATGGTGGAAAATCCATTATGCAGTACACGTGTAACAGGACAGGACCCAGCTCTGGAAACTGTGTTGTAGGTAGTGATTCTGTATCGGCTCCCTGGGGAAGAGTGGAGAAGCTTTTGGAGCTGTCTTATTTCTGTCACTATTTTTGACCTGTTCCAAATAACTTGACCGTTTTTGAATTGATATATGTGGAAAAAGTGAAACCTAGGGAACTTCTGATAAAAGAAAGATGTGGGAGGTATAATATGCAGTGCATTTACCATGATTGATGAGTCCAGATACAATTATAAGGAGGATGGGAAATAGGACACAGTCATGGTCTGAGTCCCAGTGAACTGGGCAGTGCCCTGGCTCTCAAGGATTGTATCCAGACATCTCTGATGAGGTTGTGCCTTTCTGTGGGAAGGGAATCATTCTGAAGCAAATACTGGCTTTTTCAATTGGCTGAGGTATCACTGATAGACAGGAGATCTTATCATAAATAATAGGAAATAAAGACAGAGAACCAATTTTCTCTTTACCTCTATTCCCCATGGACTAATAGGACTAATGTTTCTCTTGAATGATCTGACACATTATGGTAGAATCAAATATTTGTATTATTAAATGTAACCTGAAGCCCCATTCTGATTTACCTACTATAGCAGCAGAGTTCAACAGAGCGTGCACTAAAAATGTCTAATCAGATTCAGGCAGACCAGGGTAGAGAGGCATGAAGAAGTGAGAGTACCTCTTGTTGATGTGTGATACCCAGCAGCTGTCTTAATTTCTCTGAGTTAGCTTTGCGAACATTTAAATTTGTTAGTGACTGTCTAAGAGGATATCTGAAAAGATTGTGTAAATAGATAGGTAACATCATGATTAACATTTAGAAAGATCTCAATAACTGGTATTTCCAACTTTAGAAACCTGCTCTCACAGGTTCACTACGGGATTTATTTGAATGCATTTTGTAAACTGTGTCTTATGCGTAGTTCCCTCTCTCGTCCTCAGTTTTATTCACCTGAAAATCAAGGGTTAGGAAGAAAGAATCTGTGATATCAGTATATTCCAAATTGTTATAAGATCATATTCCTACAATTTGGGTGGCAATTTGGAGGGTAATTTATCAATGATCAAAATTAAAAATGCACATATTCTAAGCACTAAAATTTCTGTTTAACCATTATTGACAGTTTTGGAGCCTTTATATGCCCAACTATACTAGAAGTAACCAAGCAGAGGATAAATTAAGTAACATTTCTCAAAACTAGTTGACTATGGACCCCTTTTTTGGCAAAATATTTCCTGTAACAACTATTCAATAGAACATTGCTTGGGCAAAGCTGATCTGGGGAGTAGGCAAAATTTATGCATAAGAATGAAGAAACTCACACTTATGAATTAGATTCTACATGCAAGGTTCCCTGGTAGGTGGAAGAAGACAATAGAATAGCATTCAATAAGAATATGATAAATAAATGAATGAATGGTCTTGTCTCATTTGATCCTCATAACAACCTTATGAAGTAGGTATTACCATCCCAATTTTATTTAAAAGTGAGGCTTCCAGAGGTTTAGTCTTCATTCCAAAAATTCACAAGTCTAAGTGGTAGATCCAGACTTCAATCCCAGGTCTGCTTCTATCTCTCCTCTATGCTTTTCTCATTATACCATACTGGAGAAGGAGGTCTGATTGAGGCAGTGGGAGGCGGGGAGAGAAAAAAATTCTACAATCCTGAGAAACTGCCTAAGAATAGTTAAGACAGGAATTTATAAAGCCGTAAGTGTATTTAAAATGGTGAACATAGAGTTAGCCTTCAATCTTTGGTATACTTTGGGGGAACATTGCACCTTAGTTTTTTTAATGAACGGAGAAAAAATTTACATCCCATAGATTGACAAACACATCAAAGTGATTATTCTAAGAAGTTATGAAGGCTGGGAAAATCTAAACAGAAAAAGAGTAAATGTTCTAAACTTATTAAATGCATTTAAGTAAATAAATGGATAACACAAGACTAGCAGCCATTCATTCAGTGCCCACTCCACCCCAGATAGATACTTCGCTCTTGTAATATCAGACAACTCATTCACTAATAAATAGTTATACCTCTGCTTTAAGGGTAAGCTTGAGTGAGACACAGAGAGGCTGAACAACTCTCCCAAATTTCCTAATTAAATAAACCGAGAAGTGAACTCAGTTCCAATGAGTTCCAAATTCCCTATGCATTTTATTATAGCGTGTTGTTATATAAGGGGAAAGAGACATTTCAAAGTGAAAGTCAAGGAGTACCACTGTGCTGTTAGCTACTGTGATGTTATTACAAACTGAACTTTTGTGTTCTCAGGTTAATGGGCTTTAAGTGACCCCTGATTTTCAGTGTCTGTGGGGAAGGTGTATAGGTGTGTCTGAGAGCAAGAAGGGAGGAGAGGGCAAGGAAGGGATGAAGAAAGGAGGGGAGGGAGAGAGAAGGAGAGGAGAGTGTCCCATTTTATAAGAGCCTATTTATCATGCACTGTTAATGTTAATTTTGAAGGGAGATGGCCAATGACCCACTCTGTGAAGGGTAGTAAATTAATAATGGTGGATTTTCAAAGCTGGGATTTCTCTTTTGTAACTGTTGGCATTTCATTTAGAAGTACATCATGCATCTTGGCTCCCACATTTTAAATTAAATTTCCTTATTACTTTTTAAGTAGCTTGTCATGGTTTATTGAGTATTTACTGTATGTCTATACTGTAATTCTCTGAAATGACATAGAGTAATTGCTTTAGCTACTGCATCTGATGTCTAATTACTGTAAATGCATGTAAAGAAGTAATTAAATGGAAAAAAATAAACTTTTTTCAAAACTTCATATTACAGATTAAGCAGAGGATGTTAGTTCTTTCTCTGATTTTTGGTAAAAACAAATAAACTCACGTGCAAGCAGAACGATAAACAAGCTTCCAGGGATAAATTGATCTGATGCGGCTTGCTCATCTGTTGCAGCTAAGTTCCACTGGAGGTGGCAGAAGGACCCTGAACCCGAGCATGAGCTGTGAACTAATGCTGTCCCCTTCCGTACCCTAAAGACAAGCCAAGGCTTTCACTGTTCAAACATGTTCCTCCTCTACCTTACAGTTCTAATCCGGAATGCAACAGGCCATCTCAAGACATTTTGCATAAAACTGGCCTCTAGAAATTTCTGGTCTAGTTGTGCAGGAAAAAAAAAAAAAAAAAAAAAGCCCATTAAAAATGTCACCCCCCCAAAATTTTAACACATATTTCATTCAATTTTGCAGAGTCTGGTTATTTTTTAAGTGATTTGCAAAAGCCCATCAGTTTTATGGATGATGCAAGCTATTCAGAGCACAGAAGCAGGTTGTATGGACCTGGAGTAGGAGTAGCAGGGATGAGGTCTGTTTTAAAATCAAACACAGCAGCCCTATACTGGTTAGGCAATGCCAAAAATTGTCAAATGGGTTTTTTCCACAGGAAAAAGAATCACAGCAGGATGGACTTAAAGCAAGATCCGAAATTAAAGACTGCATTATTCCTCTCATCCTTCCAAGGGCAGGTGAACACAGAGGGGTATTTTCCACCGCTGAGATATTAATAAAGGCGGACACAAAGAGCCCATTGCAATCTTGCTGCTGTAAAGTTTAAGTTAATCCAATCTTTTTTCCTGACCTTTTGAATTGCCAATTGGAAAAACACACACAAATGGCCCTCAGCTGAGAAGCAGCTCAGTGAGAGTTCTAAACAACCTGCGGTCATCCCCTTGAGCAAGGGGTTTAAAAAGGGACAAGATCTGTATCCCGCATGTCAGAGCTCTCAACTTTCCACTCAGTGGTTTGGTCTGGAAGTGTGTCCCATCCCGCCCTCAAGTCTAAACCAGACTCCATTATTTACCTCCTTTTTGGGAGCAATAGAAATACTCTGTTACTGCCCTCCCGCTGCCAAATCTGACACCGCAAGAAGCCAATAGTCTGAATTTATCAATCAATTTCATTAATGTGAACAAAGTTGGCTTTTTTGCCTCCATTACAACTGGGTTAAATTAATACTAAGACATCAAGAGAAGGTATATCTTGGCTACACTAAAGAATAGGAGTGGGGAAGAGGAATCCTTGGGATTCTACAGCAATGCTTGGCAAACTTTTAGATTTATAATCCTTTCTGCTTTTGCAGATGCTCAATATATGAACTTATATACGAGCAGCACCGTTGTTCCAGTTTCTCTTCACCAGCCCCATTCTTCAGTTCTCTAAAGTAACCCTTTGAGGTACATTCTTGGGGAATATAATTTTTAAAACATCGCATTTCACAGTTTTATTGAGAAATAATTGACATATATTACTGCATAAGTTTAAGATATACATTGTGATTGTTTGATTTTGCCAGCCACAGTGCTAGGAAGCTAATCATTTTTTCTTTAAGACCAAAGGATGGCAGCTCACTTTCCCCAAAGACCTTTGATCCATAAGGTAATCTGTGAAAAGAGGACTTTCTGGGTAATCTAGCTGCACAGACTTGTTCATGTATTCCCCTTCTGTTTGTTACAGAATGAAGCTAATGAAATTTAATGTGTAGGTTCAAGGTCAAAAGGGACATGTGAACATTAGGCTAGTCAGCATTCTAGCTCATTTTTAATCTATAGTTTGTCAGATAACAAATATGTACCTTGAGTTTCTTAAAACTATGTGAATGGAATTTGATGCATGCATCTTCATAGCAGGAAAAACACCATTAGATATATACTAATAATTGCTAACATTTATGTCAAGATCTCTGGTACTTTTCTTGACATATATGTAACATGAGTTATATGTTGTTATTATTACAATTTTACAGACAAGTAACTTGAAACAAAGAATGATTAAACAACTTATGCAAGGTCACACAAATGGTAGAGATGGGATCTGAAACCAGGCAGATTAGCTACACAGCCTGGATTCATAACCACTCTATATTGGCTCTGGGGATATGACCTAATAAAAGAGACCAGCTCTGTAGAAGCAGCACCAAAAGAACCAGGATTTGGAGTCAATAAAGGTGGTAGCTGCAGATTTAAATGAATTTGAGAGGCTAGAGGATAGTTACTTTACCCTTTTTCTCCTCTGACCATCCACCCTGCTACACCAGCCTACACAGATCCACATTGAAAAATATCTTCTCCATTTAAACTAAAACTGAACTTTGATCATTAGAGATTAATTTCTGTCTGTTAAACTATAATAGGTTATTGGTAAGAACAATATGTTACGCATTTTAATTTAGGGCAAACTGATTTTGAATTATTTTGATCCAGTTGAACCAGCATTATTGAACATATACAGGATTATAGCCACTGTGCTAGGATCATTGTGTATGCAGAGGAGCTTGGATACACCCACAGAAAACTCACACAAAGTCAAAGTTGTATCTTTACAATCCAAGCTTCTGAGGATTCCACAGCCTGACAAGGACCTAGGTTTAAAAGTATGTATGATTGAAGAGGAAAAGTGCTCAAAATACAAGCAACATGTCATGTCATGTGAACAGGGAAAGTCTCCTTTTGCTTGGAGATAATAGTTAATGTTGGTGGAGTTTAGGGGGAAGATTCCTAGAGAAGGTGAAATTGGAATTGAGCCCTGAGAGACAGGTTTTTGTCCGGTGTGAGGAAGTATGAATATTATCAAGGGTCGGTAGGTCTACGAACAAGGTTAGGCTGAAGGTAAGCCTGGCACAACTTCATAGTTTCATTGCTTCTCTCTGTGTCTCATGGTCTTGTTTTCATAATGATTTAATATACTTCAGTGGGCATCAGCCAGGGGACATTTGCAGATAATAGAAACCATTTTAGGGAGTTTAACAGTTACATGCTCATGGAAAGGGTGGGAAGACTGCAAGAGCAAAAGCTCCAGAGTGGGCCTCCAAGGTTGGCTCCCCAACAATACCACGGAGCTGGCCTGCTCAGGGAACTGTTTCTCCTGCTACAGTAAAGAAACCGGGGACACAAAACTGCTGGCTCCACGTTAGCTGTGATCCGGAACCAGGAAACTGCTTCCATGTTTGTTGAATTCAAAGTCATGCCTCGCCAGCCACTCTCCACTCAGGCCACTCGTGCTTTCTCAAGCGCTGCCTTTCTTCCCATGTAACTCAGTTCTGAAAATCAAGATTCATAAGAGTGAAACTAACTGGAAGAATCTAGTCACATCTGGAAACTGCCATGCAAGGGAATACAGGAAATGTGGTTTTTACCTTTGTAGCCTCTGATGTACAGGAACAGGCATGAAAAGGAAACTGGGACAGATGTAAAATGAGTCAGTCTACTTACTCTCTGCCACCTCATCCTTGTTGCTGTCTGAGAAGTCGTCATGGCAGTATATTACCTTAAAATAGTTGAAAAAAGGCTACTTTGGGAAAATATCTTCTAGAGAGTGGGGTGGGAGGAGATGTCTACAAAATAGAGATGTCACATGCCGTAGGAGACATGGCTAATTGATCCTTGCACTTTTCCCACTGAGCTCCGATACACAACCTCTAAATGCTAGTCAACCAATTTCCAAAAAATTGCTCTCAAAGTTGACAAACATCTGTTTGGCATTCCTGGCCAGGGACATGGAATACAGAAAGATAAGCCAGAGGAGTCGGCATATAGTACAGATAAATTGGAGGTGCCAGTGGAAAAAAAATGGGACCAAGATGTACCTCTCACCATTTTGTTTAAGGCTAACCCCAGAAAGAATTGTTATGGTTTAAATCACTAAAATTATTTATACATTTCTCAACCAAGGAACATTATTTCTGAGACTGTGGCTAAAACTTTATCCAGCAATAGAAAAAGTGGCATTATGACCTAAACGGAGCAAATGCATCTAACTTAACTATGCCTGCATAATTGCTGGCAGTGATCTGCATTCCTGCAATTAGGGCTCATCAGCCAGGCTGGCAGCTTCCCAGTGCGATGCTCGTGCATTCCATTGAGCCTGCAGAGAGAGCAGGGGCTGGGTGACATTGTCAGGCCTTTTTCATTTGAGTTGCAAGAGGAGCCAAGTCTAGACCATGTGGATAATCGTTTGTTTGCTTTTTGTCACATTTGGAAACAATGTACATAAACCCAATCTGTAAACAGAAAGCAAAAGCCCAAAGCACCTGGAGTGTTTTGATGGAACTCAGGAAACTGAAAGCTTGCTGGCAGCTGTGAGGGGGAAAATGACATATCCTATACTAGTGGGAACAGGAGAATGGATTGAGTGGTCACTCCCTGATGCCGCTCCATTTGTAATTTTCTTGAAAAATAATAAGGACCCATTAAGACACAGTCCCTGGAATGGAAGGAAATGGTGCATTGGAAATGGTATTTAATTGCTCCATATGAAATACAAAATATCTGCCTTTAAAAAACGAGTTGGCATTAAGTAATTTCTTTAAAAAGGGAAATAAATTGAGAGGTTTGTGGAGATATAGAATGGAAATTCATAATAAAACAAAAACTCCACTTGTGAGAATGTGACACAGCCTGTCTAGAACAGAGTGGTGTGTCCAAGACTCCTATATAGGAGGTCCTGGGCTCAGGGCAGGTAGCTGACTGATGATGAATACAGGGGACTTACCTAGGAATAGCATTTGCAGAGCTTTTGATATATGGAAGATTAAAAAATAAAAAAGCACTTGTCCATATGAATGAAATGTAAGAGAGAAGCTTAAGTGAGCCACTTTCCTCCCTCCTCTACAATTGAGCATCCTTTTGATACTGTCAGTGCTAGTGCCTTTTTGGTTCTGCATAGCTTGAGAATTTGGTAAAATTGCGGATTGTGTCAAGTTTATGTCTATAAGCTTTGGCCTTTCATTTTGTTAACTTTTACCCTCTCCATTAGAAGGCCCATACCCCTGTGTCCTTAGTCTTCAGAAATATAGTGCCCATTTACTCCCTGCCTTCATCCCTCATAAAATATTCTGTCTTCTGGAAATAATCAAATACCACTTCTTTGTGCCTTGTTGTGAATTTTTAACTACAGTACTTCTCTCAGAAGTATTTATAGTTATAGGAATGGTGAATGATGAAAGTTTAACTCTTTGCATATTCTTACTGATATTACCCTTTCCCTCTTTCTCTTCCACAAATCGTTTTGAGCAAATATGCTATACTCTGAGGTTACAGTGAAAGTAAGCTACAGACACTGTCTTCAAGGAGATCTTAATCTATCAGAGAAATCTGTGATAAGTGCTACAAATCAGGCTGGAGTTTGGTGCTAAGAGAGGGTAGTGAAGCAACAATTTATTCTGCCTGGGGCATCTTCCAGGAAGTGATATCTGAAATGGAACTTACACTGAGCAAGATGAAGAAGAGAAAGATGGTTCCGTCAGAAAGAACTTCATACAGAGACCAGAGGGCACAGTCTGTGGGCAAGCAATGCAAACGTGAATGTTTCACTTTAGCTACAGCCCTGGGTTCTGTGGAGAATAAGGGAAGATTAGATTAGATAAGGGCTGTATTAGGAAGGGTTTCAGGTACCTTCTTGAGAAGTTCTAACTTTGTTTTGTTATTGTTGGTGGCTGTTGTTTGTCTTTATTTTTTTTTAATTTTTATTGAAATATAGTTGATTTACAATGTTTCAGGTATACAGTAAAGTGATTCAGTTATATACACACACACACACACACACACACACACATATATACTTTTTCAGTTTCTTTTCCATTATAGGTTATTACAAGATATTGAATATTGAATATAGTTCCCTGTGCTATATAGTAGGTCCTTAGTGCTTAGATGTTTTATATGTAGTAGGTTGTATCTGCTAATCCCAAACTCCTAATTTATCCCTCTCCCACCCTCTTTCCCCTTTGGTAACTGCAAGTTTGTTTTCTATTTCTGTAAGTCTATTTCTGTTTTGTAAATAAGTTCATTTGTATCATTTTTTTAGAGTCTACATGTAAGTAATATCATATGATATTTGTCTTTCTCTGTATGACTTACTTCACTTAGTGTGATCATCTCTAAGTCCATGCATGTTGCTGCAAATGGCATTATTTCATTCTTTTTATGGCTGAGTAATATTCCATTGTATATATACACCACATCTTCTTTATCCATTCATTTGTCAATGAATATTTAGGTTGCTTCCATATCTTGGCTATTTTAAATAGTACTGCTGTGAACATTGGGGTGCATGTATCTTTTGAAATTACAGTTTTCTCTGGATATATGCCCACGAGTGGGATTGCTGGATCATATGGTAACTCTATTTGTAGATTTTTAAGGAACCTCCATACTGTTCTCCATAGTGGCTGCACCAATTTACATTCCCTCCAACAGTGGAGGAGGGTTCCCTTTTCTCCACACCCTCTCCAGCATTTGTTATTTGTAGACTTTTTAATGATGGCCATTCTGACCCGTGTAAGGTGATACCTCATTGTAGTTTTGATTTGCATTTCTCTAATAATTAATGATGTTGAGCATCTTTTCATGTGCCTATTGGATGTCTGTGTGTCTTTGGAGAAATGTCTGTTAAGGTCTTCTGCCCATTTTTTGATTGGGTTATTTGTTTTTTTGTTGTTGAATTGTATGAGTTGCCTCATTGTAGTTTTGATTTGCATTTCTCTAATAATTATCGATGTTGAATGCCTTTTCATTTGCCTGTTGTCCATCTGTATATCTTCTTTGGAGAAATATCTATTTAGGTTTTCTGCCCATTTTTTGATTGGGTTGGGTGTTTTTTTTTTTTTTTTTTGATATTGAGCTGTATCAGCTGTTTGTATATTTTGGAAATTAATCCTTTGTCAGTCACATCATTTGCAAATATTTTCTGATATTTCATAGGTTGTCTTTTCATTTTGTTTAAGATTTCCTTTGCTGTGCAAAAACTTTTAAGTTTCATTAGGTCCCATTTGTTTATTTTTGTTTCTGTTTCTATTAGTCTAGCAGAAGGATCCAAAAAAATATTGCTGCGATTTATGTCAAAGAGTGTCCTGCCTGTGTTTTCCTCTAGGAGTTTTACAGTATCCAGTCTTACATTTAGGTCTTGAATCCATTTTGAGTTTATTTTTGTATATGGTATTAAAGAATGTTCTAATTTCATTCTTTTACAGGTAGCTGTCCAGTTTTCCCAGCACCACTTATTGAAGTGACTCTCTTTTCTTCATTGCATAGTCTTGCCTCCTTTGTAATAGATTAATTGGCCATAAGTGAGTGGGTTTATTTCTGGGCTTTCTATCCTATTCCACTGATCTGTGTGTCTGTTTTGTTTTAAAAGGAATGTGTTGGGAATCCCTTGAAGGAATTAGAGCTGGGGAATGATTAAAGAACATTATTTTGATTCACCCTCCACTAGTACTGAAATTCCTACCATCACACCCCCTTGCTTGTGTAGAGAGGCAGTTCTTTCTGTGGAACAACAGGGGTCGCCAGACCAAAAACAAAGATGCTGTGACTGATTATCTTCAGGAAACCCTGGTTAAGACAAGGTTAAACCAGTTTCTTTACTAGAGCTGCTCAGAACATTTATTGTGCCAATGTACATGGAATTACTCCAAAAGGGGAGATTTACAATGAAATGAAATTAGAGGAATTAATTTTCTGAGAAAAACACATTGAAAGTCATTCTCTCCAGACTCCTTTTTAGAAACCCAAGTACTTTTTTATCTAGAATTTTGAACCTGTTAGATTGGAGAGAAGTGAGATTCCAAAGGGGAACTTTTTTGTTTTAAACTTGTAATTAAAAAAAAAAAAAATTATACAAACCCAAGGAGTGAGGGATTCATGAATCTCTATATACCCATATCCACACTCAATAACTGTCAACAGTTTGCCACCATTTCTTCCTTTATCACTCCCTTCTCCACTTCACTTTGTGTAAAGCAATTTGCTCCTCAGGAAGCATAAATGTCTGGTGGTCTCACTTCTAGTGATGCGAAGATTGATCCTTGGTTCAGGTGGTTCTTGCCTGATCCTTCTATTTACAAGTTCCCATCAATCTTTTAGTACTGCTGTTTCATTTAGTTATAGTACTAATATTTCATTAGTAGTTGAAAAACAGTGATTTTCTCTTTCATTCCTTCTATAATGAAATCTGTAACACAAAGTTTTCCCAGGCTTATCTTATACAGTCTCTGCCCTAGACTGGGATCAGCCGTTTTTCTTCTAAGAAGTCTGGGTTCCTTTTATTTAAAGGATTCCTTCTAGGCACAAGACGGTGTTGATTTGCTTATAGGAGTCCTATGCTGCCCATAAGCAACCTCTTAACCTTGTTATTATTAGCTTTTGGTTGATCGCTTTTGTTTCTTTCAGCAAAAATTAGAAAACATATGTATGTATTTGTATTTTCTATCTTTCTGACACAAAAGTAGCATGTGACGTTCAGTATTCTACCCTATGCTCTGTTTTCATCACTTAATAACCTATTTCTGATATCATTTCATATCAATACATGGAGTGCTTCCTTATGCATTTTTCCACTTTCTTAGTACTCTGTTCTGTAGATAGTTTATTCAATCAGTTCCCTCTAGATGGACATTTGGTATTATTCCTATCTTTTGCTTGTACTAATTACACCACAGTAGATAACCTTTTATATAAATCATTTCATATTTTTTTTCAGTATAACTTTGGGTTGGATTCTGAGAAGGAAGATTATTGAGTTAAGTGGTATCTGCATGTACAATTTTGCTAAATATTTCCATATTCCCCTTGGGGAATCCTTGGGGATTGTGCCATTTTGCATTCCTACCATCAAAGTATGAGCAAGTCTTTTCTCCACAGTCTCAAAAGCAGAATATATTGTCAACGGAATAGAAATTTGGTGATGTGATGGGTGAGAAATGGTGCTTTAGTGAAATTTTCATTAGCATTTTTTTTTTTTTAGTTTGAATGATCTTGAGCATCTTTTTAACATAAGGGCCATTTGCATACCTTCTTTCTGAAAAACTGCATGTTCATAAGTTTTGGGAAAGAGAAGTTTAATAGAGGAGGAGGAGACAGTTAAATCTGAGAGCATGACACCTTCACCCCTCCCCTGCTATTTAAATTGGAGAGTAGGCAAAATATGGGACCCTCACCTCAAGGTGGATTCTTAGTAATCAGGCAACAGATGATGGTTGCCAAAGACCTGGAGGGTGCTATGCTTAAAGAATAAAATCCCCTAGGTGAAACTGCCCAATCTCTCCTCCCTTTTCCTCCTCTAAATTTTTCTCTCTTTCATAGATCATAGAATTTGAAGGCAGGACAGGGCTTTTAAATTCTTAAAATTCAATTCCTTTATTTACACGTAGGTCAGAGTAATGCTGATCCTTCCCCTCTCCTCCACAACTGGGTCCACTGGTGGTAATAAACAGGATTGCTTAGCTCTCCTTGGGTTAAACAAGAAATATGAAAGATAAACTTATCTCTTTCCTGGGATGGTAATATTTCCTATCCATATCCAGTTAAATATTCATTCCTCTTTATGAACATGAACCATAAAAATGCCACTCCTCCCAATTCTAAATGCCTAGATATTGCTATCATCTCCTAGTGTTTGTCTCATCATATACTTTACCCTTCATTCAAGAGGAGCAGGTATGCAGGACTGTAGTTATTCTTGCTTCTGCAAAGATCGAGAAGATGCAAGAAATGTTTAACAAAGACCTAGAAAAATTAAAGAACACCTAGAAGGATTAAAGAACAAACAAACAGAGGTGAACAATACAATAACTGAAATGAAAAATACACAAGAAGGAATCAATAGCAGAAAAACTGAGGCAGAAGAACAGATAAGTGACCTGGAAAACAGAATGGTGGAATTGACTGCTGCGGAACAGAATAAAGAAAAAAGAATGAAAAGAAATGAAGACAGCCTAAGAGACCTCTAGGACAACATTAAACGTAACAACATTCGCATTATAGGGGTCCCAGAAGGAGAAGACAGAGAGAAAGGACCAGAGAAAATATTTGAAGAGATTATAGTCGAAAACTTCCTTAACATGGGAAAGGAAATAGCCACCCAAGTCCAGGAAGCACAGAGAGGCCCATACAGGATAAACCCAAGGAGAAACACGCCGAGACACATAGTAATCAAATTGGCAAAAATTAAAGACAAAGAAAAATTATTGAAAGCAGCAAGGGAAAAATGACAAATAACATACAAGGGAACTCCCATAACATTAACAGGTGATTTCTCAGCAGAAACTCTACAAGCCAGAAGGTAGTGGCATGACATACTTAAGTGATGAAAGGGAAGAACCTACAACCAAGATTACTCTACTGGGCAAAAGTCTCATTCAGATTCCATAGAGAAATCAAAAGCTTTACAGACAAGCAAAAGCTAAGAGAATTCAGCACCACCAAACCAGCTCTACAACAAAGGCTAATGGAACTTCTCTAAGTGGGAAACCCAAGAGAAGAAAAGTACCTACGAAAACAAACCCAAAACAATTAAGAAAATGGTCATAGGAACATACATATCAATAATTACCTTAAACGTGAATGGATTAAATGCTCCAACCAAAAGACACAGGCTTGCTGAATGGATACAAAAGCAAGACCCATATATATGCTGTCTACAAGAGACCCACTTCAGACCTAGGGACACATACAGACTGAAAGTGAGGGGATGGAAAAAGATATTCCATGCAAATGGAAAGCAAAAGAAAGCTGGAGTAGCAATACTCATACCATATAAAATAGACTTTAAAATAAAGAATGTTATAAGAGATAAGGAAGGACACTACATAATGATCAAGGGATCAAGCCAAGAAGAAGATACAGCAATTATAAATATATATGCTCCCAACATAGGAGCACCTCAGTACATAAGGCAACTGCTAACAGCTATAAAAGAGGAAATCGACAGTAACACAGTAATACTGGGGGACTTTAACACCTCACTTACACCAATGGACAGATCATCCAAACAGAAAATTACTAAGGAAACACAAGCTTTAAATGACACAATAGACCACATAGATTTAATTGATATTTATAGGACATTCCATCCCAAAACAACAGATTACACTTTCTTCTCAAGTGTGCACAGAACATTCTCCAGGATAGATCACATCTTGGGTCACAAATCAAGCCTCAGTAAATTTAAGAAAATTGAAATCATATCAAGCATCTTTTCAGACCACAATGCTATGAGATTAGAAATCATTTACAGGGACAAAAACGTAAAAAACACAAACACATGGAAGCTAAACAATACGTTACTAAATAACCAAGAGAGCACTGAAGAAATCAAATAGGAAATCAAAAAATACCTACAGACAAATGACAATGAAAACACGATGATCCAAAACCTATGGGATGCAGCAAAAGCAGTTCTAAGAGGGAAGTTTATAGCAATACAAGCCTACCTCAAGAAACAAGAAAAGTCTCAAATAAACAGTCTAACCTTACACCTAAAGGAACTAGAGAAAGAAGAACAAACAAAACCCAAAGTTAGTAGAAGGAAAGAAATCATAAAGGTCAGAGCAGAAATAAATGAAATAGAAACAAAGAAAACAATAGCAAAGATCAATAATACTAAAAGCTGGTTCTTTGAGAAGATAAATAAAATTGATAAACCATTAACCAGACTCATCAAGAAAAAGAGGGAGAGGACTCAAATCAATAAAATTAGAAATGAAAAGGAGAAGTTACAACAGATACTGCAGAAATGCAAAGCATCCTAAGAGACTACTACAAGCAACTCTATGCCAATAAAATGGACAACCTGGAAGAAATGCACAAATTCTTAGGAAGGTATAACCTTCCAGGAGTGAACCAGGAAGAAATAGAAAATATGAACAGACCAATCACAAGTAATGAAATTGAAACTGTGATTAAAAATCTTCCAACAAGCAAAAGTCCAGGACCAGATGGCTTCACTGGTGAATTCTATCAAACATTTAGAGAAGAGCTAACACCCATCCTTCTCAAACTCTTCCAAAAAATTTCAGAGGAAGGAACATTCCCAAATTCATTCTATGAGGCCACCATCAACCTGATACCAAAACCAGACAAAGATACTACAAAAAAAGAAAATTACAGAACAATATCACTCATGAATATAGATGCAAAAATCCTCAACAAAATACTAGCAAACAGAATCCAACAACACATTAAAAGGATCATACACCATGATCAAGTGGGATTTATCCCAGGGATGCAAGTATTCTTCAATATATGCAAATCAATCAATGTGATACACCATATTAACAAATTGAAGAAGAAAAACCATATGATTATCTCAATAGATGCAGAGAAAGCTTTTGAGAAAATTCAGCACCCATTTATGATAAAAACCCTCCAGAAAGTAGGCATAGAGGGAACCTACCTCAACATAATAAAGGCCATATACGACAAACCCACAGCAAACATCATTCTCAATGGTGAAAAACTGAAAGCATTTCCTCTAAGTTCAGGAACAAGACAAGGATGTCCACTCTGACCACTATTATTCAACATAGTTTTGGAAGTCCTAGCCATGGCAGTCAGAGAAGAAAAAGAAATAAAAGGAATCCAAATTGGAAAAGAAGAAGTAAAACTGTCACTGTTTGCAGATGACATGATACTATACATAAAGAATCTTAAAGATGTCACCAGAAAACTACTAGAGCTAATCAATGAATTTGGTAAAGTTGCAGGATACAGAATTAATGCACAGAAATCTCTTGCATGCCTATACACTAGTGATGAAAAATCTGAAAGAGAAATTAAGGAAACACTCCCATTTACCATTGCAATGAAAAGAATAAAATACCTAAGAATAAACCTACCTAAGGAGACAAAAGACCTGTATGCAGAAAAGTATAAGACACTGATGAAAGAAATTAAAGATGATACCAACAGATGGAGAGATATACCATGTTTTTGGATTGGAAGAATCAATATTATGAAAATGACTATACTACCCAAAGCGCTCTACAGATTCAATGCAATTCCTGTCAAATTACCAATGGCATTTTTTACAGAACTAGAACAAATCATCTTAAAATTTGTTTGGAGACACAAAAGACCCCGAATAGCCAAAGCAGTCTTGAGGCAAAAAAATGGAGCTGGAGGAATCAGACTCCCTGACTTCAGACTATACTACAAAGCTACAGTAATCAAGACAATATGGTACTGGCACAAAAACAGAAACATAGATCAATGGAACAAGATAGAAAGCCCAGAGATTAACCCACGCACCTATGGTCAACTAATCTATGACAAAGGAGGCAAAGATATACAATGGAGAAAAGACAGTCTCTTCAATAAGTGGTGCTGGGAAAACTGGACAGCCACATGTAAAAGAATGAAATTAGAATACTCCCTAACACCATACACAAAAATAAACTCAAAATGGATTAGAGACCTAAATATAAGACTGGACACTATAAAACTCTTAGAGGAAAACATAGGAAGAACACTCTTTGACATAAATCACAGCAAGATCTTTTTCGATCCACCTCCTAGAGTAATGGAAATAAAAACAAAAATAAACAAGTGGGACCTAATGAAACTTCAAAGCTTTTGCACAGCAAAGGAAACCATAAACAAGACGAAAAGACAACCCTCAGAATGGGAGAAAATATTTGCAAATGAATCAACGGACAAAGGATTAATCTCCAAAATATATAAACAGCTCATTCAGCTCAATATCAAAGAAACAAACACCCCAATCCAAAAATGGGCAGAAGACCTAAATAGACATTTCTCCAAAGAAGACATACAGACGGCCACGAAGCACATGAAAAGATGCTCAACATCACTAATTATTAGAGAAATGCAAATCAAAACTACAATGAGGTATCACCTCACTCCTGTTAGAATGGGCATCATCAGAAAATCTACAAACAACAAATGCTGGAGAGGGTGTGGAGAAAAGGGAACCCTCTTGCACTGTTGGTGGGAATGTAAATTGATACAGCCACTATGGAGAACAATATGGAGGTTCCTTAAAAAACTAAAAATAGAATTACCATATGACCCAGCAATCCCACTACTGGGCATATACCCAGAGAAAACCGTAATTCAAAAAGACACGTGCACCCGAATGTTCATTGCAGCACTATTTACAATAGCCAGGTCATGGAAGCAACCTAAATGCCCATCAACAGACGAATGGATAAAGAAGTTGTGGTACATATATACGATGGAATATTATTCAGCCATAAAAAGGAACGAAATTGAGTCATTTGTTGAGACGTGGATGGATCTAGAGACTGTCATACAGAGTGAAGTAAGTCAGAAAGAGAAAAACAAATATCGTATGTTAATGCATGTATGTGGAACGTAGAAAAATGGTACAGATGAGCCAGTTTGCAGGGCAGAAGTTGAGACACAGATGTAGAGAATGGACATATGGACACCAAGGGGGGAAAACTGCGATGAGGTGGGGATGGTGATGTGCTGAACTGGGCGATTGGGATTGACATGTATACACTGATGTGTATAAAACTGATGCCTAATAAGAACCTGCAATATAAAAAAACAAACAAAACAACTAATACTAAACTTTCATTGGGTTATTTGTATGGAAATATGTTAATATAAATGTTTCAGACATTACATGAAATTTCTAAAAATCTTATATTTGTATTTGTATGGAAATATGTATGGAAATATGTTAATATAAATGTTTCAGACATTACATGAAAAAAAAAAAAAAAAAAAAAAAACAGAGATATAGATCAATGGAACAGGACAGAAAGCCCAGAGATAAACCCACACACCTATGGTCAACTAATCTATGACAAAGGAGGTAAGGATATACAATGGAGAAAAGACAGTCTCTTCAATAAGTGGTGCTGGGAAAACTGGACAGCTACATGTAAAAGAATGAAATTAGAACACTCCCTAACACCATACAGAAAAATAAACTCAAAATGGATTAGAGACCTAAATTTAAGACTGGACACTATAAAACTCTTAGAGGAAAACATAGGAAGAACACTCTTTGACATAAATCACAGCAAGGTCTATTTTGATCCACCTCCTAGAGTAATGGAAATAAAAACAAAAATAAACAAATGAGACCTAATGAAACTTAAAAGCTTTTGCACAGCAAAGGAAACCATAAACAAGACGAAAAGACAACCCTCAGAATGGGAGAAAATATTTGCAAATGAATCAACAGACAAAGGATAAATCTCCAAAATATATAAACAGGTCATGCTGCTCAATATTAAAAAAACAAACAACCCAATCCAAAAATGGGCAGAAGACCTAAACAGACATTTCTCGAAGGAATACAGATGCCAAGAAGCACATGAAAAGCTGCTCAACATCACTAATTATTAGAGAAATGCAAATCAAAACAACAATGAGGTATCACCTCACTCCTGTTAGAATGGGCATCATCAGAAAATCTACAAACAATAAATGCTGGAGAGGGTGTGGAGAAAAGGGAACCCTCTTGCACTGTTGGTGGGAATGTAAATTGACACAGCCACTATGGAGAACAGTATGGAGGTTCCTTAAAAATCTAAAAATAGAATTACCATATGGCCCAGCAATCCCACTACTGGGCATATACCCAGAGAAAACCATAATTCAAAAAGACACATGCACCCGAATGTTCATTGCAGCACTATTTACAGTAGCCAGGTCATGGAAGCAACCTAAATCCCCATCAACAGACGAATGGATAAAGAAGATGTGGTACATGTATACAATGGAATATTACTTAGCCATAAAAGGAAACGAAATTGGGTTATTTGTAGAGACGTAGATGAATCTAGAGATTGTCATACAGAGTGAAGTAAGTCAGAAAGAGAAAAACAAATGCTGTATATTAACGTATATATGTGGAATCTAGAAAAATGGTAACGATGAACCGGTTTGCAGGATAGAAGCTGAGACACAGATGCGGGGAACAAACGTATGGACACCACGGGGGGAAAGTGGTGGGGGGTGGTGGTGGTGGTGTGATGAACTGGAAGATTGGGATTGATATATATATACTAATATGTATAAAATGGATAACTAATAAGAACCTGCTGTATAAAAAAATAAATAAAATAAAATCCAAAAAAAAAAAAGAAAAGCAAGTCAATGAAATCTGTTGCACTGGTTATTGCATGCTACTAAATGTCAGGAAGAATGAAGAACACCTTAACTTCTTTCAGATGTATGAATATAACAACTATACACTACTTAAACCACAGAACAACGTGTTTTGGGGGATTAAAAAATCTAGTTATCGCAATCTAGGAGATTATGATCTAGGTTGGAAGATGAGATATCTGAAGGAAAATTTTGTTGTGCAACGCAGAGGATGACTGTCATCATGAATGCTGCCAAGTTATTAAAGGTTAATGCAGAGCAATATAAGGGACTACCAACTAGGGAGTGTAGGCTAAGGAGTTAGACTTGTATTTAAAATGCAGCTGCATGACTTATTTTATCTGAGTGAGCCTCATCTGCAAATGGATATTAAGCAGAATATTCACTGCAGTAGTCTTCTGTGAAGCTTCAATAAGAAGAGCTTACACGTGTCTCACAGTGAAAGTTCAATAAGTGTTAGCCATCACTATTAAGGTGGCTTAGAGAAGTTTAAAAAAATGGGGATGATGGTGGGGGAGAGGGAGGACCTGAGAAAAACTGTTGGATTCAATCGTTAGCAAGTCTCAGGTGACTTTCCAAGGGCAGCTTCCGCCAACTGAAAAGGAAAGGCAGGAAGGCAAAGTGCAGCAGGTTAAGGGGTAAATAGGCAATAAATTCTTGCCATGAAGAAATCAATAGAAGCAGAAATCAATACAGCCAAGGAAGTTCATCCATATCAGAGTTGGAGAGCGAAAATGAAATAATAATATAAAGTAAAATGGTAATGTAATAAAAACAGGTTTTCTCTCTTTTAAGGGAAGGGTAATTCTTGAGTGCAGAAGGCATTTAAGTGGCAGGAGTGAGAGAGCACATTTTGGTGAGACTGAGGGTGCTTTAGGTTAACGCCGCTGAGGGTCTTGAGTGAAACTAGAGGGAGGCTCAGTCTTAAGAGCGGCGTGCCGTCAGATTTATATCCTGCAGGATCAAGGGCATTTCCTTGCTAGACAGAGTAGCTTCCCACTATATCTGAAGCTAAAGGACCGTAAGGAGTTATATGACCCCAACTAAAGGTTGCACAGAGCTGTGGCATTAATGAATTAAGTTGCAGGACCTTAAAATGTGTTTAGCTGTCATTTGAGCAAACAGTCTTAAGGCCTGCTCCTGGAAATGTAACTGACATCACTGTATTCATTGAGGATTTCAATAAGGAAAAACTAGGTATGGCAAGTATATGACTATTTATGCTAAATAGACATATTTAAGCAGTATAAAAATAATTATCTGTTTTATTTCTGGCTTTCATACAAAAAGTGGCCTGCAACATAAAATCTCATGTTTACTCTTCAGAAACATTTTTCTGTCCCTACAAAGAGTTTGAGAGCCTTGGATTATCATTTTCTTTCATGTCAAAGTCCTATTTTAAAGGCAATAATAAAATATAGTAGCAAACAGGTGTCCACTCTTCCAGGCTGTTGTGATGAGTCAAAACAAATCTATCGTAACAATTGTATCAAACTGTGTAATCTGCTCAGTGAAGCAAGTAAAATATGCAGATCATAGACAGTATCCAGAGGGTCATGATTACAGTAGTTATGAAGAGAGAGTTATAATCGCGTTGCATGACTAAAAATATGAGGTCCTTGGAACCATATCATAGATACAATTCTGGGTTACCACTGGGTAATTTTCTTAACTTCTCAGATCCTCTGTTTACTTATCTCTGAAATGGAAATAATAATCTATAACCTTCCGGATTGGTGAGATAATTAAAGAACATGAATACAAAGTGTCTAACATATTATGTAGCACAATACTTCTTAAGAACTGCTACGGATCCCTATTAGTACTCCTACTACTTAGTTTATTTGCTCTGCAAATTTTAATCTCAACTCAATCTAAGGGTGCAAATTCCATGGGGTGCCGTCCAAACTACTTTTGGAAAATGCTTTGGGATGGTACATCATTGAGGACAGACACAATGCCTCCCAGCAACTTTAAACCCACTTCTCTCTCTGGCTCTGGGATAGGTGACTAGGTGTCCAGTCAAGTATGAACATCCTGGCTGGAGTAATTGGCTCACATATAGTATAAAAACATACCAGCTTTTAAAGAAGCATCTTACTAGGGAGCTGCACTTAAGAACTGGGACTGACTGAGGAAGGGGAGATTTATTTCCCCAGTTTATTCATACACTGGAGTTAGGCCTTTAGCAAACTGGACTCTATTCATGTTCATGACAGAATGTTTCTCCCCTTTTTCTTGTTTGAGCATTTGTGTTTAAATTGGCATGTAATTATGAGAAAATACTCCTTTTCAGTGCTTTGGCTGATTGAAACAAACAGGATTGGCAACACTTGGCAGCTGGACGCATAAGTTCAGACGGGTTATTTTGTGTATGTCCCTGCTTTAAATCATGTTTCAGTTATTATAGACAGGTATATCTACTGAAAATTAAGCATGCGCACACACACACACACACACACACACACACACACACGATTTAAAATTTCTTGTAGGCCTCTTTTCAGGCATGCCTGAATATCAAATCTATGTCCCTTATGTTATCATTGAAACCTCAGCCTCAAATGTTTTCTCTGATTTCCTAAAATTGCTTTGCTGAATTTCTCTGCCTCCTGAGTATATCCTTGTCTTAGAAAACTCATCTGCTGAAAGACATTCCTGTGGAGATATACTGCCAAGCCTGAAATAAAAAAATAGTAAACATTGGAAGCTTTTTTTTTTACTGCCAAAGCCCAGAGGCAACAATCTTATCTCTAAGTCTATGATGCAAGCAAATTAATCTGATTTGCAAGTCAACTGAATAGAGAATGGATTTGGATAGCTCTGAACCATCTCAAGAGAAAACTAGATTAACAGTGTGGCTAAATGTTGGCCAATAAAAGAGAAAAGAAAGTATGTTTAAATAATTTTAAATGTTAAAGAATAAAAGTAATGGAAAATGTACAGAACCGTCTTTAAATAAAAAGTAGCTACTGTTCTATCACAATGCTATAATACATTATAAAAGTGTACAACCTAACTTGATAAAGTAACAGGGTTAAAAGTCTGTTTTTCTGGAACAGAATATAACTTTGGATCTTAAGCACTCTCATGGATCTATAACAGCCAGGAAAATATTCATTGGTCACTGTATCTAGAGCTTAAAATAAGTCACGGATGTGGATGACTGGTGAAATCCCTACACGTTTTACCTTATGCTATGCTTGCCTACATGTTTAATTTATGTAGAGCCCTTTGGGGAATATTGACTGTATTTGCCAAAGACACGTTTTCGAGTTCATCATGTCTTTTATCAATGTTATCACTTAAGAAAGTGGTATGACTGTTATATCAATATTTTATATAAACATAGGTCGTTTCTAGTGATAAAAAGAACTTTATTCCCTGAGTCTGAGCTTCATTTTGATTTTATTTATCTGAGGAATGCTTGGTATTCCACTGAGTTTCAAACTGAATTTATTTTTTTTCACATATAAAGATCTCTCAAAAAGATCACTTTTTGCCATCTTCTAGATTGACTCCCACCATCAGCACCCCTCCCCCTCCCCCCCTAAAAATAAAAGGTGCCGTATGCCAAGTGAATTGCAATCTGCCTTGGTAAACAAAAGCAAATTTAATAATTAAAAAAAACACATTAACACAGGCCTTCCAATGTATTTGCTTTGAGAGAGAAAGCGCCAGGGTGAAGTCCTATTTCCTTTGATGACCTAACCTCAGAATTCACGCAGTGTCAGTTCTGCTTTATTTTATTGTTGAAGTCAGTTATAAAGTTTGGCCCAGATTGAAGGGGAGAGAAAATAGACTCCACCTTTCAATGGAGGAGAGTTGATGTTACGATTATAAGGCATACATGTGGGATGGTTTATATATTGGTTCAGCCATTTTTGGCAAAATACTGTCTGCCACCTCAGGGTTTCCAGTTTGCTCAATTTGAGCCCTCACTTTGCTCCTTGGCCGTTACCCTCATGCAGTGAATAACCTCCATCATCATATATGGTGACTTTGTTTAGTGGGTCAAAAAGGCTTTTGTAAGCGAAGACCCAACACAGCCATAAATAAATAAAATAAAAATAAAAATAAAATGTTTAAAAAAAAAAGGCTTTTGTTTAATAACAGTTTTTCCACTCTTTAGCCACATGATTTAGGAAAGTTACTGGAAATTTCCAAATCTAAATTTCCATACAGTATTGCAGTGAAGATTAAATGAAGGAATATATTTAATGTGAATAGCATAATGTTCAATATAGATTTCCTCTTACCCTTGTATGTACAAATCTATTACTTTGAACTATGTAAAATTGCCATCTTTGAAGTTAAAAATGGTCAAGTGTTGGCCATTTCATATGGTTCAACCTAATACATTTTAAATGGATAAATAATTGGGAACATATTTCATTCTATTAAATCATAAAATATCTTCAAATTGTATAGAAAATGTGTCTTAAGCTACTTCTAATTTTAAATAGAGGCTACTTATGGACTTAAGTAATATTAAAAAATAAAATAAAATAAAAACTGTGTTTGGAGGAATTGCGCATTTGCCTTTTATTTCCCCAAATCCATTCCTAGTATAGGATGAGCCGTAATTCAGAAGCATATAGGAGCTTCCTCTATTTTTATTATCACATTTTTAATTGAGCTAAGATTGATAGTTTATATCTTGTCTAGATAAAGGGAATTCATAAGTTAGCTACTTTTTTTCTTGTTCCTTTTTTTCCCCTCCAAATTAAGAAGTTTCCAAACAATTTACTCTTTTCTCTATTAAAGCTTTTGCCTTCTCTACATTTTTTGGAGATCTGCCCCTCAAGGCCTAAAAAGGCCAATCATTAGCTCAGTTTTCCCTGATCTTGGCATCAGGATTTGAACTGGTATCTTCAGAAGTGAAAGACCAGCCCATTAATTTGTTGTACCTCTGTGGCTGTCTGCCCAGTTTTACACATTTAGAATGATTCATGGAACTGAAACATTCCACCTTATTCAGCATTGGCAATCTGTTCTCTCAGCAAATTATACATCTAGCCTCCCATCAGTCCAAATGTATTTGGATAATGAAGCTTCTCCAAAGCTTCAGTCTTTAACCATGTTAAAGAAAGGTGCAGAATTCACAAAAGTATATTGGAAACATACTATAAAGGCAGGAAGTTTCTCCCTCTCTCCTCTTCCTCCAAGAAGAAGAAATAAAATGTTAAATCAGTTAAGTAATTTCTTTTAAAAAGGGGTAAGAAAAAAAATGGAAATATGGAAAAAATGAAAGATAATTTTATATTTTATTCTTTCTTGATACTTTGGTGTGTTTCTATTTACATTGAGACATTATTAGTTACTTAGGGTCACCTTTTTTGTTGCATTGATATGGTGACCCATCATCAGTGAACAAAGGAGAAATACATAAGATACAAGGATGTAATGTATAATACCGGGAATATTGCCAATATTTTATAGTAATTTTATATGGACTATAATCTATAAAAATATAAAATTATTATGTTGTACACCTGAAATTAATGTAATATTGTTAGTCAACTGTACTTCAGTTTAAAAAACAGAATCACATTGGTACATTTAGAAATGAATAAACCCCCTTGAAAGATCAGAGTTCAGTATGGCCATTTCTTGGGGAGGTTTGTTGTGTCTGTAGTTTTCTAACTCAGCACTCTTTTCCCACAAATCTTTCTCAATAATTAGAGAAACAAACTGAATAGTAATAATTTTAGTTAATTACATTTAGGATGATCATTTCAACTTGCCCAGAATGTTCTGGTTGACTCCTATTGTCCCAGCAGCCTATCAGTTTATTGCCCCCTTTCACTCCTAAAAGAATCCTGCTATGAGTGATAATGTATAAAATCCTCCTGTCCTTGAAAATTATATTTTCACCTACCTGCTTTGGAGCAGAGAAGGAGAGAGAGAGGGATTCATTCATAACCAAAGTAGATTAGATGCCTCCAATTAAATGAATCTCCATATTGCTAATGGAGAATCATAAAAATAATTTTACCATATGGAGAGTGGATTTGTATTTTAACAATCCACTCAAAAATTAGTAATGAAGGGACAAGAGGTAATGTTTTCATTTCTTTGACACTACTAAGATACAAATGATAATGCAAATCACAGTCACTAAATTCAAACCCTTCCATTAAAACTTTTCCCTCTTCTAACTACTGATTTGGTGTTTCTATCCTCTCTCAACCCCAGCAAGTGACCTCAGACACCTCTATCTGAATATTACCAGTCATATGAAAAGTATACACTTCTGGAATTCTCCTGGACAGTTTTGTTAATTGTTGAATGGAAACCTATCTCCCCATAATGTTTATTTTTTACTCCAAGTTCTATTTCTATATTCTCATCTCTTTCCTAGAAAGCAGTCTTTAGAAGTATGAAGTATTCAGTCATATCCTTTAGGAGTTATTCTTCCTGGTTAAATCTCCTTATGACTTTTTTCTTTTTTTTTTTTAGTTTTCTATCATTCTGTCATGTTTTTTAGTGCTTCTGGATGAGGTTCAGTTTCTTAATGTTTCTCCTATAATTTGATACTCAGATCTATAGATGGTTTGAAGATACTTAGGTGGTATGTTCCCTCCAGGTAGCAAAATCTGTGTGGTATATAAAAGGAGTTACTAGATAACACTGATTTCATACTTACTATGTTTCAGCTTCTATGCTGAGAATTTCATATTAATTCTTAGTTAACACTAATTCTAAGAGGTAGTTACAGCAATTTCCCTATTATACAAAAGAGAAAATTGAGCTCAGGGAAATTAGATAAAATGCCAAAGATCACTCATTTAAGAAGTTAAATAGAATATAGGGCTCAAATCTAGAAAGCCTAGGCTCTTAACCATCCTAAACTTATACATATGCTTTTCTTAGACTGAATATATTGCCATTAATTCCTTATTATTAGAATCATTGAAGGTTCTTTTTTTTAATCTTGTTAGGTTTTTGGATTTAAATTCTCTCATTCTGCATATTGGATATCTCATGTAGCTTTTTATCACCTGTACATATATTTAGTTTACTGCCAATGTCCTTATCCAAACCCCCATGAAAATATGCAGTAGCACAGGGCTGGAGAAAGGGGACAGGGTCTCTCCAGTGAGAGTTTCCGCATATTGGTGTTAATAAACACTTTTGTATATATACCAGCTTGTATTTAATCAAGTGGACTCATCTATTGAGATCTGACCTATGTTTTTTTCCTATTTATTTCAAAGATATTATTTTGAAAAATTTTAGTAGAGTACTTATTTATTATCTATACTGAATTTGGTGATTAGAACAGTAATTTTTTTTTTTTTTGATTGAACATTGCTTTACAGTGTTGTGTTAGTTTCTGGTGTACAGCAAAGTGATTCAGTGATTCAGAATCTGAATATATACATATATATATATTTGGATTCTCTTCCATTATAGGTTATTACAAGATGTTGAATATAGTTTCCTGTGCTATACAGTAGGAACTTGTTTATCTATTTTATATATAGTAGTGTTTATCTGTTAATCCCAGACTCCTGATTTATCCTTCCACATCCCTTTCCCTTTTGGTGACAGTAAGTTTGTTCTCTATTAGACCAGTAATTCTTATGTTCGTACTTCCATTCATTCATCTACTCCCTCTATAAAACAAACAAGCAAATAAGCAAGCAAACCAACAAACTAACCAACAAATAATTAATATTGCTAAGTGATAAGAAAATTGGACGGTTCTGTCATATGCTAATTGTTTATCCCTGGGCCAGTTACTTGTCTCCCTAAATCTCAGATTTCTTATAAAATGGAGATAAAGAAATGCGTGTAGCTAAAATGTGGTGGATGTAAGGGGAATAAAGGAAGATGATGGTGAAATGCCACTGTCTGATATGATCAGGAGTCTGTGTATGTCATTGAATATTTTGACCAAACAATTTATAAGATATGATATACGTTTTTCAAAGTTAACTCTATACCAGTGGTTCTCAAACTTGAACATGTATCAGAAGCATCTGGTCACTTGTTAAAACATAGAGTTTTTGATTCAGCAGGTCTGGTATGGGGCTCAAGAATTTGCATTTCTACCAAGTCTCCAGCTGTTTCTGATGCTGTGGATAGGGGTACCATACTTGGAAAACCACTGGGAAGATATGGCGAAAGTTACAAGACCATGTAGAATAGTGAGAGATGGTAAGTACCTGGTCTAAGATAGTGACAGTGGGAATGAGTTCCAGATATCCACTGGATTTGTGACTGATAAGGTGTGGAAGATGAAAGAGGCAGAGTCAAAGCTATCTTCAAGGTTTATAAATGGGATGAAGAAATGCTGATGCCAGCAACAAGAAATAGAGGAAGAACAGGTTTGTGATTCACCTTCACCTGAGTGAGATAAGCTCAGGTTTGAAAGAGCTGAGGTTCAGTGTTGCAGGTTATCCAGATTCACATCTACAGGATGGAGATAGCCATCTGGGATGATATTGATCTCATTTCTAGTTTTAGGGGTAGAACTGGTGTTAAGTTCATTTTTTTCCTCCAAGTAAGTGAGGATTTACATGTGGAATACAGACTCTATGATTATGGGTTAAACACAAACAAGTTTTAATGCCCTTGCCTTTTCTTCATAGGGAATAAAGGGTTACAGTTACTCACCATGCCAAACAAAATGGCTCAAACCAATAGCAGAACAGAATATATTGGCACTGGAGGTGGAAGGGTGGCTGGATGCTATTGAGTCCTTATTTTTTCTGGTTAGGAGATAAACAAACTTTCTCTCTATGGGTTGCATCAAGCTCAGCTGTAGCTATATGATGTGTGCATCTCCCTTTGTCGCCAGCTTCCCTGAATAGAGGACCATTGTGTCTCATCTTTGAAGCCACTGAGTATAGTCCTATTATTTTACTGAGAATGGTCCGGCTTCCTGGACACAAATAGCGAACTATCTCTTTATAATCTGTATTTAAAAAGTCACATTCTCATATTTTAAACGTAGTGTTACCTGTACTATAAAAACGTTACATTAGCTGGACTTCGGTCACTTTGGGGTGCAGTATGTTGACCAAAGGGATTAAGCCGCATTCAAAGAGATATTTACTTGGAGGAGGAGTTGGGGGAGGAGAGGGGTGGGGTTTGATCCTTCGAGGTAATTGTTCTAGTGTTCTTATACCAAGACGGGGACTGTAGCTAAAAAGAAAAACAAAACAAAAAACAATCATGGCCAGAGATAAAGATGTGGAAATATTTAATAATATTAAGATTAATTGTTGCTATGGGAAAGATGGAATCAAGTAGGGTTGGAAGAAAAGACGGCTCATAATATAATTCTGGGGGAGAAAAAATATTAGGAACAGACAGAATAATGGGAATCATAAAAAAAAAAAAGAAGGAGAAAGAGAGAAGAAGTTGTCAGAGAAGTTGAACATCCAAAAAGGAAAACTTATTGCTCAGTTTTGACAGGCCCTTTTGATCATTGCTTCCTAAATAATTCCACAGTTTCTCTCTTCCATTTTTTTTTAACTAATGAAAAATTTCAAACCTTACACTCCAATTCTTTTTCTTCTATAATATTTTTACTGGCAAAAAGTGAATTAAAATTTGAACTCATTTGAACTCATAAGTTGATACATTCTTGCATTTTCAGTACTAGCTAATGGCATTTTTTAGTATATCTAGCATTTCTCATTTTAAATATTCAGTGTTTGAAAACAAGACTTTGTAATTATGGCAAAGTTCTTGTTAAAATATACCCCCCAAGGGAAAAAAATAAATGCAAACACAATAAAGACATGTAATTTATTTTGATAAACCCCTATTCCTTTCCACTAAATTTCCCATAAAATTTCCAGAAAATCCAGCAAGCGACCTGATGGAGATCTCAGTGCTATTAGATTAGGGATAGGTCTGAAATTTCAGCTTCTGAAGTCACAGCTGATTTTATTGTGAGAAACTTTTGAGACTTATCTAGTTATAAGAGTTCCATTTTTCATCAAAGTTGGAGGATATTTTGATATGATAAATATTATGTAGAAGTTCAAAGTGATAGTTACATAAACAGTTAGCTCTTGCTAATGTCCCAAACAGAGTGAACAATGAGCCCTGCAGTTAAATGGTGACATTTGAATATGCCACAACTGCAAGTGCTACTTCGCAAAGCAACATGCTTTGTATGTAGTCACGTCTACTGGCAATTCTTGAATTGTCAGAAACCAGGGAATAACAACTGAATAGAGGGCAATGCTTCAGCATGGTGGGGGTGATTATGGAAATGGTACTACTGATTAAAATATGGCAGCTCACAGTGTTATATCCTCTGTGGAAGGAGGCTTGTGGGGAAGGAGATGGTGACTGAGAAATGGAGGGCGAAGAAATGGAGGGGCCTTTCTTAAGGCCTTAAGTTTTGGTTTTGTTCTATCCCTTTGTGATGTTCACTTCTTTCCCTTTTTTCACCTGGCATCCCCAGCTGGTGAGGGATTGGGGAACATTAATCTGTAAAATGAGTGGTCATTCAGTAGCAGTGGGCTATTCATAAATCACCTAGTTGACTCTCAGGAGACAAAAAGCTGTTTTCAGAAAGGTCACATTAAATTTTAGCTACCATAATATGAAGAAAGCAATCACGTACAGTATTCTAAGCAAACTAAGGGAATTTATTTGCTTGTAATAATAACTACCTCTTTGAGTTGTCACTTGGAGACAAAATTATGCAACATGGGCAAAACAGTTTATTTAGTGAAACATATTAAAACAATTGCTCTTTAGTGAAAAAAACTAAAACATAGTAGATATACCATAAAGGGTAGTTAACATCATTGTTGTAAAATCACTTTGATTTGATTCTCATCACTGTCACTTACTTTGAGCCTTAGTTTATATGTTTGTCTAATGGCACTAATGATATCACACAATATTGTTGAGTGCATTACAACAAATGTATATGAAATGGCTAGTACATTTTATGGCAGATCGTAGGGTTCCAAGAAATGAGAGAAAGAATGATGAGTGGAGGAAGAAAGAAGAACTAGGGGGAGAAGTAAAATGTATGTGTCTAAGTAATTGTGTGTAATGGCGTGCCTAAGAAAAATAAGATAGTTTTTCTTTTTTTCCTTTTGTGTGTGTGTGTGCCTGTGTGTGTACCATAAAACAAACTAAAGATACAGATTGCTTTTGGGTAAATTGTCATGAGGAAGGTACTTTAGCTGAAATTTTAAAGATTATAACGAGCAGAGATTTAGAGGAAAATATTGCATATCAGGAAAAGGACAAAACCCATGCAACTGATTGAGAAAATTCAAGGCATAGAAGGAGAATGGCTGGTAACCCTGGAGGGCATGAATAGATAATTAGCATGGGAGGTGAAAGATTGAAAACTGCAGAGAGGTCAAAAGATGAAGAAAAGAGTTTGGATGTAATTTGGTTAGAAAAAACAGAAGGAGGCAGAAAAGGTTTGGGGATAGGAAATATGAAAATAACACCAAAGGAAAGATTTTGTTTGGCTAGAATGTAAAGAATGAATTGCAGCAGAACCTGAAAGCAGGCAAGGCCATTTATCATTTCAAGGCCAAAGCTCACAATTGTGATGCCTTTGTCAAACCATGAAATGTCACCACTGATAAAATAGAAAAGTAAATACAAATATGGATGCTCATACCTGAAAGTTAACAGTTTGGGGTTATAAAAAAGCAATTAGAAGAGATATGGGGATATATGTATATGTATAGCTGATTCACTTTGTTATAAAGCAGAAACTAACATACCATTGTAAAGCAATTATACTCCAATAAAGATGTTAAAAAAAAAAGCAATTAGAAATCAAATGCACTGAGATATTTTAAATATGAACAATAAAGTTTTTTTTTTCATTTCTCTTTCAGTTAAAACTTTCAGGTGGCACTATCTTATCCATTTGCACTAAATATGTAGTAACAATTTAAGAGAAGATACTGAAAAGTCACACCTTCAAATGTGTTTACTAGTAAACACAATTATTAACAGATATCAAGGTTATATTAAAATAGAATTCTACAAGCATCCTCATTTACCTCTAGGGTAAATGACGAAAACTGTTGTGTTGGCTTGGGTTTCCTTTTTCTTTATTTTTAAAGGTACATAGAAATAAATGCAGCCGTCTTCACATAAGCATTCCTTTGTTTTTGTTTTAGTTTTTTAGCTTATTTTGGTGGTTCTCAAATATTAGGGTGCTTAAAATTACTGTAGAGGATTGTATACATAAAATTATATATACATGTAAATTTTATAGGGATTTAGGGAATTTGCAAGGGTAATTTTGACCATAATGGTTTTCGATACTCTAACTTGATACCATAACCAGGAGTAAGCTGCCACTCTCATATGATTTGAAAAGAGTTCAGAAAATAATATTTAAAAATTCCGTGCTTACTTTGTAGGATAATTTGCAGGGAAGAGGCCATTTTAGATTTGAGATTCTAAGTGAGTAATCCCACTACTCTATAAATGTCAACTAATTTATTTAAAAAATAAGTCAAATTTCCTTATGTGAATTATGTGATATAAATGCAAAGCAGAGCTATCAGGTTAGAGAAGCAACATTGTAGAATGGCTTAATGTTGCTGAAGATGCAAGAATTTAAACTAATGAATGGACTCTTCTCTAGAAAGGAAAAAAAAAAGAAAAACGACCTACACTATAATCTTACTACGTGTTTTTGATCACACAAACGTTAGATTTCCTGCTTGATCTTGAAATTTCCCATTTGGCACAAATGTATGTCAAAGCAAATTAGTGTAGATGGACATCATATTTCTTTAAAGGAGATTGGGAAAGGACTCAAACCTAAAATAGTGAGTTTGAAAACATTAGTTATTTTGTTGTAGCCTGTTGTTTTTGTGCAATTCAGTGACAGTTTAGCATTGATAACCACTGCTGGCCTTATGTTCCCGCATCTGCTGTGTGATGAAAACATTTTTTTCCTTAAAGTAGCATCCACCATACTAATCGTTTTCATTTTCAGTTCATGTTAAGTGTTAGATGAGCAATTTGTCTTTCAAGGCATGCACGTGAAATCATTTGACTAAAAGCAAGGCCTTTCTTTTCAATAGGATTCAAAGAGTTTGTAGCTCTAGGACACTGTGACCACCTTCTATTTGTAGTACTCTATTAAATCTAACCCAAACTGAATTTATACAATGCAAAATGAAGCACTTGTAATGTGAAATACTCCATCACTTGACTCTTCTGTCTACATGACACCAACATGACTGGCTAGCATGAAAATTATTTGCTTGTTTGTGTGTCATATAGATGCCATTATCAAGATACATCTATGACATTTTTTAAGCACTTTTATATTTTGATCTCCTGAGAACCATATTTTAGAATATTTCTGAACTATTTCCATTGTCATTTCTCATTTGACTCATGTTGTTTTAAGTGTCTTCCTTCATGTACAAACATTTGAGACTGTTCTCATTGTCTTATTATTGATTTCTAGCTTAATTTTGCTATGTTCAGATACTGTCAATATATCAAATGACTTCAGTCCTGTGAAATTTGTTGAGACTTTCTTTATGACACATAATATGGTCACTTTTGTAAATGTTCTACATACTCTTGAAAAAAAATATGCATTGTGCAATTCTTGGTTGCGGTGTTCTATCTTTGTCAACCAGGTCCTTTTGTAAATTGTATTGTTCAAATTTTCTATATGTCTATTGCCTTTTGTTGCTGTTGTTTTTAGTTCATTCTCTTAGAACAGATGTGTTCTAGATGGGATAATATGCCTAACTGTTTATTATCTCTTCCCTACCCTCACCTTTTTGGCTGTTGTTGATTTTTAATTCTTCATGTATTTTAAAGGTGAGACAGTGTTATTGTTTTATGCAGTCAGTATTCATTTAGATTTATGTACACATTCACTCTATTCTGTTATTTATTAAATTTCTTTTTTCATTTTCCTCCTTACCTCTGGGGTCATTTTCTTTCTGTCTAAAGAACTCTTTAGCTTTTTCTTTAATGTAGCTTTGTGATTGACAATTTCTCTCAATTTTTCATTTCTAAGAACATCTTAATTTTACCTTAATTATTTTACCTTAATTATTTTACCTTATTATTTGAAAATCTTAAGTTTACCTTAATAGTTTCACGTGATGGCAGTTATTTTCTTTCAGCACTTTAAATATGTCACTCATTTGTCTTCTGGTATAAATTCAATTTCTGCTGAAAAGGCAGCTGTCTCATTGTTTGCATTTTAAAAGATAATGTGTGACTTTTCCTTTGGTTGCTTTTGAGTTTTTAAAATATTCTTTGGCTTTCAGAAATTGTGTTATGATGTGGTTAGATATGGACTTCTTGGCATTTTCTCAGCCTTAGTTTATAGAGCTTTGGCATCTTCAGGATCTTTCTTCAGTTTGGGAGATTCTTGGCTAATATTTCTGTAAATATTGCTTTGGTCCTATTCTTTCTGTGAGACTCTAATTATACTGCCTTAGAGTTTCACCATTCTTAAATGTCTCATATTCGTTTCTGAATGTTTCAAATTACGGTTTCTATTTTTCAATCTAGACATCTGTTGATCTGCATTCCAGTTCATTAACATCTCTTTTGCTTTTTATAATTTTGCTGTTAAACCTATTTATCAAATTCACGATTTCAGTTATTCTACTTCTTTGCCTAGAATTTTGATTTGATTCATTTTTATAGATACCAGTTTGTTGATAAAATTCTTTATCTTGTCATTTATTTTCCTAGTAAGCACTATTATTTTAAAATCTGTGCTTGATACCCTAATGTCTGAATCATCTAGCAGTCTGATTTTTTTCTCTTGGTTTTTAGTCACTTGTTTCTGTCTATTAGGCATTTTTCATTGGATGTATGAAAAATTACAGAGGTTCTAGATTTTAACCTTCTAGAGATGATCTGCTTTCCTTCTGGCAGGCTGTTAAAACAGAGGCAGATTGCCTTGATCCACTGGAGATTGAGATTTTTCAAGGTTGAATTTCATTCTATGTGAGGTCTAGTTTATTTCTGTTTTGACTTTCCTACAGAGTAAAACCCATCAAGGATATTAACTAAATGTCAGTGTTGTTTCCCATAGCTGACCTCCTCTTTGATGATCTTTGAGTCCCAATTTTATCTTTGTTTCTGCTTGGTAGTTTCTAGCTACTTAGGAACCATTTTTTTTGTTTGTTTGGCTTGTTACTTCTTGTCCTATAAATCTTAAGAATCAACAAATTACTTGAGGTAAAATCAATAAAGAGTACTACTGTTTTGGGTCCTCTAGTCCTGTGAAATGATCAAGGACACCAAGCCACCATTTTCTGCTTGGTTTCTAGGCCCCTTAGCACCACCAGTCCTTGCCTCCACCAACACACAAAAATACAGAAGAGAAAGCCAGGCTCACTGTAGTTCAATTCCCTTCTTTCTAAGATCTTGACACTTCAAGACTGGCTGCCTTGGCTTCTCTCTGATGCCCTCAAACATTTTTTTTTTTTTTAATCTAGATTTCATATTTATTCTTAGTAGATGGATACTGGCCTATATCAAGCTATTCCATAGTAACCAGGAATGGAAACCTCCCAAATTCCTGAACAGAATATAGGCTCACAAAAATCATTTTTAAGCCACAGCATGGAAGGAGGTTAAAGAAGCAACAACAACAAGTAGAAAAGAGGAAATAAAATAGAAAAAATAGGTCTCAGAAATATATTTGTGATAGAAAAACTTAATCCATGTTAACTTTTGGCGGTCCTTTTATGATTATTATGTATCACTTTTTTTTCCTTGTATAATGCTAGTATGCACATCTTTATTATGTAAAAAATATGTCTAGTTATAGTTTCAAAGTACTATATAAAAGAGATGGAAAGGGAGACTATTTCAAATCAGGAAAAGCATGTATAGCCTAATTCCCAAAGTTTAGAAAAATAAATCCTACATATATATGAAATTATTAGAGTCAATTCCTAGGCCTGCTAAGCCATTTTGAATGAAATTGCTCCTACGTTTTGAAGCTATAAAAAAAAAAAGAAAAAACAATTGTTAATTTTAGTTTGATATAATTTTGAATCAGAAAAAAGTTATTGCTTTTATTCTTTATAAGTAAATTTATATTGCATAAGAAATAATGTGAACATTAACTCATTTAACAAAAGAAGAATTAGTTAAATGCTACCGCAAATTCAAAAAAGGTGGCAAAATTTGAATCATCTGAAACTATATTTATTTGAATAAGGCTGGAGAAAACATTTATTCTTTCTCCTCTAGTGTGCTTTAAAAGCAGTAATCAGACTGGAATGTAAATGCCATTCTCTTCTAAAAGTAATTAGGGCTCCTTTGAGAAATGGCAAATCAAGTGTAGGACAGAAAACATCAAGATGAGCCTTGCGATATCAGAAAGCCAGGAACCTTTGATTTACTATTAAGAGCTTTTCAAAAGGGCTTGAGTAGTCCATCTGAATAGGTTCCACTACTTAAATTTGAACATCTGTAAAAATAACAACTAGAATGTGTTTACATCCATTAGTTCATAATGGTATGAATTACAAAAACAAACATAAAACCCAAAAACTGTCATTCCTTTTGCAAGATGCTAGAGAACAAACTCATTATTTTGAAAACTGGCAAATAAATGGAAACAATCAAGTGTTTCTGCTGCATTTAGTATGTAAACCGTGCTTCAGGGTAAACAAATAGTTGATAAGGGAAAAAATTTCTCTTTGCTGAAATATTTCAGCTAATAAATAAGTTTAAAATGATAGGATTAAAATATCACTATTTGCAAGCTAAAATATAATCATTAATCTAGGCAATGATAATCAATGATGGCTAACATTTCAAAATGACACATTATAAACACATATACTTTCTGATGGAAAAAACACATAGGTAACTTTTTGTGGAAGAGAACATGACTACCTGTGTTGTAGTCTTAACCCCCACCTCACCACACATACAAACCAAAAGCAAACCTGAATCTCATCCATCCTCTAGATGTAACTTAATTTTCAACTTAGAGAAAATACATGGGACAGAGTACCCGCTAACTCTGCAAGAGGGTGCAGTAGCAATATCCAAACTGGGAAACTTTATGGGACAAACATTCTGTTTTATTCAACAAAAGTTTATAAGAAAAAGAGAGAGTGATAATCTCTATATTAGGAGATAATTTTAAAACTTATCTGTAAATGGACCTTATTTAGATCCTAATTCAAATGAACATAAAGGGTTAAAGTATCTTTGGGAAAATGAAAATTGAACACATATTTGATGACATTAAGGAATTATTGTTAAAGTATTTTAGCTATAATATTGGCATGTCATTAGATATTTTTGATGAGTCCCTATCTTTTATGTATATAAGGTGACATATTTATAGATGAAATGATATATTTTGAATTTCCTTCAAAATAATTTGTAATGAGAGGAATTGATAGAAATATAAATGAACCAGAATTGACCATGAGCCCATAATTGTTGAAACTAGATGATGGGTACATGCAGTTTCATTATACAGTTCTCTCTATAGTATATGGACACACAAAAAAAGAGAAGAAATATGACTGTTTACTATTTTAAGCAAAGTAATAGCAAGGGGCATTTAAGAAAATAATTTGAACAGCCCAATTTTTCTGCAGATAACTAATCTCAAAAATATCATTCCTTTTTTTCAAAGTCTGAAATTTGTCATTACCAAGAGGGTTTTCATAAAATAATATTTCATGCTGTCTTGAGTAATCAAGTTCAGAAAACACGGGCAATTTTTAATCAGAGGGAGGGAGAACTACTTAGGCTACTTTACTACCCACAAATACTCTAATGGGGATCAATTACACCCAATTAAACCTCAAGGAATTATGAATCTTTAATAGGTTTATCATGAGATAATTCAGCTGCTAAGTCCTATTTAGGTTCATGCTAGGCAGGTTTTCTCAAGCTGGAAACTAATCATCTTCATGACATCATTTTCAAAGAGGCTTTGTGATTTTTGTTTAAAAAGAACACAAAAGGGTTTTGCAGTTTTCATCAGAATTTTATATGTGTTTATTTGAAATTTTCAAGTTCTGAAGTGCTGCTGTGAGCTCATGTTTACATGAAATAGAATAGTTTTGATAACACTAATTAATGACTCCAAAGAAACTTAACCACCTGAGCAACTTTTATACATTTTCTTTCAATAGCTTAACCTGGCCCTTATCCATAGCCCTCATGCAATGTATAGCTCATAGTAGAGCCTTCTGTGCATTTTATTAAAAATAAAACTAAAACAGTGTAACAAACGAGCTTTGTCTCCTTGATCTCTGTGACATATGGTCAAGAGAGCAGACTTCAGCATGAGGCCACCTGATGTGACGTTTTCTAGGTGAGTAACATCAGCAGTCTCTCCCTGCTTCGTTTTCTTCACCTATAAAACCATAATAGCACCTTCTTTGTGTATTTACAGTGAGTGCTAAATGAGATATTGTCTATGAAGCATTTTAAACAGTGTATGGTGCGCTCAGTAATTTCCTACTGGTGTAGCAAAACAGAAATATTCTTCTATGGCTGAGACGCAAAATCTATAAAGACCACATTGGAATGCATGCTACCATTTTTCATACTCCCCCAAGACAAATTATTTTCTTACCCTGTGTGTGCATGTGTATTTAGTGTGTTTGGTGGGAAGGATCCTGCGTGGTGCTATAAATGCATCTGTTGATTATTAGTTTTGAAATGTTCTGAGAGGATGGAATAAGGGAAAGGAAGGTTCAGACTGTTTTTGGCAGGAATATTTTCTGCTATTTATTCTTAGATCTGGTGAGCGTTTAAAAGCAACTTTTTGTAGTGTTAAGAGGAACAGTCAAGGAGCCTTGTGTGAAACTTTTCGCAGAACGCCAATCAGCCACCACATCTTCACTGAAGTTTTCTCTGCTTTGCTAATTTTATCCACGAATATCTATTTAGAAAAGATTTTCCTCCTAGCTTTTCCTTTCACTCTAGCTATGGCATATATATTTTCTGTAATATAATTATACTTGTATAATGAGTTTAAATAAGTTATTAAGATTCACAAACTTAATGCATAATTAATTGACGTGATTACAATAAGAAACAAGCACACAGAATACATATTTATATATAAACCTATTCAACCATGTAGGCATTGCAAACGCTAGAGTTAACATATAGAGTAGCAAACCTACTTATCAATGCCTACAGTCAGATACAAGATGTTACTAATGAAGACATTTCTCATTCTGGTTCTAAAAGTATAAAAAATTAGTAGCTTTGTAGATGCCTTCTAATTTAAACAAATTTATAAAAAGGTATGATGATTTTGTGCCATGAGGTAATATCCTAATCTTAGCCTGAGATTACCACTAAATTCCAAAATAGTTGGAAATTTTCTCAAGATTTCCATTCTAATATTTTATATCAATTCCAAATTGCATTTGTTTCTCAAAGAGATATATACTCAAGGTAGCTTGTTAATTTCTGAGTAACTCTTTCTCTCTCTCTTTTTTTGTAAGCTAAATAAGCTATACTCATTTTTTCATTCATTTATCTATTCAAATATCTACTAGGCACTGTGTGGTGTGTCCATGTATCTACACCCTCTTGCTTCATGTTGGTGAATATGGCTAATATGATATATGGTATATCATATTACTTTTTTCTTCCTAAAAGCCATAAAATATGATGGACCATTTAACATTTTATATGCATAATACGTTTTGTTCTGTAAGCACGAATAACTCTCTTTGGTCATGTTATATAATTTTTAAAAGTCTACTAACAGGACTCTTAGGCAATGAGATATTTCTGTAGTTTCCCAAAGCTTAAAGTGTTTATAGGAGTCAAAGGTTATGCTTTTTCCACATTATGTTATCGTCTTACATATGCAAAAATGGAATAGCTCATTCTCTCAAGATAAACATTTTTCTCATCCAAAATGTTGAGTACTTGAGCCTTTCCAAGTCTCTGTTAAGCTACCTGATTCATATTCCTCTTTCTCTGGAAGAAGGAAGCATATTGCTTTATTGATAACAGTTCTATCAGGTTGACTTATTTGAGGTTGCCTGTTAGGGTGGGTAGGATAATGGCCTTATATACCCAGCCTCATGACTAGATATCTGGTACCACCTGAACCAAGAAGGGCCTAACTGATCCCCCCCCTTTTTTGCCAAGACTCTGCCCACACTTGCTAAAATAATTTCCTGTATCCACTATGGCACTTCTCTTGCCTGCTGCCAGAAATGAGACATTCCATCTGCCGGGCTAGACTCCTTTCTGTGATTACTTTTAAGTGAATTTTAGATTATTTGTACCACCCTGGAAGATATTTTCCTCTTTCAACCTTAGTTGAGCCCCTGGTTTTGACAGTCATTATCATAAATTAGTTTTTATAAAAGACTTAGAAGCAATCAAATGTAAAATATTACCATATACTGTGTAACTCTGGAATAAATTTACAGAAGTGTGTTAAGGCTTAGGCTATAGAGCCAGGCTGCCAAGTTGAAGACCCAGCATCACCACTTTCTAGCAGGATGACTTTGGGGAAATTGCCTAAACGTTTTGTATTTCAGTTTTCATCATCTGTAAAAGAGATGGATAATAATAATACCTGAAAAGATTAAATGTGCCTATAAAGAATATAGTGCCTATGCATAACAAAGGCTCAATAACTCTTGTGTTATTATTATGTCCAGGGGTAATATGCAAAAGATTTAACAACTGGTATGGACAGGCATTTGCTTGCTAGATTTCCAAGGTCACTGCCAAGGGCACCATCTCCTCCTTTGGGGTCCATACCTGCTCATTAGAAGGAAACTTGTGGTGAGGGCTGAAATACGAGAGTCACAGTGAGAGCCCAGGTCCCAGGGTGACTCCAGAGCAGTGCCTACCAGCTGAGTGGGGGTCATGGCTGAAGCTAGGTAAGTCTCCTGTGTACCTTGAGGAAACAAAGAGAAGTACACTAAAAGCAAGAATTTAGGGAGGTACTGTCAGAAACAGTACCTACCAATTAGAATGTATCGGGCCATAGTGACAGCTCCTGGAGGCTCCTTACCATACCTTTAGTCTCTGGATTGAGGGATTTCTCATTGGATTGGGAGGATGTCTAAGGATGAGGTGGAGCCCTCGGCAGTGCCTATTTACTAATCAGTCTGACTATACCTCAATATGTATGTTATACCAGCCCTGATTATTCCCCAAATTTTATTTATTAACTACTTAAAAACAGACTTTGGGTATCTAAGTATAGAATGAAAATCAGAAAATCAGATACATAACATGGGCAACACTTAAAAATATATTAATCCTTGGTTATTTGTTACCTAGAATCCCAAATCCCCTTTGGATGTATATGCTTTGAGTCCTTTTTTTTCCCCTTAAGTAAAGTAGCAATCCTACAATACTCTGTGTGGTTAGATAATTTCTTTTTGAATATTGAAGAGAGTGTATTTAATCTTGAAGAGAATGATGTAATATTCACCTCAGACAACACATATTTGGTTATACAGTACCAAGACTTGAGCAAACTCAGAACAAGCATTTATACATAACCTCTGGCAGTGATAAGAGATGATCTAGGAACAAAAACTCTGAATGAAAATGCATTGTTTTCTGCTTCAATGCATTTGTGCCCTGGGATAACCAGAAATAATTATTGAAACAAGCCTCTTGTTGATAATAATTACACTCCATTCTATGAAAACAAGAACAAACAGCAATTATCTATAATTTCTCATTTGCAAACCCTCTCATTATGCTAAGACTTCTTGTCTGTGTTTGATAATATTATGTTATGTGTATTGGAAAAACTCTACAATGTTTTTTTAATGTTTCAAATTATACTGGGCAATGCATGATCGATACAATTCAGGCTTAAATGATTTCTGTTTTAAGACACAACAGCTTCTTTGGGCAGCATAAGCTATCAAAGAAATAATGTCTTTTGAATTCCTTCAAAGAAGATGGGTTCATTACCAAAACAAACAGACATTTTTCCTATATCAGCAAAAATTAGATTAGGAAAAGAGAAATAGAAATCAGCTAGATTGTCATTAGAAATAGATTCTTAAGAAAACTTAACATGTATGAAACTTAATATATATAAAAATGAGGAAGTGTTTCCATTCTGATATCTTTTTACATACTAATAATGTTACCTTACATTCCTACTTTAAATAATCGTTAGTCTGTAGTGCCTCAATAATTATGTGCTTAATTTGAACATGATAATTTTGTATTTTCTCATATTTCTTCTTCTGCATTATTGCATTTATCTTGATAGATTGTAAGCTCTTTGAGGGAAGGAATAATTTAATTTCCTTTTGCTTCAGCCCTCTGCTGTACCATTCAAATTAACTGTTTGAAAAACAGTTTTAAATTTTTATAGCATGAGTGGCTATTTATCAAATAATCAGCTGACTCAATGGGTTAATAATTTTCCCCATAGTGAGCACTAATTTCCTCATCTATAAAAAGAGAGACCATAATAATACCTAATTCTCATGGTTTCCAAGATGTTTGAGTGAAATCATGTGTATAAAACATTTAGCACAGTGTCTGGCTCAAAATTAAGCTCTCACTCAATCAATACATGCCTTGATTTTACTCTCATAACTATAGAGCTGAACCTAAGTCACATTCACTAATTTCATTTTTTGGAAAGGCCAAATTTAGTTAATTCTACTTGATCCAGTCTAAGACTACTAGGACCAATAACGTCACTTAAACAGGGTTTGGTTGTGTAAGTGGCACTCTATAGACATAGTCCTAGTTTGAGAGTGACTTCACATTTGAGCAAATGGAACCAAAATATACTACTATAAATATGGGTTAGGATTTCCATCTTATAGCTATATTACTTCACTGAAGAATGATGTGAGTTTGGACTATTTTACATAGTCCACACAAGTCTTGATATGTATCAAACTAAAAAAGTTGCATATTTGAGTTTTGAATGGATCATATTTGTTATCTTTCTGAAATTTGGTTCCAAGAGCCAAATAAGCTCAGAAAATTTTCCAACTGATCAAAATAATTTTAGAAAGTATTGGCATGCTACTCACTTCATGATTTGAATGCTGCATGTGTTCAAATTAATTATAATCAAGTGCCTTAGGTACTTTCTAAATAAGTTATCTACAACCTGTTTGTAGGAATTATTTAGCCAAAATTTTCTTTATGTTTAAGTAGATACCATAATCAACTCTATTTTTACATATCTTGAATTTATGGAAATGGTATTGTTGATCTAAAACAATAAACAGCCAGTTATTTTACCAGAAAAAATGTTTGTTTTTTCAAGAAGAGCAAAGAATTGCAATTTGGAACATGTACTCTACTGCAAACCAACGGCAAGTCTGGAGAGCAAAGGAGAGGATCATTCTTTTATAGAGGAGAAGGGAGAGTTGGGAGTGGCTTGTTGTAAACAAAGAGTCCACTGGAAGAAACTGGGAGGTTGAAGTGTTAGTGGCTTTTCATTGTCTGAGTTGTGACAGTCTCTCATTGACTGGGCTGTGGTCAGGCAAGGAGAAATTCTTCCTTCCTCCAGTGAGGTAGTAAAGTAGTAACTTTTTTCCTGTTGGAGATGCAAAATTACGTCTCTTCTTATACATAATACAATTAATATCAAGTGGTAGGGCCAGAGATCTTCCCCTTTTTGCGACTCTATTTTAAATGAGGTTTCTATTATTAATTTTGGCAATGTATAAACTCTTGTGAATATGGGGCTTAGCGCTCTATCTTACAGAAAATGCCAAAAAAAAAAAAATCATCAAACCTGTTCTCCACATTTAGAAACACTGATTTTATGCATCCGATAACTTTTTAAAGCAAAAAAGAAACAATTATATGTATGTGGTAAAGAACAGCTGTTCTGTGTTGAGTCCAAAGGTCTGGAATTTGATCTACTTTTTTTTTCCTCTCTCCTAACATAGTCTGCAAAGGGGCTTGGAAAACTTGTAATGCTCCAGGAATATAATTTAAAAGACCACTGGGATTAAAAATAGGAATATCCTGCAAACTTTTTAATTTCTGTAAAATATTTTCAAAGTTTGGAAACAAATAATTTGCTTTCCTTAGAAGCTTTATAGGATCATAAGAGAAAGTGTATGATGAGTTGAGAAGGTAAAGATTAAGATAAATGATTTTTCTTTTCAAATAGAGTAACTAGGCTTAAAAAAATAAACACAACTGAGTTTGAAAACTGCCATGCTAGTGTTCATAATTATTAGCTGTGTGGTGAGGTTGAAGACTTCTGCATTAATAAACGTGAATTATAGCCAGATATAGAGATATGGCTCTACTACCATGCCATAACATATCCATCATGTGGCCATATTGGGGTACCGCTTTTAAAGACAGTAGATCTCTGTTGCACACACTGGTATCTGTGGAGCAGTAAGCCCACCGAGATATCATGGCTGATGGTTCAACTGGAGAGTTTGGGAGCTTGTTTTCAGTGCTTAGGTGGCCTTGTCCAATCCTACGTGGCTCAAGCTGCTTGGAGACCCCAGCCTGGAAGGAGGCAGTTCTGGGGGCTTGTTACTGATGAAAACACAGCGATTGCCTGCAAGGTGTTGAGGGCTGGCATTTTGCACCTCATCCTACACAAGCCTTACACAAGCCCTGTGACATCATAAGCAGCCTCAGGGGCTGCTGTCATCCCCTTTTTACAGAACACAATGTTTCTGTTAAATCAGTCACTGCAGGGTTGACCACACTAGCAACTTTTTTAGCCACTCTGCCTGTGACTCCTGCACCCCAGCTCCTAAGGCAAAGCAGGGCCCTCCTCCAACCACCTGAAAAAAGTACAATTCCCAGCATAAGTGTATGACTGGTGCATTTGTCCCAAGGGTGAAAAGAAACAAGAGCAAAAACCAGCCTAATGACCTCAGGATTTCTATTTCTGCTTCCAGCTTTCTTTCTCTTGGCTGTGTTTTCTGTCCCAGACCTTAAGCTGTCAAAGTAAATCTGGACATTTTGGAAAGTAGAGGACAGTGTTGAAACTGGAGATAAGTTTAAAATTTATGAAAAGTTAACTTCTAAGACATTTTGATAAATTTTTAAAAGATTAAATATAAATTGAAGTTCATATCTAGTTCTCAGCCATGATTTTATGGTATTCATCTATGAAAGAAATTTCATAAATTGAGAAAAGATGTTTTCACTCCAATTAATACCTGCTAATGACATATATAGTAACTCTCAAACTTGTTCTCTGAGTAAACCTACTGACAGGGAAGTTTTTAAAAATATTTTGAGGAATGACATATTTGTCACATCTCACATCCATTTGTCCTTCTTTTCCTTGATCACAACACAGCCCAATATTTGGTAACCAGCCATTGTGAGACCTGGAATAAGTAGTCCCCATGGAACAACAACAACAACTAAACATTAATTGAAACTCAAATTCTTTACATGAATTATACCAATAACCAACACCCCTCAGTAAATCTATGAATAAGGTAATACGTTGTCTCTACTTTCAAACTAGAGTTTAAATGATCGTAAGATCATATAAATAATAGATGCAGGATTTGGATTTACACCCAGGCAGGCTGACTCCAGAATCCATGATCTTAACCTTTATGTCACCTCTCCCTGATAGGAAGGTGGGGTCGGGGGGGGGGGGTTGTGTAGTCACTGAATATAGGTTTATCCTCCCCGTGGAGCTTCCGGTGACCTGTTAATTGGGTGTCAAGATCAACCTTTGCCTGTGTTCCTCAAGTCATCCCATTCTACATTTAACACATACTATTCAGATTTCTAAAAAAACCAAATTGTTATTTATGGATATATGCATATATACATATACACATATATATTAATCAAATATCATGCATCATATATTATCTATACCATGTATTGCGTATATCTCTATTTAAATATATGTATATCTTTCTCATTTATATAGTGCTCATAATACCTTACTCATTTAATACTCATTTTTTTAAAACAACACAAAGTGTATTTTTACTCTTGAAAAGTTAAAAAAATGGAAGCAAAGAGAGGATCAATGACTTGCCCACCCGTTTCCCAGAGTTACATTGTCAAATGGTTGATTTTCCATTAAAAAATATACACACATACATACATGCAAACACACAAAAGTCTGGGGTCTCCCACAATGCTTTCTAATTTTTATAACCAGGGAGTACTGCTTTGGCATTTTCTTAAAGATTATGTGTGACATTAGCCAGAGAGGACAGAGAATGCCCTACATAAAGCAAAGGTTTGTTTCCTTGGAATGGGGCAAATGTCATTTCAATTACCTTCTTTTTCAGGAATTATAGGATGTCACTGATTGTTTACTAATGTGTATAGGCTAACAACTACCTGATGAATAATAATTGATTATTTCCCCAGTGATTAGACTATCAACCAGCCTTACTTAAATCTGTCCTTAATCCTTTGCCAGGATACAGATTATTAGAATGAGGTTATTCCAAATAAGTAAAATTCACCTTAACGTGTGATAATAAAATGTACTGACAGATCAGCTCAGCTGAAACCATAATCTAAAAGTTTCCACTCAATTAAAAAGCTAAATATCTTATTACTGATTCAAAAGAAGAAACATCTGAAATATTTAAAATTCCTGAGATGAGGTTTAGAGTTGTATCATCGTTTCTTGAGATTAATAATAAAGGATTTTGCACCTGCTGCTGTCACACTGTATCATAGTAATTTATAGAGTTAGAGTCTGGGAGAAATTAGAGTTTGGGGTTTTCTCTTTTAAAAGGCAGAGTCTAACTCTTCTAATTTTTTACTCCACAAAGGTGTTTCCTTTAAATTATTTCTTATTGATAGAAACACCTTCTACTGATTGATATTAATGCTTGTACCAGTTTTCTTTCCCCATAAAAAAAAAAAAGTATACACAGTTATGATTCCAGTCCTTATGCATCTTCATTTTTTTACTTGTCTTCATATCTTTCAATCTGACCACCCCCCATCCATACGTAGGTTGATATTTCCACTTTTAACTGTTAATAATCAGTTTTAATCCAAAGGGAAAAGCGTATTTTTTTAAATCGATATTTTCAAAAACCCAAATTTGTTCATGTTTTTATTAATACAGTTTTTAATCTAAGCAACTTTTCCAAGTTCAAAAGTAAAAAGAAAAAATAGCAACAATGGCTTGCCTGGTAGAAAATTGAAAATTAAGGGACCTTCGTAGTTTTGTTATTCTATGAATTCCTTGTAAAGATGGAGACATTTAAAGTTTAGTTTAAAATATACAGTAGTGGGCTTGTGAACAAGAAAATATTTTTCACAATAGCAGTTATCCTGAAACTAATTTGCTTTCAAAGCTTTATGCCTTTAGGCTAACACACAGTCTAAGTTTGTTTAATCTTAATTAAACTTTTCTCTCAAAATTAACTTGCTCCACTGGCAAATGAAAAATGTTTTCTCTTTGGATTCATACATACATGAATTAAAATGCAGGATGCTTTGAACCCCTAAAGTGAAAAACACTTAAGTTTTTACTCTGGAAGCAGACGGCTTAAGTACACAATAATGTCCAATCGTCTATATTTTTGCTGGAGTAAGATGTTCCTATTACTTGGTGGTATCTGAATAGAGACACCAGAGTAGCCTGTTGTTGTTAAGAAGGAAAGGTAATGGGTTATGTTATCCAAACCATACTTTATTGCATTGATATTAATTTGCATTTCTGGTTTAGTTCTTTTAATATTTGTGGCATAACTTTACTGTTGTCAAAATGTTGCTAGTTGTGAAAGGGAAAAGGGTAGAGCGATAACAGCACAATTTTAAGTGCTTAACACCAATGATTGAAACTGGAAGTTTGTACTACTCTTCGGTTTCTATAGAACTGAAACTATAGCTTCTAGAATTGTATTGGATAAATCTCTGACACAGACCCACCGGTTCAGCATCAGTTTATATGCCCAACTGTCACTGTGACTTTTCTGGTACATCTTTGTGGCCCTAAAATTTAGCTCAGTAAGGTAACAAAGTTGATATTAAATGTTACTTGAATGAACAAATGAATTAATTAGCCTATCTATAAATTTTGTAGAACTTAATAAAGCCACACATGTTGATTTTTACCTCATGGTTTTGCTATGATACTGGTTATCAAAGCAAATTGTATCTCTCCAGATATAGTTTAATAAACGATGATAAAAGAAAGCTGATGATGCTTCCATGACATATGGCAGATTTTTTTTTTTAACATCTTTATTGGAGTATAATTGCTTTACAATGGTGTGTGAGTTTCTGCTGTATAACAAAGTGAATCAGCTATACATATACATATATCCCCATATCTCCTCCCTCTTGCGTCTCCCTCCCACCCTCCCTATCCTACCCCTTTAGGTGGACACAAAGCACCGAGCTGATCTCCCTGTGCTATGCGGCTGCTTCCCACTAGCTATCTATTTTACATTTGGTAGTGTATATATGTCCATGCCACTCTCTCACTTCGTCCCAGTTTACCCTTCTCCCTCCCCGTGTCCTCAAGTCCATTCTCTATGTCTGCGTCTTTATTCCTGTCCTGCCCCTAGGTTCTTCACAACCGTTTTTTTTAGATTCCATACATATATGTGTTAGCATACGGTATTTGTTTTTCTCTTTCTGACTTACTTCACTCTGTATGACAGACTCTAGATCCATCCACCTCACTACAAATAACTCAATTTCGTTTCTTTTTATGGCTGAGTAATATTCCATTGTATATATGTGCCACATCTTCTTTATCCATTCATCTGTTGATGGACACCTAGGTTGCTTCCATGTCCTGGCTATTGTAAATAGAGCTGCAATGAACATTGTGGTACATGACTCTTTTTGAATTATGGTTTTCTCAGGGTATATGCCCAGTAGTGGGATTGCTGGTTCGTATGGTAGTTCTATTTTTATTTTTTTGAGGAACCTCCATACTGTTCTCCATAGTGTCTGTATCAATTTACATTCCCACCAACAGTGCAAGAGGGTTCCCTTTTCTCCACACTCTCTCCAGCATTTATTGTTTGTAGATATTTTGATGATGGCCATTCTGACTGGTGTGAGGTGATATCTCATTGTAGTTTTGATTTGCATTTCTCTAATGATTAGTGATGTTGAGCATCCTTTCATGTGTTTGTGGGCAATCTGTACATCTTCCTTGGAGAAATGTCTATTTAGGTCTTCTGCCCATTTTTGGATTGGGTTGTGTTTTTTTTGATATTGAGCTGCATGAGTTGCTTGTAAATCTTGGAGATTAATCCTTTGTCAGTTGCTTCATTTGCAAATATTTTCTCCCATTCTGAGGGTTGTCTTTTCATCTTGTTTGCGGTTTCCTTCTTTTTTTCTTTATTCCTGAATAAAGATATTTTTTTTCTTTATACCTGAAAAATCGACTAGAACAACCAATAGTATTACTGGATGAAATTCCAATAATACTTCCAAAGAAATTATAGAGAATTTAATGAAATCATCTAAAAATTCATTTGGAAATAAAAAGTACATAAGAGCAGAAAAATATATATTGTTGATATTGCATCAAATATATAAATCTATTTCTCAGGATTGATGGTTTGACAGTATCAAGTTTGACTATCCAGGAATATGCATGCCTCCCAATTTATCAATTTTGTTTTAATATCATTCAGTAAATCTTTGTGGTTGCCTCCATATAGGCCTTGGATACTTACTAATTTTGTTAAAGGTATTTTATGTAATTTTTTGTTGTTGTTGATAGTCTTTTATTGTATTTTCTAATATACTATTGCTAGTAGGTAATAAAGTAAATTATTTTTGTATATTTTTTGGTAACCAGATATCTTACTAACCTTTTTTTCCAGATGTCTCTTTTGGATACTTTAGAAATCTAATAACATGTGCAAGTACAGATTTTGTTTCCTTCTTTCAAAGAGTGAGGACTTTTGTCCCTGATTTTATCGTATAACATGGGATAGAAATTTTGAAATATTTTTAAATAATAAAGTTGAAAGGCAACATTCATGTCTATTACTTGACTTTAATGAAATTGCTCCTGCTGTTTCACTGTTGGGTATGATACTGGATATGAGTTTGGTTAGAATATCCCTATTATGATTAAGGTGTATATGTTTTAAGAATTTTTTAAAAATAAAAAATATTATCAAATGTTTTTTAAAGTCAGCTCAAATGGTCAGGCTTTCTTTTTCCTTAAAATATACTGAGATCAATTATATTACAAGTCTTGAAATTAAATATTCTTGCATTTTAGTGCAAACTCATCCTGGAAATGATGAGTTCTTCTTTTAATACACTGGTTAATTCAATATGCTAGACTTTTTGCTTAGCATTTTTGTTTCCATGTTTATAATCATTAGTGGTTTGAAGTCTTCTGATTTTTGCTCTCTCAGATTTTCTTATTAGTATTATGCTGAGTATAAAACACATTGGGAACCTTCCCTTTTTCTATGCTCCATAGAGCTTATATATAAAAAAGACATTATTTGTGTTTTGAAAGCTGGAAAGAACTGGGCTATAAAACTGCTTAGCCCTGAGGCTGTTTTGGGAGGCAATTCTTTCACTACTTTTTTTTCAGTTTCTTCTCCGGTTGTTGGTCTATTCCATTTTCTACTTTTTGAATATGTTTTAGTTATTTATGTGTTTGAGATTTTCACATTTGTCAGCTCACCATTTTCCCTAGACATTCTGAAAATTAAGAAATGTATTTTGCATTCTGATGGTGTCTTTTCTTCTTTCTCCTTCTGTTCTCACCCCTCATCATCATATAACATGGATATTAAAATTGCTGATTCTTCATCACCACCATTGTCAGCAAAAACTAACTTTGGGATCTCTGCCAGCCACTATGCACCATAAGGAAATATTTCAAATCCATAAATCACACAAGTATATAGGCCCATCACATATGCATGACAAGATGCCAGCTAAAATGTTATTAATTTAGTCAATACTTGGAGAGTATTTTACATATCTGTAAACATCTGCTCATTTCAAAACATTTTAAATTGCTCAAATATTTATCATTATATGTAGGTGTTCCATATAAGAAGTGAAGTCATTGAAGTACAGGATATTGATGATTAAGAATTCCAAATATACTTGGAAATTATTATACAGTGACTGAAATGATTGAAATAATTATCCCTTAAGAGAAATTAAGGTATTTCTTTTAAAATATATAGACAATTAATAGATCCCTTCTGATAGAATTTCTCTTTGGTGGTTAAATAAAAAATCTAAAGTTGTTAAAGGATTATATTAAAAGATTATATTAATCTTCTTTCTTTAAAAGTATTTCTCTTCTTCTTCCATGTGCCAGGCCCTGTTCTATGTGCTGAGAATAAATAGAACATAGTATGAAACAAAGTCCCTCTTGCAAAGAGTTTACATTAAGATGGAGGGAAACAGACAACAAATTTATAAAATAAGTGTCAAGCAAACCAGCTTAAGGCAGCAAAGTGATGGAGTGCAGAAGGATCTTGTTTTTGATCGGGTGGTCAAATGTGTGAGAGACATTTGAGGACAGACCTGGATGAAGAGAAGGAGGAATTCATGTACCTATTTGGAGGAGGTACTTTCTAGGCAGACGAAGCAAGACATTGATTTGGCAGAAGGTTTCTTGTACTTAAGGAACAGTATGAAAGGAGGTCAGTGTGCCTGGAGCAGAGTGAGTGAGGATTGGAAGTCAGGAAGCTACTTGGAGTCATTTTAATGCCAATCTCATGTTTAAATGTATAGTCATGTGCATGCTTAAAGAATAATCATCTACCTTTAGATATTTCCCATGTTAATGCAAATAGCAATAAAAAATATTTCCTTTCTCTAGAGATAATCTTAGAAAGTGGATCATCATCTGCCAAGGAGAGTGGAAATGTGTGAAATAATTCTTTGAATTAGATGGGCTCAAAGAGTATTTCCTACTCTAAGATCTTATGATGAGGTGAGCCTGTGGGACACACACTTCACACCTCTTCAACAAGATTTGCCTTTACCTCTTCTGGAATTTTGCAAGTGGGAAGAAAATTTTGCACTGTGGTGTACTGGCATAACGAGAAGGATGTTAGGCTCAAACTCTGGAGACTTTAGTCCAAATTGTGCTTCACATTGGCTGTGGGACATTGGGTATGACTCTTGTTAACTTTTCCAGGCTTCCACTTCCAAACAAGAAGTTTTGAAGTAGATGAATTCAGGATTTTTAGCAACATCAAAATTCCTTTATGCAACACAATGCCCATCCACATTCACCTGCACCCGTTTCTCATTCCCTTTTCCTCACAGGATTTATGTCTTCTGCTTGTCCTCCCTATAAACCTGAGAAAAAGCTGACTTCTAAGACAGATATTATTTAAAGAATAGCCAACAATTGATACCACTTCTTTTCATGTTATTTCAAACTTATCAAAATTATATGATCTCATTTCCATATCAAAATAAGTCCATGTCCTAGTAGGACAGGTATTACTATTACTTTTAATAGAGGAGCAATTTAACATATCAATACTGATGGTTTGTTGAACATCACGTAGCTATACCAGTTATGTAAGTAATAAAACCTGTTTTTTATTTAAGCCTTTTTATTAAGGTCCAGCTCCAGCTGAAGTAGAATAAAAGTATCATCCAACCCTGAATAGTTTCCCTTAGGCATCTGATCAAGGATGTAAGTGGGGTAGACCTGACTTTTATTTTGCATCTAACTGGTAAAAGCATGGTAGAATGAGGCCAGAGATGTATATTCCTCAGATTCCCTATCTTATTATATATGGTTACCTCAATTGATCAGTCCTATTGAATTAGACTTCTTGAATATTTAAATTTGCTTTTTCCACTAGAGCATTTTTTGCTCTATGTTTTGTCCTCTCCAATTCAATATCTTGGCCAGAGAAAACATGTGCCTATTGTAGAAGTAAGTTATGGGAGTTTAACTATTAATTGTGGCATCAAGACATGTGTTGTGTACTTTATAGTATCAGGGTTTCTCTGCTTCCCAAAGCATAGCATTCTTATTGTTTCCTCTCTTAAGCAGTTTCCTTATTCTCCATCATTGTGTCGTTAGAGCACTGTCCTTGTCTGATAAAACAAAATCATTCGAGAGCAGATGAAGCTGTAATTACAATCAGAGTTCATACTTGTGGAAGAGGAAATAAAAATTAAATGTACTAACTTTGTGACATTTTGATTATCCGGAAATTCTTCCAGTCTGACAGATGACTGTAGGGTCACATGCTTACATTTAAACATAGAGACAAGAGGCTCCTTGTAAATGAAACAAAATTGTTCCAGACTGGGTTTTGCATGTATTTGCCAATTCTCTAGTTCTTTTGGAATTCTAGGTTTCAATTAAAGATTTAGTTGTGAATAATGGACATTTTTCCCTTTAAATTATGGTTTGATAAAATGAAAAAATAATATTCATACATTTTACAGTTGAAAAAAGAGAGAAACAAGTCTGTTTTCTAAGGAGGAAGGGAAGTAGTACAAGTTTCCAGGTTAAAAATTTTACCCGTTCTTGTTTATTTAAAAAAAATGATAAACCTAATAACAAAGTTCTTCTTCTGCTATCTGCTACACAGGTGGCTCTTCAATTAAGACACCATTGTGTTCAGCAATAAATCAACATTCATGGAATCATATTCACCTTGCTCACATCCTCCAACTCACACAGCAGGATCTTCCTACATTTTTCAAACAGAAATGATATAGCCACCAGTTCAATCACTCCAAGAGTCACAAACAGTATCCAAACTTTTTATAAAAGAACACAGGAAAGTCCATTGCAGCTTCTCTCCCCAGACTTCTCCTTCTACTCAGCTTTAATGAGTGAGTGATAGCATGGTCTGGGGAGAAAGAACCCGAAATCTAAGAACTTCCCCTTCTTGGTTGCTCCATTAGAGAATGGGGCAGTCATACTAACCTCCTACTAGGTCAGTGTCTTTTTCCTAATGTCAACAAAAAGTGAATCAGTCGATCTAAAAAAGAAATGGAAAATTTTATTCAAGCTGAATTTGAAGATTATAATCTGGGAAAAGCATCTCAGAAAGCTCTGAGACCTGTTACGCCCATTAGAAGTCAAGGCACAGTTATATAAGGTCTTTGAGACAGAGGGCTGTATATTAAATGGCATATTATTGACAGTTTACATAATCCAGATCTATGCACTATGTGACTCCTTATGAGATCAAGAAGGAATGTTATCTTTCAGGAGTTGTCTTAATGATGCTAGGAGACTATTGCTGTTTATCGTTGAGAAGGTATTTCTTCTGATGGGGGAGATTTGGTCGATGCATAGTGCAGATACACAAGGCACAGTCAGGGGACAGAGGAAGCCAAAGGGCAGAGAAGATTTTTTGTTTAAATTTTCTTGTCTTGCCATAAAATATGAATTTTATTTCACACTAACATTATGAATTGTTTCCCACTCATTGATGAAGAATAAAAATTAAGTGTTAATTGGGAAGACAAATTAAAGTGTATGATAGCATTTTACAACTATAAAGTGAAGCTTAAACATATAATCCATATTAGTTCTATCAGATTCTTTAAGTCTTTTTGTAATTTCTCTTGTTTACCAAATAAAATATACATATACAACCATAATAAATGTTTTCTACTGAACTCAGAAAAGAAAGTAACATTTTCAGAAGACATAATTTTTTTTCTATTTTACTCTTTATACTTTAAATGATATTATTTATTACAATAAGTGTCTGTTGAGAAATCAGATTTCAGTTTACCTCAACCATTTTCTATTTGGACAGCTGGGGCAAAAACCTAATCTTTCCTGGGTTCATTTTCCTTATCTTTAAAATGGGGAAAATAGTGTCTGCTACATGAACTCCACATGAAATCAAGGGGAGAAAACAAAATCTGTGACAGGAATTGATGAGAGAGAGAGGGGGAGAGTTTGTTGCAGTTATCTGTAGAGAAATGAGAAAAGCTCTGGCGAAAGCATTATTGTGAGTCACTTGAAACTCAGAAATGCAATGATAACAATAGGTGTTATTTATTCAGGGCTTACTCCACGTTGGACTCTATGCTAAGAAGTGCCTTCCATACATTTCTCCCAATTACTCTATGAGGCAGATATTAAGGCTAAGAAAGGTTAAATAACTTAATGAGCATCTTACTTCTCAAAACCAAGTTTATCTGTCTCCAGAATGCTTTGAATCACCACCATTAACCTGTTTAATACATTTGATTGATCTGTTCTTCCACCTCTTCAGGGTGATCAGTGTTTCATAAGAATAGTGTACAAGTGACTGGGGTGGGACCCTCATTTGTCTCTGTAAATCACCTACCAGAAAATCAGAATAACTGAACATTTGTATATGTCTGAAAAGATGAACTGGAAATAAGATGACTAAAATTTTTAAAAGCACTAATTTAAATCAAACCAAACTATATTTCCTCTTTAAAATGAGAGGGTTGGGAGGAGATAGGTTTTAGGTATTTGATCAAAGCCATGCTACCTATAGCCCTTGCCTAAATGGTTACAGGACAAGAAATTTTTAAAAATGGAAGCAGAGATAAATAGTAGTGCATCTTCAGGGACAGAATAAGTTTTGCTGTATTACACAGTTATCTAAGTTAATTTTTTACTCATTGTTAAAAATATCACTTATTGGATATAATCTCAAAATCTTGCAGATTTGTTTCTCATGGAGAAAAGTCAATACCCTATGTTGGATTGAAGGTCTAGGCAACTGTTTTTTTAAACTAATTTAGTGACCAAAGAATTTGTCTTCTCTTCTTTCATTAAGGGAAACAAAGAAGGCTTTGAGAGTTGTAATGTTTTAGAGTTTCATAATGGACTCAATGAATTGTGCTTAATTGATTTAAGGTCTATACTACTCATAGTTGGGCTACAAGGGTTGCAATGGACAACATGCTGAGAGCTAAGTGAATAGCAAAAGGCTTTATCTGCAGGGCTAAGTATTTGAATGCAAAGCCCGAGGAGGAGATACTTTTAAAGAAAGGAGTAGAGTTAACTTTTCTAGGAATGTCATTTACAAACAAATCATTATTATTCGAAGTGCTTTGTATTATAGTTAAACAACTGCTGGGTGAATTTTACAACTTAATTCAAACCCTGAGAAAAATAAATTAACTACATTGGACTTCAAATTAATTGTTCATTATGAAAATTTTTGTTCTTGGCTCTTTTTTCCCTACTGCTCTTTATGCACCCTCTTAATGAATTATTCCATCACACTATTTTCTACTCTTCCTGTATGACAATGAGTCATACATTCACAGATTTCTAGTATACTCACTTTCTCTGTATATTCACTTAGTGACAGAAACTCAACACGGAAAACACTGAACTCATTCTGCTTCACACGCTTACTTTTTCTCCTGACAATCTGGTCATAGCAACACAGTTCTTTTAAACGTATGGAAGCAATGCTGTCAGCAAATCACAGTTCCACTAAATCCCCAAATCCCTGCACCCATTCGGGCATAGGTTTGTTCATTTCTTCATCTCCAAACTAAATTGAGGACACTATGACCGTTCATTACAAACTCTTCTGAGACTCATTCCCTTAGAAGAGCATCTGGCCAAGGTGTAGCTCTGATCAGATCACTGCTGTGTTAAAACAAATCAAAAGACAAGTCACTCCTAGCAACTCCATCTATTTTCTGCTGAGTAATTGTCAAAAGTGTTGATACTCAATATAGTCTAAAATCCACTATAACCTCATGCTTTTCTTATTCAGCTTTGTCTCTCACTGTTTCTCTTTCCTCAGCACACACTCACTTACCAACTACAAAAAATGTGTGGTAGGGGTCCTCAGCAGCCACGGGAGTGATATGGTAATTGGTGAAAGTGGTAGAGTGTTGGTACAGATAGGAATCAACAGAGTTCTGGGCCTCCACCTTGGCTTCAATCAGAACAACTTCATGTTTATGTGACGTACAAATTGAACTACCATTGACATTTTTGTTTGGAGAACTGAAGTTTTAAAGATTGCTGCCCTTCACAAACATTTGAACCTAATATTTTCAAACACGATGCCTGTTGCTTTGTTGCTCCTAAGTGTTGGTGTAGGCTGATACTTCTTCTCTGAAATCCCTTCCACTCCAATAAAAAGCATGGCCAGCATTCTTTCAGTCCAGACTCAAGTGGCATTTTTTTCTGATAAGCTTTCTTGAATTTTTCCCAGTGAACTCTGACTTCTTCCCACTCTGAACTTTCAAAGCACTTTGGAGATATCCCATTCTCTCTTGTATTGTAAGTTCCTATGTGTGTGTCACATTTCTTAGGGGGTGGGTAGGAGCTATTTGAGGGCAAAGATAAGGTCTTAATTTGTTTTCATAGTTTCCCAGTAAGTTTAGCATAGAGCCTTGAACCTGGTACATACACAAATGTATTGGCTGAATATATAACAGAAAGGATGTCAAGACACTAGCACATATTTTTCAAGGAAGTCATAGTAACTCATTCCCTAAGAATATTCAGCATGTGACACAGCCTCTTAAGCAATTTATGAATAGCTGTGCTTGGAGAATCAGTAGAGTTTCTATAAGGTGTTTATGTTTTTAAATATACCATTTTATTTATTAAAAAAAAGTTACAAAGTTCGATATGTGCATTAATATCTTATTATTTTATAATGTTTTCAAAATAAAGACAATAAAACTTAACCTCAGAGTCAATAAGAAACTTTTTAAAAAGGGTTGCATTTTCTGTTAGTAATTTATTCTATATAAAATAGAAAACTGGAATATATTTTTTATAGAGGTCAATATTTTCTTTTAATTATCCATTTTGTTTCTTAAATTAGAGTAGCATGTGTTTTTCTGTCTCTTCTGCTGGCTCTAGCAGCATATGCCTTCCACCTTGAAAGGATCAGCATATCCTCCAGGTGTTCTATGGAACTGTTCCTTCCTTTTGACATTCTTGTGCAATTCTTATTACTTTATGCTATAATCAATCCATGCTGGCCAAAACTGCAATTACAGTTAATCAGTGTTCATATCGACAGAGACAGAGCAATAATGAGAAACTGCTGATCAGTGATAAACATGTTTGGGCCACATTTTATAAATAGCTTGCAGTAAGGGAAGGCTGGTGTTATTGACTAACTCATAAATGACTTACAATGTATTTTCGAGCCTTAACCAGGCAAGAGTATCTCAAAACAAACAGTAGAGTGGCTACATTTCTAGTGAGAAAAGCAAAACTTATCACTGAGACTGTGAGTGGAATAGGGGTGCAAGTGGGGTCCAGGGAATGGACATAAGGGTAAATCAAGGTTTATGTAACAATAACACAAGGGTGTTTTACTCAGATTTGTAATTGCAAAATCATCCTCTAAGTATGGTCTAACTTTGATTTCCTATCCAGCAGATTGGCCTCAATTATTTCCAAGGGAGTTGGCCTTTTGTATTAACTGGTTAACTAACTCCTCTTACTCCTCTTACTTGTTCTTAAAATCAGAGTAAAATCAAATCTGCAAATGTTGCTTAATGTATTCTTCTTCCTTCTTCCCAAAGATCAAATCCAATATAAGTGTTAATTTTCACCCATACGTGGTCTCTGTTTACATAACAGCTACTATCTATACTGTGCAAATAGTCTGTTATAATACTTGCCTGTTCTCTAAACCTTTCATTGGTATCTTAATATCCTCAGCAAGACAGAAAGCTACCTAAGGGCAAGAGCTAGGTCTTAAACTTCATTCACATCCTTAGAGTTCTCAGAAATACACTAAGCACAAAGTCATACTCAAAATTATTTACTGAGTGATAGGCTTTGTAGCTAAGATTGTAAATCCAAGGCTTACAGGGGCCAAGTAGGCGATATCAACAAATAAAATTAATAGATGTTTGATGTGAGAAGGCAACTCAACTTCAAAATTGGAAAGATTTTGAAGGTGAAAGGGGGCTGCAGTTGCATGGGCAATATAAACCCTGTTCCAAAACAGTAGCCACTATTCGACTCCAACTCTCTATTACTGGAAGAAAACTTGGGCCCAATACTGTAAAATATTACAGTTTTTCCAGAAAATTTATTGTCAAAATTCTATTAGAATTTCTTAATTTTAAATTTGGACAATTATCTCAATTTCAGCCAATCATAAAAGGAAATAAATAATTAAATAACCCATGGGTTTCCTCTGTCTACATCCTACCAGTTATGAATATCAGCTTTATGGGAAATTAATCTTAATACATTGGTAATATTTGTGAGTTTAGCTTCTAGAAGTTTGTATGTCTATCTAGTTGATAATTCAGTGGATGAATGTGCCAATTTTGCAGGTGAAACCAAATTAGTCTATGTACTTCTAGTTTTCATATTGAGAGGTAAAATTTTTTTAAGTTAAAATGATAATTTGATGAGAATTTTTCCATAGGATTTATTACTGAGTATGTCTTCCACTGAGGAGAAGATTATTCTGAGTTAAAATATCTGTAGTTGTATTGCTTTTGAGGCCAAAATACAAAACTAAACAAAAACAGAAGTATTTCCTAATATAAATTTAGAGAAAATGTTTTCCATTAAATTCTCTGGGAAGCTTTGGAATTACAAAGATATTCTTGCCATGTTCCTCAATTATCCCATTTCCAGACTTTCACCATTCTGTTACAGTCGTAGATGGGCAAAGGGGGTGGTAAAGAATGAGAGAAGACCTTAAATTATCTGTCTGCATTTGTAAAAACGGGGAGACATAAAGACAGAAACATGACTCCAACTCCCTTCTATCCCATTGTTTTCCTACCAACTGATTAAACAAGCAAAACCAAAACAAAACAATAGCAAAAAGCTATCACACTTAACAGAATAGAAAAAAAAAATGAGATCAAATTGATTCACTGGTACACGCTATTTAAGATCATGTAACCCACTGGAGCTATTTAAGAGTATTAAGTTATTTTAAGCATCCTCAAACACTTCCTTCTTGTTTGGGTATTATTTGCTTAGAAACAAATGTTTTTAAAGTTATAGTTAAAAGGAATGTAAATGAATAAGTTTGTACTGTATCAGAAGGAACCCATTTGAAAGAATTAGGTGGCAAAAGGCATATCTTTCTCCTAATAAATGATACCTTTGCTATGATATATGCTGTCTGGTGATGCACTATATTTACTTTAAATGAAATTCTTTGATGCAATATTGCTTTGATTTATTGGGTGGTTTTTTGATTTAGTAGGAGACGGTTTTAAATCAGATGGTGAGGTTGATTTACTAGAGAAGGTATTTGATTTGATAGATGATGTATCTTCTTCAGTATTCAATAAGTAATGATTCAATAGTGGATATCTGATTTGGTAAGTGAACTATTAGATTTGATTTTGATCTATTTTCTCAGTAAGAGATACATTTATTTTAATAGTTGATGTATCTATTTTAATGTAAAATGTGTCAAATTTATGATTCATGTTCTTTTTTCTGCACTAGTGATTTATGAATTTTACTGCTAATATATATGTTACAATTAAAGGTAATATAGAACATTCATTACATTCAACCACAGAGTTAAAGTATTCCAAACCTACCTGAAAGTATTTCCTCTTTTCTGATCAAATGTTTGCAGTTATTAAAGTGATAAAATAAATCTCAGCTCAAGAAAATACAAACATATATTGGCAGAAACATGGGTGTGTGTATGTGTACGTGTGTGTTTGAAATCAAAGTTAAATTATATTATAAATTTAGGTTAGTAAATGTCAAATCTTCCCTTTTCCCTTTCTCCCCCACAAAAGTGGCTACTCAAGTTACTGTTCTGTTTCCATCTTTTCAAATAAAGAGTTTGCTGACAATTTTCTTTTTACTTAGAAATACTGATTAGCCAAGCTTCTGCCTTTGTTTGGATTACTTTCAGGTTTTTTTGGTTTTCTTTTTTTTGCATCATGGCTTACTTGTCTGAACTTCAGAGATTTATAAATGAATTATTTTAAACTTCAGACAGTAATTCTATCAGACCTGTTTTTGAACCAACATTCATATTTGCTTTAAAATATAAGTCACTGGATCTGTGATTGAAAAAGCTATGCACAATTACCACATAAGCTGAAATATAAAATATAGCTAAGATTTGAAAGAAGCAAGCTGCTTGACATATGCCATCTTAGTGCAGAGTTTCCTTTAAGTTTGTTGTTATAAATTTGCTTCCTAAGAGGAAGTCTAGCTGGAGTTGGTAACATCAAGGTAGTCAGTCTTCTGCCTTGTTTTTTTTTTTTCTTTTTTCTTTTAAGATAACCAGCAAGATTATTTTAGGAAAATCCTAGGGAATGCATTCTCAACCTCAGCAATATCATCCCCGAGGGTTTGAAAACTGATTCTTGGATGTGGTGGTGGGAGGAGTCTTGTACTTTCTTGCTCTTTTTGGGTATGCATACAACACATAGTAGATATACAGTATATCTGTGATGTTGACATTTCATTGGTAGAGGTTGAGACTAGGAACAATATCAGCAAAGGCTCCTCAGAGGGACAGTGTTGAAGAAAAGGTTGAGAAACACTGCTCTAGGGTATGAAAAATACATTTACTTTAAGATATTCCATGATTCCCTACGTGTTCAAGTGTAGATTATGCCACATAAGCTGCACAAGACATGAAACTATAAAGGAGGTTGTGGATACTAGTGACGGAATAACCACTTGCAGTCTCCATATTTGTTTACGGCATTTCTGTATCTTTGGAGGGTTAGCCGAAACAAAATAGGAATCTAAAGGGAAGTCACGTGCTTCCTTCCTGTCACTTAGGCAACCCAAACCTAGAGCAAGGGAATGAGCTATAGAAAGCAAAGAGGAACATCATCTGCATCCTAACGTGTTTATAGTGTCATTGATACACATTTATGAAGCCTATTCAGCCCAGTACTGAGAGAAACTAGCTTCATCTCTTAAAAACAACATAAAGTTTTTTCTCAAAATATGACACTTACTAAGAAAAATTCATATAATAATATTATTCCCAGGGGAAATAAGTTATATTTTAGAAGGAAACTAAATAAAACCTACTTCTCATTTAGGAAACAGAATAGAAGAAACAATAACTGCACATCAAGGGCTGACATTACCCCAGACATCCTGCTAAGCACATACAAACAAACTCTCTCTCATTCATACATTAACCTTACAAGGTAGCAATCCCTATCCGACAGAAGAGGACGTCACAGCTTGGAAGGTTGAAGAAAAGGCTACATGATTATTTCTCAGGGATAACATACATAATATTACTATATCAGAAGGAAGATTGTAATAAATGATCATAAAAATCCCACTCAATTCTAACTTCCTAAAATTTGCATTATTTTGTTCACTTTTATTAAAAATGCTGTCTTTGGTTATGCTGGTATGTAGATAGACACTCTTGCCCACAATCATACAGTTTGGAAGCAGAACTACCATTTTAACTCTGTGCTCCTCAGTCTCATTTTTAACCATAATGCTTACAAACATTCTACAGCTCTGTCCTTTCCCATTCCTTGTGAGGCTATCCTTTCTGAAACAGTAAAATATTCTTTACACAACACCTGTGAAAAACACCAGCATTATCTTAAACTTACTGTTCTACATGTTATCTCATTTAATTCTCCCAACTATACCACATAGTAATCTGTGGAAGTGAAGGACATGTTATCATTATCTCCATCTTATGGATGAGGTCACTGAAGCACAGAGTAATTAATTACTTATAAATTAATAGTAGTTAAGATTCCACAGCTGGTAAGTGATGAAAATTGAAAATGAACCCAAGCAGCCCGGCTGCCGAGTATCACTGAAGAGTTAGATGGTAGAGCAAATGTGGTGGAGAGTAGAAACAGAATATGCAGCCACATTTCTTCAAAATACACTTCAGCCACTTCTCTCTCCTCTAATTCATTGTGTGGAGCATTCCTCTAAATGACTCTTAACAAGCCTTCAGCCCACATCTCTCCAGAATCTTCCTCCAGCCTCCTAGATCTACCATTTTCTTCATCAAGTAGTTCTAAATCCATGTTAGTGTATGAGTTGTGCTTTGTCATTTGGTTTCTTCCATCATGCTTCTCTACCCATTTTGCTAATCCCACTGGTGTGATAAAAACTCTGAGTGGTATAGAACAAAAAGAGAATCTGCCTCAGGAAATTAGGGAAGGAAAAATGATGGCTATTTATATTTTCAAAATGTTTTCACTGTCAAATGAACATACCTATAACCCATAAAATACTTAAAATGCCATCAACATGCATAGTTATTCCAAATAATTTTCAACATGCGCTAGGCATCCCCAAATCCTTAAAGCCTCTGTTTAGGCTGTGACAAAGTCTTCACGAGGCCATCCATCAATCTTATACATATCCAAATCACACCTCTGCTCATGGGCCTCCCCTATCCCTGTCTCCACCAGGAAACCTGCAGTGACTAGCTTTTTAACTTCTTGCTTCTCTGAACTCCTACTGCACTTACACAGAATCTAATGCAATTAAATTTCAGCAGACTTCTAGGGTTTTTTATGTATATTTTTTTCCCCATCCTTTATAGACTGGGTATTTCTCAGGAAGAGATCATGTTCTAAAGATATAAGTTATTTCACAAATGAAGACAGAAAATTTGAAAACATATATATTAGGAAATCGTTAGGCAAGACACTTTGCAGCTAAACGTCTCCCCGCTATTCTCACTGACTATATTCTCAACCATTTTCTAGAAATAAAATAGGGAGATAATGAAAGAAAACCATGTGAGAAAAGATACATTTGAAAAAGGTATGTTTGAAAAGCAAAAGGGGTAAGATCATTAAAACAAGTAAAGCTGAAACTCTGACTAAGGTACATACAGTATTGCTATAGTTTTGACGTCCTTCCTGCCCTCACTTTTTAATAGTATGACAATTTAGTCAGTTTCAGTAGTAGTATTAAAATGTTGTACCGCTGAAATGCAACCACAAATGTGGCCTAGAATTTGAAGGCATTTTGAATTGTCAGATAGTACATGGATCATTAACCATTTTCAGGAAGAAACGGTCCAAAAATGGGTTTTAACATAAGTAAAGTCAAGAATATGATTCATGAGCTTGTTCTACAGCCTCTCTCTGGGTTATTTAAAGTACCCAGATGAAATAGATTCTACCAGTTCATTTTTCTAAGTAAAGTCATATTTCTTGAAGGACAGGAACAGTAAAGGGGTGCAGAGACCAAAACACCAGGTTTACATTACAGTAAATTATTAAGACGTGACATTTCACAGTTTAAAATAATTTTAAAGAAGACCGCTATGTGCTGAATTGTATTCTTCTAAAATTTGTATGCTGAAGCCCTCAGTACCTCAAAATGTGACTGTATTTGGAGAATAGCCTTTAAAGAGGGAATTAAGTTAAAGTGGGGTCATTAGGGTGGGCTCTAATCCAATAATCTAATGTGACTGGTATCCTTTTAAGATTAGGACATACAGAGAGATACCAGGGGCTCATGAGCATGGAGGGACAACTGTGTGAAGAGGCAAGGAGAGTGTGGCCATCTACAAACCAAAGAAAGGGGCCTCAGAGGAAACCAACCCTGATGACACCATTTTTTGTTGTTTAAGCCACCCATTCTGTGAGGATTGTGTGTGTTTGTGGGGAGGGAGGTTATGGCAACCCTAGCAGACTAATATGTCAATCTAGAAAAAATTCCATTGCAAGCCTGTTCTAAATCTGAATTTTCTAAGTATGATTCTGCTGATATCAATTTATTTTATTTTTAAGCAATGCTATGATCTGAATGTTTGTGTCCCCCTAAAATGCATGTTCTGGAATCCTAACACCCAAGATGATGGTATCAAGAGGTAGGGCCTTTGGGTGGTGATAGATCATGAGGGTGGAGCCCTCATGAATGTAATTAGTGCCCTTATGAAAGATCTCCCCAGGGACATCGCTCTCCCTATTCACCTTGTGTTGATGCAGTGAAAAGATGGCTGTCTATGAACCAGAAAGTGAGCTCTCATCAGACACAGAATCTGCTGCACCTTGATCTTGGACCTCCCAACCTGCAGGACTGTGAGAAATAGATTTCTGTTGTTTGTAAGCTATCCAGTATATGGTAGTTTGTTATAGCAGCCTAAATGGATAAAGACAAGTGAAAACTTTAACAATTGTGTAGTTTTCTTTGGTACAATTTTTTAAAAGTGAGTTTTATGTATGTCTTCAATTTTCAAATATTTACCTTGAAATTAATTTAAACTGTGTAGTTTAAATAATTTTCTACCCATGTCTACATCCTCATAATAATAGGAATGATTGAAATGAAATTAAGCAGTGAAGTTGGAAAGTATATGTATATAGATATGAAATTTTAACTTTTCTTTAACAAAAAAGAGTGACTTTCATGTGGAAGTAGAGCTCTGGATTAAGAGTAGAAGAAATGGACTCACCATTATTTTAAGAAAAATTTCTTGTCTTCCTGAGCCTGTTCCTTCATCAATAATCAAAGGACTGTATAAACTTAGCTCTAATATTCTAAAATAGAATGTGTAAGAAAGTACATTTCTTCATTTATCTTTCCAAAATTCTTCAGCTGTTTTGAAGACATGATTACAATCAAGATAATTATAAAATGATAATAGCTAACATTGATTACACACATCATATATGCTGTGAATAACCAAGTAGCTACTGTTATTTCCATTTTACATATGAGATAATAGAGGCACAGAGAAATTTAATTTACCCAAGATATCAGCTTACAAGAAAGGATTTGACCATAAATAATCAGACTCCAGAATCCAAATTCTTAGCTTCTATGCTTTATTGAATAAAACTTAAAAGTTTTATTTAAATTTTTAAAAAAGAAATTAAAATGACTTATTTGCCCACAGACTTCAAATACTGTGGGTCAGACTTACTTACCCCTTGCAATCTTAGAAACAGCACATTGTAAAATCCAGATTTGGTTGGTCAGCATATAAAGCTAAAACAAGCACATAATGAAGGTCTCCTCTATAACGTATATTTATGAGACATAATATATTTTGTATTCTTTTCCTTTTCATGTTGTCTTTCATCCCCTTTTCTATCCAATTCAAGTAACTCTTCTCATATTCATTAGCTCAAAAGTAGAAATTTCTGCCCCTTCTCCAGTTCATATATATTAGGTCCCAAGTTTGTTGTCGTTGTTTTCACTTTATGCTAATTTAATTGGTTTCTCTCTTTCTTACCTTAAAATTTGAAGCTCTATTTTCTGACTCCTTTCCCTGAGATTCACAGCCAATCTTTCCATGTTTGCAAGAGTCCAGTCATAAGGCAATGTTTCCCTCCATGATTCTGGTTCCTCAGTCAGCCTATATTATCTATCACTTCCTTCCTTTTATGACATTTGCAATTTAGCTTAAATGTTGATAATCCTCTCCCCCAGCTTCATTCAAGGAGCTTGTCTCAAATTACCCAGATTCTGCTATTTACCACAAGTTATGAAATTTCTGTGTACTGGGATTTTGAACTGTGAAATTTACACTCCAGGGTGCTTAAAAGATACCAAATAAATGTCTGGTAAAAGGCATTTTTCTGTATTCTAAAAGTATGATTTGGATATAGTGTTTCCTAGAAAATATGATTGCTTCTTTATGTGAGTATCCCTTCATTCGTACATGATTTTTTCATATTTCATACTTTTTTAATCTCTTAAAAACTGGCATACTCTTAATCCAAATGTGGCCTTCTGAACTTTTGGGGCTGATACTGTCATTGTGTCATTAATGTGCATTTTATTTATCAATTTTCTCTTTGCAACATTTTGACTATTATTCAGGGTATATAAAATAATGGACCACTATCCCCAAGGAACTTACAGTTAAAACAGAAAATTTGTATTAATGTTGAGGTTGCTTCTTGCCCTGTGAAAATCAGAAAAGTACTCACTACAGAAACCACTCAGTAGTTCTCACAAAATAAATTTCTATTATTTTAAGGCAGATGTCTTCTTAATGCATACTAGAAGCTTTTTTAGTGTTATTAACATAATTAGAAGCATGGTAGATTGAAATACTACTTTGCAATGATTTGTCTTGCATCTGACTGCCTTCTGAAGGAAAAGATTTTCTACTGTTACTGGCCTGGTAGTGTCAGTTGTGATGGAAAAGCCAACATCTCACCAAAGCTACCAAAGCAAAAACAAAAAAGCCAATTTGACATGGTCTAAAACTTACCCACTTACTCGACTCTTTCATTCATTCAACATGTGTTTTTTTCAAGGCAGGCCTACTATGTGCCAGTTATAGAAGTTTAGAGGAGTTTGGGCTGCTAGGTTGATGAACAAAACACATGTCTGCCCTCTTGATGCCGACATTCTAAAAAGGGGAGACAGACAATATAAAACATGACATGTATAGTCTGTCTGGAGGTGATAAGGGCTATCAAAAATATTTTTAAAATAAAACAGTTATAAATCTATTAATTTAAAAAATAGGCCAGGGCTTCCCTGGTGGTGCAGTGGTTAGAAATCCGCCTGCCAATGCAGGGGACACGGGTTCGTGCCCCGGTCCGGGAAGATCCCACATGCCGCGGAGCGGCTAGGCCCGTGAGCCACAACTACTGAGCCTGCGCGTCTGGAGCCTGTGCTCCGCAACGGGAGAGGCCGTGACAGTGAGAGGCCCGTGCACCGCGATGAAGAGTGGCCCCCGCTCGCCGCAACTGGAGAAAGCCCTTGCACAGAAGCTAAGACCCAACACATCCAAAAATAAATAAATAAATAAATTTATAAATTTATAAAAAATAGGCCAGAATAATAAGAGGAGGAGAGAGTATTGGGGACTGGCATTTTACAAATTTAAATAGTGTGATCAAGGTCAGCCTCAGGATAGTGAGATATTTGTGTAAAAACTTAAAGGAAGTGAAGAAGGCAGCTATGTGGCTGTCTTGCAGAAGAGAATTCCAGGCAGAGGGAATAGCCAGTGCAAAGACCCAACTGAGGGAAGAACCCAAATGTTTGAGCAAGAGTAAGGGGGCCACTGTGGCTAGAATGAAGTGAACCAAGGGGATAGAGGTAGGAAGGTGACTCAGAGAGGTAAGCAGGCGGGGTTGCTGTACGAAGAGCACATAAGGCCTTATAGGCCATTGTAAAATATTGCACTTTGAATCAGAATGTAGTGGGGGAACCATCGCAGAGTGTTTGTTTAGTGAAGGGGTGGTATGATCTTACTTACATTTTTAAACTCTGATTTTTCGGTGGACAAACAGACACTGGTGGTGACAAGGAGAGCAACAGGGAAACTAAGGAGAAGATGACTGATGTGAGGTGAGAGATGATGATGACAATGACCAGGACGCTAACAGGCTGACAGTCAAGGCAGTGAAAAGTGGTCAGATGCTGGAGGCAGGTACACAGACAAAAATATACACATACACACACACACACATACAATAAACTTTTTTCTTCTGTATTTTATTATGAAAATTTTAAATGTAAAGAAAAGTTAGAATAGTGCAATAAACATTTATTACCCAACACCTAAACCTAACAGTGTTTAATATTTTATCATATTTATCTTTGGGAAGTATTTGAAAGTGGCAGACATCATATGTCTTCATCTTGCAATATTTCATCATCTGAAAATCAAGGATTCTGTTACATCACTCACATATCCAGTATATTTTCAAATTTTGTGAATTATTTTGAAAATATCCTTTACAAGATCTGGTGTGTGTATGTGTATGTGATTACAGGTCAGGATTTAATACAGTTTTGTACATTGTATTTGAGTGTTAAATCTCTTTTAATTTAGAACTGTTGTTTACTTTGTTTGTCATTACATTTCCTTTGAAAATGTAGAACATTTGTCTTGTAGAAAACTATACCCATTAGACTTTGCTGATGATTAATACTGGTATTACTTAACTTTACCTATATTTTCTGTAAATTGGAAGCAAAATTTAAGTCTTGATTAGATTCATATTGTTGACAAGGAGACTTCATTGGTGCAGCTATGAACTTGATAATGTAACATATCAAGAAGCATGTAATGCTATAATATCCAATCATTAGAGATACTAGAATGATATACAGTCAGAGGTTACTTGAAACATTCCTTTGCTCTGTGTTGTTATTTTTTCAATTTGACATACAGTTAGATTACTTTGTTTCCATTTGTTTTCAGTTTTAAGGTTTGTTTTTATTTCTATTTTTGAATACGTAAAAGAGTTTCATGGTTCTAAAGGCAAACTGTCCTAGTAAAAACACTTAGAGAAGTCTTGCTTCTATCTCTTTCTGACCTACTCTGTACTCTTCCACCCCTATAGACTAGGGATCGACAAAATTTCTAGTCTAGGGCCAGAGTGTAAATACTTTAGGCATTACAGACTATACGGTCTCTATGGCAACTACTCAACTCTGCTACTGTAATGAAGAAGCAGCCATACAATATGCCAAAAAGTAGGTGAGGCTGTGTTACAGTAAAACTTTATTTACTAAAGCATGCCGCAGACCTTATTTGGCACATGGACCACAGTTTGCTGAACTCTGCCACAGATAACCATTTTTTAAACTTAGCTTCTACCTTGTTCATCCTGTGTTTCTTCTTGCATCTTATTTTTCTTCCTTAAAAATAACATAGTATATATATTTTTGTACACTTTGTTAATTTTATTTAAACCATATAGACACACACACACACACACACACAATATCCATGCATGATATCTTCTTCACTCTTTTTTAAGACTGTATAGTACTTCATTGTGTGGATGTATCATGATTTATCCAACCAAACTTTTATTGGGCATTTGGATTGTTTTTAATCTTTTGCTGTTACAAATAACAGCTGAGTGACCTTGGCATGTGATATGATTAAATATCATAAATCTCTCTCTATTTGTATCCCTATATCCAAAGTAGACTCCTAGAAGTAGAATTTTTGGGTCAAAAAGGGAATGTGTTTGTAGTTCTATTCAGTATTGCAAAACACCTCTTCGCATCAGTTGCACCACTTTGCATTCTCAACATCAGATATATGAGCATGGTAGTTTTTCCATAGCATTCCAACAGATTGTGCTGTAAAGCTTTTGAACTTTTGCCCACATGATATATGAAAAATAGCATCTCACTGTAGTTTTAATTTTCATTTGTCTTATTATGAGTGAAATTGAACATCTTTGCATACATTGAAGGGCCATTAGCTGTTCTATTTCTGTGAGCTATCTCTTCTTTCTGTTCTTTTTATTGGGTTTCAGGCTATATTTTCAAATTAGAGCCAACTGGCCTTCCTAACAGATTGGATGTGGTGTGTGAAAAAATAGGTAAATCACGTATAACTCTAAGGTCATTGTATTCAACAACTGGAAAGATGAAGATGCCTTAAAGTGGGATGAGAAAGGGTGTGTGATTGGAACAGTGTCAGGTCATCAGGTCAAGGGATGGAGATTTCCGTTTTGGACACTGTTGAGTTAAAACTCTATGAGGTATCCAAATGGAGAAATGGAGAGGTATTTGGATATATGAGTGTGGATATGGTAGAAAGGCTTGTGCTAGAGATGGAAAGCTAGGAATCAATGTGGTGCCCTGAAGCCAGGTAAAGAACCTGCATCAAAAAGAAATGAGTGACCAAGGCTGGTGATAAATCCAAGAAAAAAAGGATGGATAATTTAGCACTGACAGACTGTAAGTTCTGTTTTCTTGGAACTCACTCTGGAGCTTCAATGCAGAGACTTCTTCCATCTCTCTCAATTTTGCCTGGCTGGCTCCTTGTCACCCTTAAAATTTTTTTTTTTTTCTTTAAATTTTATTTATTTATTTATTTATTTTTGTCTGTGTTGGGTCTTCGTTGTGCGAGGGCTTTCTCTAGTTGCGGCGAGCGGGGGCCACTCTTCATCGTGGTGCGCGGGCCTCTCACTGTCGTGGCCTCTCTTGTTGCGGAGCACAGGCTCCAGACGCGCAGGCTCAGTAGTTGTGGCTCACGGGCCCAGTTGCTCCGCAGCATGTGAGATCTTCCCAGACCAGGGCTCGAACCCGTGTCCCCTGCATTGGCAGGCAGATTCTCAACCACTGCGCCACCAGGGAAGCCCTCGTCACCCTTAAAATTTATTTGCACAGTAAAACTTTCTTGTAGACTCCCAGACAAGCATATGACCATTATTTTTGCTCTCTCTGCCCCCAGAAGTCTGCTTTACAGAATGTATGTCTCTCTTAAAGCTTGTTGTCTTTCTCTTACACTGGAATAGAAGCTCTCTGAGGGCAGGAGCCATTCCTATCTTTTTTGTAGCTGAAGTGCAAGGTGACTTTGTAGCTAGACAGAACTCAATAAGTATTTATTAACTAAGCACCATTATATCTATGTGTCCCTTTGTATACTATCAACACACATGAGTTATTTAAGCACTCACTCTTAGCTTTATTCATTTAGTACTGTCAAGATCTGTTTTTTCATAAGTAAAAATTATGTATACTGGACATTTTAATGATGCAATATGATGCCAATTTGGGGTAAGTTTTCAATAGGAGATATTGTTAGCTATATAACACAGGTGGAAAATTATGGTTTCATAAATAAAAAAGGTATCAGGAAATAAGAGTAAATCTTCTGTGCACAGCTCATTTTGAGCATAAGTGAGCATCTTTCTAAGAAAAATCCATATAAATCTCTGTGGAAAAAAAATTAAAATAGCACCATACTCTAAAACGACTATTAGTGAAAGGTCAAACACATAGACTTTGAAAATCAGACCTGTTATTTGACTAAAGCATTGCCCATTTTGTAAACAGGATAGTAATGGCCCCATGCTTATCCACATGGTAAAATCTGATCACTTAAGTGGTTACACTACATCAATTATTAACTTAAAAATGACATAATCCTAAAATTCCCAGTTTTGACTGTTGGTAAAGTAATGTTTTAGGGACTGCTGGTGGAGATAGAGGTGGAGGAATGTTTGAAAGCAGGAGATATAAGGCTTCAGAGAAAAGAGATGTTAATGTTGTCTGGGATGGGAAAGAGTGTGAATTGTATAATCTAGACGTTTGTTGAGGCTGACCTCATTGATGTGCAACCGGTACAGTTGCACAGGGCCCCACATGTAGAAGGACCCCATGCTTGGGTTAATGCTCTGATCTTGGCACCTTATTAATACTTGAACAAAAGGCCCTGCATTTTTCTTTTGCACTGGGCCTCACAAATTATGTGGTCGGTCTTGAAGACATGTAATTGTGATAAGAATCACTGTAAGAAAGTTAAGAAAACAGTACAAGCAAAGGATTATTAAGGGGCTGTGAGTTCACTCTTATTAGAGTAAATGGTTCATAGAGAAGCAAGAGTACTTTTCAGAAGGAAGGCAAGGGCATTAGACTTGAACTCCAGCAGCACAGTACAACTCATTTCTCTTTACTCTCATCTGTCACCTGTCCTTCCAGGTGCTAACTCATTAGTTCTAATATAATATTGAGTTTGTGAAGCTGTAATTTATAACATCTACATTTATCTATCTATATGCATTTTAATTACTGGTTTCTGATTTACACAGCTTGTTCAATGCTGCAATGCTAATATTTTTAAGGACTCAGAATTCATTTCATCATGAGCTAGTTATGCAAATGAAATCAAATGACACAGGTAGGGAAAGGGAGAAGGAAAAGGAACATGAACAAAGCCCTAGGAACGTGTATTGATTGCTTGCTATAGCTCTCTTCTAACATATCCTACCTAGACAGCCCTGTGACTTCCTGATTCTCCAAGGCAATCAAACCAAACTTCTAAGTATTCATTAGTAATTGTGCAAAGTCAGAATTACCATTATGTGGCTAATATCCACAGTCAAGCTATGTTTACTATGTATCTTGCACACAAATGTGGAACAGTGAAGAAAAATGCTATCCTTACATGGAACATGACAGATAATGCTCATTTTAATAAGAATTAGCCAGTATGGTTATGTCAGAGTCATTGTCCAATTGTAGCTCATTTTAAAATTCAAATGATTTCCAGTAGTTTGCATTAACTTCAGATAAATATTCACAGTAATAGTAGCATAGCACACAGTACATTCAGACAATTATTCACACAGTGGCATGACAAAAAAACCCTAACCTGTTTCTTGTCAAAAACCAATCATTTATAGTCATCTGATCTTTAACACAGGAGCAAAGGCAGGTCTATGGAGAATGGATAGTCTTTTCAATAAATGATACTGGAAAAACATGCAAAAAAATTAGTACAGAACTGATTTTATATAAAAATTAATTGAAAAAGGATTATAGACATAAACGTAAAATGTAAAATTATAAAACTCTTATGTACACTAACAATGAACTATCAGAAAGAGAAATTAAGAAAATGATTCCATTTACAATTGCATCAAAAAAGAATAAAATATCTAGCAATAAATTTAACCAAAGAGATGAAAGACCTATACACTAAAAACTATAAGACATTGATGAAAGAAACTGAAGAAGACAAATTAAGTGGAAAGATATTTCATACTCACAGAGGAAGAATGAATATTGTTAAAATATCCATATTACCCAAAGCAATCTACAAATTTAGTGCAATTCATATAAAAACTCCAATGGCACATTTCACAGAAATAGAACAAACAATCCTAAAATTTGTGTGGAACCACAAAAGATCCCAAATACTATGGCAATCTTGAGGAAGAAGAACAAAGCTGGAGGCATCACACTCCCTGATCTCAAACTATAGTACAAAGCTATACTGATCAAAACAGTATGGTATTGACATAAAAACAGACACATAGGTCAGTGGAACAAAATATAGAGCCCAGAAATAAACCCACATATATATATATATAGTCAAATAACTTATGACAAAGGAGACAGAAACATACAATGGAGAAAGGACAGACTCTTCAATAAATGGTGTTGGGAAAACTGAACAACCACATGCAAAAGAAGGAATCTGGACCACCATCTTATAACATACACAAAAATTAACTCAAAATAAATTGAAGACTTGAATGTAAGACCAGAAACCATAGAACTCCTAGAAGATAACACATGTGGTAAGCTCCTTGAAATTGGTCTTAGTGACATCTTCTTGGATCTGATTCCAAAAACAATGGCAACAAAAGCAAAAATAAACAAATGGGGCTACATCAAACTTAAAAGCTTTTGCACAGTGAAGGAAACAATAACATAAAAAAGCAACCTACTGAATGGGAGAAGATATTTGCAAATCATATATCTGATAAGGGGTTAATGTCCAAAATATATAAAGAACTTATACAACTCAATAACAAACAAACAAAGAAAAACAAAGTCTGATTAAAAAATGGACAGATATATGAATAGAGAGTCTTCCAAAGAAGACAGAAAGATGGCCAACAGGCACATGAAAAGATGCTCAACAGCACTAATCATCTGGGAAACACAAATCAAAACCACACTGAGGTATCACTTCACACCTGTTAATATGGCTATAACCAAAAACAAAAGAAATAACAAGTGTTGGTAAGGATGTGGAAAAAAGGGAACCCTTGTGCACCTTTTGTGGGAATGTAAATTGGCACAAACATGATGGAAGACAGTATGGAGATTCCTCAAAAAGCTAAACATATAAGTACCATATGATCCAGCAATTCCACTTTTGGGGATTTATCCAAAGAAAACAAAAACACTAATTCCAAAAGATATAAGTACCCCATATGTTCATTGCAACATTATTCAGAATAGCCAAAATATGGAAACAACCTAAATGCCTATTGATGGATGAATGGATAAAGAAGATGTGGTATATATATGGACCATGCAATACCACTTAGCCATAGAAAAGAATGAAATTTTGCCATTTGTGACAACATGGATGAAATTTGAGGGCATTGTGCTAAGTGAAAAAAGGTCAAACAGAGAAAGACAAGTACTGTATAATTTCACTGACATGTGGAATCTATAAAAACAGAACAAATGAACAAACAAAACAAAAAGGAAAACAAACTCATAGATACAGAGAACAGATTGGTGGTTGCCAGAAGGGAGGGGGATGGATGGTGGGATAAACAGGTGAAGGTGATCAAGAGGTACAAAATTCTAGTCATAAAATCAATAAGTCATGGGGATTTAATGTACATCATGGTGACTATAGTCAATAATATTGTATTACACATTTTGTAACTTTGTTTGGTGACTTGACTTACGGTGATTATTTCACAGTGTATACAAATATCAAATCATTGTGTGGTACATCTGAAACTAATATAATGTTATATATTAATTATACCACCATAAATATTTAAAAAATAAAACCATAAAACTTGTAGAAAACATAGGAGAAAATCTAGGTGACATTTAGTTGAAAATAAGTTTTTAGATATACCACCAAAAGCAAAATCCATGAGAGAAAAAATGATTAGTTGGACTTCAGTAAAATTTAAAACTTTTGCTCTATGAAAGATACTATTAAGAGAATGAAAAGACCAGCCCACAGACTGGGAGAACATTTTTTCAAAACACATATCTGATATGGGACTTATATCTAAAATATGCAAAGAAAGCTTGAAACTCAACAATAAGAAAACAAACAACCGAACTAAAAAGTGGGTAGAGGATATCAAGAGACACTTCACCAAAGAAGAGATGAAAATGTAAAATAAGCATAGGAAAGGATGATAAACATCATATGTCATTAGGGAATTGTAAATAAAACAACAGTGAAACACCACTGAACACTATTAGAATGGTTAAAATCCAAAGCATTGACAACATCAAATGCTGGCGAGGGTATGGAGCAGCAGGAACTCTCATTCACTGCTTGTGCGAATGCAAAATGGTACAGCCAGTTTGGAAGATAATTTGGCAGTTTCTCGCAAGACTAAACATAGTCTTACCTCTTACCATATGATAAAGCAATCATGCTCAAAGGTATTTACCCATAGGAGTTGAAAACTTACGTCCATGTAAAAACTTCACATAAATCTTTATAACAGCTTTATTCATAATTGCCCCAAATAGGGAGTAACCAAGGTGTCCTTCAATAGGTGAATCGATAAACTGTGGTGCATCCATACATTGGACACTATACAGTGATGAAAAGTAATGAGCCATGATTTCTTGATAAAGCATGAAAAGATGTGGAGAAGCCTTAAAAATGTATATTGCTAAGTGAAGAAAGCCAGGTTGAAAGGGCTACATATTCTATGATTCCAACAATATGACATTCTGAAAAAAGGCGAAACTAGACAGTAAAAAAAAAAATCAGTGTTCACTAGGGTTTAGGTAGGAGATGGGGGAGGAATAAATAGGTGGAGCATTGGGGATTTTGAGTGCAGTGAAACTATTCTGTATGTTACTGTAGTTGTGGATACATGACATTATGCATTTGGCAAAACCCAGGGAATGGACAACACCAAGAATGAACCCTAAAGTAACCTATAGACTGTAGTTAAAAATAATGGTCATTATTTTTGTTTTATTTAATTAAAACAAACAGTCATGGCATTCTTCTAAAAAAAGATATGTCTTCAGATTGGTTATTTAGTACATGAATTTTACTGGATATAACATTACATTTAATTCTAAAAATTATACTTTTAAGAACTGAAAATACATAAAGAAGGAAAGCTGTATCTCAGGTGTTACGGTATAGTAAAAATACCAACAAATTTGAGTCAGAAACTGGAGTTTTGACCCTATCCCTATATCTTATTAACCTTTTACATTATTGAGTCTATTAACTGTCTGAGCTTTGTTTTCCAGATGCACAAAAATGATACATAGTGACATAGAGAGGTTTTCCAGGAGGAAGGGGCCAGGAGGCTTCAGTAGAGGCCTCATAGAGAATTTGTCCAGCCTAGGAACTTGCCTTGCAGGCTCATAAAAATGAAAATGTGGACAATGGCTCCTCTGAGAATGATATGGAAATGCACACAGCCCCTTTATCATTTAGAAAAGGAAACAAAAATCTAGAGTTAAGACCATTCAAAGTCCTTATGACAGTTCATTTTCTTATTGAAGAAGGAAACTAAATCATTCTCAGAAGGTTCCTTGGAGGATATGATCTTAATCAGACCAAAGAGAGTTCAACAAGTTGAAAGTGTAACAGTGTCAGGAAAGATGTCCTAAATCTTCCACTTCCTATTGAGCATGGCCTTTCCATGGGACCAGTTACTGAAGGCCCATTAGTTAAAGGAGCTCCCCATTACTGTGTGGCCATGTCTGTGTTTGCTCCACAGTCATCTTTTCCCCACATTTCCATAGCTCTTCAAACCTCCTTTTGAGTAATACCTTATTTCTTTAGTATGGTGACCATATCTTCAATCAGGAGGAGAGCTTGCCTCTTATGGTGACCATGTCTTCAATCAGGAGGAGAGCTTGCCTCTTATGGGGAGCTTTTGTGTATCCAGGCACTTGTAGACTGTGCTGTTAGAATTGTGTTTTAACTACATATTCCTCTATTTGACTACTTGGGTTCAAATCTTGGCTCCACTTCCCCAACACTTGCCTCTCCTATCTATTTGACCTTAGGCAATTTGCTTAACTTTCTAAGTCTTAGTTTCCTTGCCATTAAATGGTGATAGTAAGAATGACCACTTTGTGTTAGTTTTTATAAAAATTGAATGATATTATTCAAATAGAGCGCATAGCTCAGTTTCTGATATCAATTAAACATTGCATAATTTTTTTAATTATAAAAAGCAAGTATATTTCCAAGTTTTGGGGGGATGCCTTTCCTTTTCTCTTCAAGAAATGGATTAAATATATTACTGTACTCCTTTTCAGGAAAAAGTGTTTTAGTCACCATTCCTTGTTTCTTTGCAATCTGCATCTAGGCTTCAGAGTGACAGGACTCTCCCTTGAACTTCCTGTGGTTTAGGTGAGGTTCAATTCCAGCTTCAGAGTGGAATATGTTGATTCATATGCAAATCTGCATCAATACACCACAGTGCCCTTGGCCACAGTGAATAAGTGTTTAACTCAGGCACCATACTACAATAATAAGATAGGCAAGATGACTCAATCAAGATGAAATTAGATATGGGAGGATGAAAATGAAACCAATGGAAAGTAGAAGTGAGTACTGACCAGCATCTGAACCTTTAGGTCAAGCCATGCCTGAAAGTATTTAGTTGGGCTTTTCACTTAGATGAACCAACTTTTTTTTTTTTTTTTCTCTTAAACTAGTTTGAGTTGGATTTTCTGCTGCTTGTAAACTAAAGCTTAACTGATACAGCATAGGGCACAAAGCTTTTTTTTTTTTTTTTTGTAATGTCTGTGTTTCTTTCTTTCTTTTTTAAAATTGAAGTATAGTTGATTTACAATGTTGTGTTAGTTTTTTGTGTACTGCAAAGTGATTTAGATATACCTATATACATATTCTTTTTCATATTCTTTTCCATTATTGTTTATCACAGGATCCTGAATATAGTTCCCTGTGCTATACAGTAGGACCTTGTTGTTTATCTATTTTGTATACAGTAGTTTGTATCTGCTAATCCCAAACTCCTAATTTTTCCCTCCCCCACTCCCTTTCCCCTTTGGTAACCATATGTTTATTTTCTATGGCCGTGAGTCTGTTGGCACAGACCCTTTTTAAGACTCAAATGAGAGAGCACATAACACTTAGTTAACTGGTAAAAATGGAATGAAATATATAACAATGTGACACTTTAGCTGTGTATCTTTGTGCCATCATTATTTTAAAGTGTAGTCCTTTACAACCAGAATATTTTTAATTAAGTGAAGAGGAAGACATGTTATGTTGCTGTTTCCCACAAAGCTACTGCTTAGTTACTGTTTCTCCTCCTTGAGAAGCCACTAGTGTAGTTAGTTCCAACTCAGCGATGAGAAAGCAGTCTCCTGAATGGGGGACGAGGTGAAGAGGCAGGGTCGCATGGCTGCAAAGTGCTTGTGGCTGAGAACATTGCAGCTCTGCCTCCTGGTACCTTGGTCTACTTGTAGATTTCCCTTGAGATAACAGGTAGAAAGACCATATATAGTTTTGGGGAATGAAATCCATACTTGAGTAAAAGCTCCACTGACTGTTTAATGTTTCTTACATTAAAAAAAAAAAAAAAAAAAAAGCTCTAATTCCAATCCCTATAGGAAACAGACAGTATGTTTGTATTTCAAAAAATAAGCCTCAACCAATATTTCTTTGGTATTATATGACTCACAAGAATGATTTTGTGGTTTTGACTAAATCTGTATGGAGATTTCAAATAATCACTAACAATACCTGTAAATACTTAACAAAAATATCACTCTAAAAAGATGTGGAAAAATATACGTGTACGTGATATTTCTAGGTGTACTTACTTCTAGTCTCTATTTTTTTTTAATTTTCTATTTTAATACATATTTCCCAAAGCAAAATAATTTATATATGGTTTATCAAGTTTTGCCTCTTTCGTATAAATTTCTCTCCCTTTTTATAATTACATTTTTATTAAAGACTTTATCCAAAATACATTTACTATTATTTCTCTAGATTTACTAAAATATAATTGATATATAACATTCTAGCCTCTTTAAAATTAACTAATTTTTTCTATTATTAAATGTAATAACTTTTTAAAGTTTTAGAATACTTTTCAGTCTATGATATCTACTTTGTCTACAAAGAAGAAATGTTTAGAGAATCCATTATGAATCTGAGTAATAGAACTCCATGGCTCGTTTTTACTTTGTAATACCAGTGCTCTGTTTACATTTTTTTGGATCAGGATAATGGTTTTGACATAAACAACCTTATAGCCTTTGCTTTAAAAAAAATATATGTATGTGAATATATAAAATCTCATCATTTCTACCAACAATTTTATGACTGTATATATTAACCCCAGTTAAACAAGCCATTTTGTCCAGTTTTATTTCTATTAAATATTTTTCACTTAAAGAATATTGAAGTTTGAATGAAAAATGTACTGTGATAAATTAGCACTTTCAAATAAAAATAGTCTCAAAGAGGGGGTCAGATTAGGAGTCAGTAAACAAGTAGTTAATACTAAAAATTTTCCCAGAGGCTACTTAGGGGGAATAAATACATAGGGCTGACAGAAGAATATTTGAAGGAGAGACCTCTCTCTCTCACTTTTTTCTTTTCTTGTTCCTTTTCATCTCTCCTTCCTCCTTGCCACCAAAATCATCATGCTGAACCTGGTCTTTAGTAAGCATGATACAGTAGTGCCTCATGGTTCAGCCTTAAGTATCTTTTTTTGTATTGAAATCTAGTTTTCCCTGTTTCCATCCTTAAGAACCTTTCAAGAAAACACATGTGATAGCATCTCCAATTAATTACTTCACAAAACTGTGTTAATGGCTTAGGATTTTGTTTGTTTGTTTTTCTTTAAAAATAGTCTACTGGGAGTATTTATTTTATTTCTTTTTTATTTTTTTTTATACAGCAGGTTCTTATTAGTTATCTATTTTATATATATTCCAATCCCAATCTCCCAATTCATCCCACCACACCCCCCTCCACTTTCCCCCCTTGGTGTCCATATGCTTGTTCTCCACATCTGTGTCTCTATTTTGGCCCTGCAAACTGGTTCATCTGTACCATTTTTCTAGGTTCCACATATATGTGTTAATATACGATATTTGTTTTTCTCTTTCTAACTTACTTCACTCTGTATGACAGTCTCTAGGTCCATCCATGTCTCTACAAATGACCCAGTTTCGTTCCTTTCTATGGCTGAGTAATATTCCATTGTATGTATATACCACATCTTCTTTATCCATTTGTCTGTCAGTGGGCATCTAGGTTGCTTCCATGACCTGGCTATTGTAAAAACTGCTACAATGAACATTGGGGTGCATGTGTCTTTTTCAATTATGGTTTTCTCTGGGTATATGCCCAGTAGTGGGATTGCTGGGTCATATGGTAATTCTATTTTTAGTTTATTAAGGAACCTCCATACTGTTCTCCATAGTGGCTGTATCAATTTACATTCCCACCAACAGTGCAAGAGGGTTCCCTTTTCTCCACACCCTCTCCAGCGTTTGCTGTTTGTGGATTTCCTGATGATGCCCATTCTAACTGGTGTGAGGTGATACCTCATTGTAGTTTTGATTTGCATTTCTCTAATAATTAGTGATGTTGAGCATCTTTTCATGTGCCTCTTGGCCATCTGTATGTCTTCTTTGGAGAAATATCTATTTAGGTATTCTGCCCGTTTTTGGATTGGGTTGTTTTTTTTTTAATATTGAGCTGCATGAGCTGTTTATATATTTTGGAGATTTATCCTTTGTCTGTTGATTCATTTGCAAATATTTTCTCCCATTCTGAGGGTTGTCTTTTCATGTTGTTTATAGTTTCCTTTGCAGTGCAAAAGCTTTTAACTTTCATTAGGTCCCATTTCTTTATTTTTGTTTTTATTCCCATTACTCTAGGAGGTGGCTCAAAAAAGATCTTGCTGTGATTTATGTCAAAGAGTGTTCTTCCTATGTTTTCCTCTAAGAGTTTTATAGTGCCCAGTCTTACATTTAGGTCTCTAATCCATTTTGAGTTTATATTTGTGTATGGTGTTAGGGAGTGTTCTAATTTCATTCTTTTACATGTAGCTGTCCAGTTTTCCCAGCACCACTTATTGAAGAGACTGTCTTTTCTCCATTGTATATCCTTACCTCCTTTGTCCTATATTAGTTGACCATAGGTGCATGGGTTTATCTCTGGGCTTTCTATCCTGTTCCATTGATCTATATTTCTGTTTTTGTGCCAGTACCATATTGTCTTGATTACTGTAGCTTTGTGGTATAGTCTGAAGTCAGGGAGTCTGATTCCTATAGCTCCGTTTTTTTCCCTCAAGATTGCTTTGGCTATTTGGGATCTTTTGTGTCTCCATACAAACTTTAAGATTTTTTGTTCTAGTTCTGTAAAAAATGCCATTGGTAATTTGATAGGGATTGCATTGAATCTGTAGATTGCTTTGGGTAGTATACTCATTTTCACAATGTTGATGCTTCCAATCCAAGAACATGGTATATCTCTCCATCTGTTGGTATCATCTTTAATTTCTTTCATCAGTGTCTTATACTTTTCTGCATACGGGTCTTTTGTCTCCTCAGGTAGGTTTATTCATAGGTATTTTGTTCTTTTTGTTGCAATGGTAAATGGGAGTGTTTCCTTAATTTCTCTTTCAGATTTTTCATCATTAGTGTATAGGAATGCAAGAGATTTCTGTGCATTAATTTTGTATCCTGCTACTTTGCCAAATTCATTGATTAGCTCTAGTAGTTTTATGGGGCATATTTAGGATTCTCTATGTATAGTATCATGTCATCTGCAAACAGTGACAGTTTTACTTCTTCTTTTCCAATTTGTATCCCATTTATTTCTTTTTCTTCTCTGATTGCCATGGCTAGGACTTCCAAAACTATGTTGAATAATAGTGGTGAGAGTGGACATCCTTGTCTTGTTCCTGATCTTAGAGAAAATGCTTTCAGTTTTTCACCATTGAGAATGATGTTTGCTGTGGGTTCGTTGTATATGGCCTTTATTATGTTGAAGTAGGTTCCCTCTCTGCCCACTTTCTGGAGAGTTTTTATCATATATCGATGTTGAATTTTGTCAAAAGCTTTTTCTGCATCTATTGAGATGATCATATTGTTTTTATTTTTCAGTTTGTTAATATGGTGTATCACATTGATTGGTTTGCATATATTGAAGAATCCTTGCATTCCTGGGATGAATCCCAGTTGATCATGGGGTGTGACCCTTTTAATGTGCGGTTGGATTCTGTTTGCTGGTATTTGCTTGAGGATTTTTGCATCTATATTCATCAGTGATGTTGGTCTGCAGTTTTCTCTTTTTTTTGTAGTATCTTTGTCTGGTTTTGGTATCAGGGTGATGGTGGCCTCATAGAATGAGTTCGGGTGTGTTCCTTCCTCTGCAATTTTTTGGAAGAATTTGAGAAGGATGGGTGTTAGCTCTTCTCTAAATGTTTGATAGAATTCACCTGTGAAGCCATCTGGTCCTGGACTTTTGTTTGTTGGAAGATTTTTAATCACAGTTTCCATTTCATTACTTGTGATTTGTCTGTTAATATTTTCTATTTCTTCCTTGTTCAGTCTTGGAAGGTTATACCTTTCTAAGAATTGTCCATTTCTTCCAGTTGTCCATTTTACTGGCATAGAGATGCTTGTAGTAGTCTCTTATGATTTTTATTTCTGCGGTGTCTGTTATAACTTCTCCTTTTTCATTTCTAATTTTATTGATTTGAGTCTTCTCCTCTTTTTCTTGCTGAGTCTGGCTAAAAGTTTATCAATTTTGTTTATCTACTCAAAGAACCAGCTTTTAGTTTTATTGATCTTTGCTATTGTTTTCTTTGTTTCTATTTCATTTATTTCTGCTCTATCTTTATAATTTCTTTTCTTCTACTAACTTTGGGTTTTGTTTTTTCTTCTTTCTCTAGTTCCTTTAGGTGTAAAGTTAGTTTGTTTATTTGAGATTTTTCTTATTTCTTGAGGTAGGGTTGTATTGCTATAAACTTCCCTCTTAGAACTGCTTTTGCTGCATCCCATAGGTTTTGGATCATTGTGTTTTCGTTTTCATTTGTCTCTAGGTATTTTTTGATTTCCTCTTTGATTTCTTCAGTGATCTCTTGGTTATTTAGTAACGTATTGTTTAGCTTCCATGTGTCTGTGTTGTTTTCGTTTTTTTCCCTCTAATTTCCCTATGACTTCTAATCTCATAGCGTTGTGGTTGGAAAAGATGCTTGATATGATTTCAATTTTTTAAAATTTACTGAGGCTTGATTTGTGACCCAAGATGTGATCTATCCTGGAGAATGTTCCATGTGCACTTGAGAAGAAAGTGTATCTGCTGGTTTTGGATGGAGTGTTCTATAAATATCAATTAAATCTATCTGGTCTATTGTGTCATTTTAAATCTTGTGTTTCCTTATTAATTTTCTGTCTGGATGATCTGTCCATTGGTGTAAGTGAGGTGTTAAAGTCCCCCACTATTATTGTGTTATTGTCGATTTCCTGTTTTGTAGCTGTTAGCATTTGCCTTATATATTGAGGTGCTCCTATGTTGGGTGCATATATATTTTTAATTGTTATATCTTCTTCTTGGATTGATACCTTGATCATTATGTAGTGTCTTTCGTTGTCTCTTGTGACATTCTTTATTTTAAAGTCTATTTTATCTGATATGAGTATAGCTACTCCAGCTTTCTTTTGCTTTCCATTTGCATGGAATATCTTTTTCCATCCCCTCACTTTCAGTTTGTATGTGTCCCTAGGTGTGAAGTGGGTCTCTTGTAGACAGCATATATATATATGGGTCTTTTTTTGTATCCATTCAGCAAGCCTGTGTCTTTTGGCTGGAGCATTTAATCCATTCACATTTAAGGTAATTATTGATATGTATGTTCCTATTATAATTTTCTTAATTGTTTTCAGTTTCTTTTTGTAGGTCCTTTTCTTCTCTTATGTTTCCCTCTTAGAGAAGTTCCTTTAGCATTTGTTATAGAGCTTGTTTGGTGGTGCTGAATTCTCTTAGCTTTTGCTCATCTGTAAAGCTTTTGATTTCTCCCTCACATCTGAATGAGATCCTTGCTGGGTAGAGTAATCTTGGTTGTAGTTTCTTTCCTTTCATCACTTTAAATATATCGTGCCATTCCATTCTGGCTTGTAGAGTTTCTGCTGAGAAATCAGCTGTTAACCTTATGGGAGTTCTCTTGTATGATATTTGTCATTTTTCACTTGTTGCTTTTAATAATTTTTCTTTGCCTTTAATTTTTGCCAATTGGGTTACTATGTGTCTCGGTGTGTTTCTCCTTGGGTTTATCCTGCCTGGGACTCTCTGCGCTTCCTGGACTTGGGTGGCGATTTCCTTTCCCATGTTAGGGAAGTTTTTGACTATAATCTCTTCAAATATTTTCTCTGGTCCTTTCTCTCTCTCTTCTCTATCTGGGACCCCTAATGCGAATGTTTGTGTGTTTAATGTCCCAGAGGTCTCTTAGGCTATCTTCATTTCTTTTCAGTGTTTTTTCTTTATTCTGTTCCATGGCAGATAATTCCACCATTTTCTCTTCCAGGTCATTTATTCGTTCTCCTGCCTCAATTATTCTGCTATTGATTCTTTCTAGTGTATTTTTCATTTCAGTTACTGTATTGTTTATCTCTGTTTGTTTGTTGTTTAATTCTTAAGGTGTTTGTTCTTTAATTCTTCTAGGTCTTTGTTAAACATTTCTTGCATCTTCTTGGTCCTTGCCTCCATTCTTTTTCCGAGGTCCTGGATCATCTTCACTATCATTATTCTGAATTCTTTTTCTGGAAGGTTGCCTATCTCCACTTCATTTAGTTGTTTTTCTGGGGTTTTATCTTGTTCCTTCATCTGGAGCATAGTCCTCTGCCTTTTCATTTTGTCTGTCTTTCTGTGAATGTGGTTTTTGTTCCACAGGCTGCAGGATTGTAGTTCTTCTTGCTTCTGCTGTGTGCCCTCTCAGTATTTGTTTTATGAAAGAGGACTCCTGGAGATTTGAAGACAGTAACATAGATTAAATCATGACTGGTAGGAATTTATGAGGCCTGGGAGAGTTATATTATGAAAGCTTATGGGGAAGAAGTCTTTTATAACATTTCTCAAATTGCCCCAGATAGACAACCTCCCCTCTGTTCATGTATAATTAGATCCTAATTCAAAACTACTAACTTTTTTTTATGGTATTACTCACATTATGAAGTCTCCATAAATATAAAAAAAGAAGAAGAAGAAGAGAAACAAAATAAAAGTAAGAAATAGAATGTGAAGAGATGAGTAATATCTCTGTCTTTCAGAGGAATTCATGGCTCAGATACAGGGTCACTGAGATTTCAAACCTGGTACATTAGTAACAGCACAATGCAAACGAAATACAAAATGCACGTGACAAATTTGATTTATTCCAGGCAAAAATTTACCAATTGAGGGATAGCTATTTTTATATGAAATTATAAATGCTACCATCACATGTTGGAAAAGATAAGCAATCTTTTATTCATTTTGATTTTCCTTGTCTAAATTTAAACTGGAAAAATGCTTTCCATTTATGTGTGTTTAAAGGTTAAATCCTATGACCAAAGTAAAAATAAGCATATAAAATGGAGTTTGATTTAAGTAGTGCTGCTAAACCTCCTCCTTATTTTTCCAATAGAAGTGATTCATAGCTTGCCTGGGAGTCAAGACATTCGATCATTATCAGATTATTTATTTAATTATTTTTTGATTAAACTGTTTTTTGCCTCGTCAAGTCCAAGCTCATTTAAATGAGGTCAAGATCTTAGCTGGTCCTTGGATATGTTATACAGTTTTCTCCCTCAGATACCTTCTCTCCCTTAGATGCTTGCCCTTGGAGAAATTTTTGCACATTCCCCAAAGAAATGGGAGGAGGGACTTACTAAAAACGTTAGTGGATGAATCAGTAGTTGAATTATCTTCAAATATTTAATAGGCCTCCAAGGTATTATCATTCGCTGTGGATCTGTTTGACTGCTATTATCAATTTTTGGCTGTTAATTTTCTTCATCAAAGAAACTGAATCTTTGCTGGGCTATGCAAAATATACTTAAACTTTCATTGCTGACATTTCCACTGGTGAAAAAATCAAGGTAATTTTTAGGTTTATCCTTGGGTATTGCGAAATTGAATCAAAGTTTGTAAAGTAACTGGGATTTTCTTCAAAAGTTCAAAATTTTTAGAAGCACTTCTCATATAAAATGTTCATTGAGGCCAATCACAGTTAGTTAATCCATAATATCATATATATATATAATCTACGTATATTAAATATATATTATATATAAACATATAAAATATATTTATATTATATATAAATAAAATAAAATGTATATTTTATATATATATTATACATATTATATATAGATATAGATATAGATATCTATATATATATATATAAAATTGAGCAAAGACAAGCAAAGAAGCTCAAAATATTTGCGTTTAGGCACTTATAGAATTATCAATAATAAAAACTTCTTAAGTCAATATATTTTAGTCATGACATATATTTAATACGCACAGTACACATTAGGGTACACATATGTCCCTTTCTGACAAGGAGTTATATGAGGTTGGTGAAATACATTGTATTAGTTATGATTCTTATGGTTAAAATTATAAGAACCAAACTGAAGCTAATTTAAGAGCAGCAAGTGCAATTCAATGATTGATACAATCCAGGAGAATATTGAGCAACGAGCCCAAGAAGAAATGCAGGCATGTTGCTTGGTGCAAGGTTTACCTGGAATCAGAAAACCAGATGCCATTCTTGTGTTTTCCCAGCCTTTTATCTCTGGTCTTCTCTTTAACTACAAAACATCTTTGTCCAAAGGGTAATGTTGGAAAAGAAACCACTCTAGCTAATTTCAACACAAAGTTATTTACTACATTTATTAAATAGCTTATGGATTAATGTGGAGGCTGTAAAAACAGAACCTAGGCTGAATTTCCAGGAGCAACTTCCAAAGGCACACTGCAGAATTGCACCACCAAGAGAACTACTGCCAAAAAAAAAAAAAAAAAAAAAAAAGAGAACTACTGCCTCTGTCCTGACTGGGAAGTTTCCAACAAAACTGGAAGTCACCACTACAGATGCTGGCCACAGAACCTTCTGTTTCTCCCCAGTCTGCAATAGTAAAACCCATTCTTCATTGCATGGTTCTTTCCCCAAAATTCAATTTTGAACTTGTGTCTCATCCAAATACACTTGATTAGCAGAGTCCGAAGCCCACCTAGAACCCTAACTGAAAGGAAGCCTGGAAGAGGTAGTTTTAGCCCTTCAGCTTTAGCAGAATGAGAAGGCACTCCAGAAGGAGGGTAAAATGGATAAAGGGTATTGGATAATCCAAAATCGCATTACAGATGACATGATACTATACACAGAGAATCATAAAGATGCTACCAGAAAACTACTAGAGCTAATCAATGAATTTGGTAAAGTAGCAAGATACAAAATTAATGCACAGAAATCTCTTGCATTCCTATACACTAATGATGAAAAATCTGAAAGAGAAATTAAGGAAACACTCCCATTTACCATTGTAACAAAAAGAATAGAATACCTAGGAATAAACCTACCTGAGGAGACAAAAGACCTGTATGCAGAAAACTATAAGACACTGATGAAAGAAATTAAAGATGATACAAACAGATGGAGAGATATACCATGTTCTTGGATTGGAAGCATCAACATTGTGAAAATGAGTATACTACCCAAAGCAATCTACAGATTCAATGCAATCTCTATCAAACTACCAAGGGCATTTTTCACAGAACTATAACAAGAAATTTCACAATTTGTATGGAAACACAAAAGACCCCAAATAGCCAAAGCAATCTTGAGAAAGAAAAATGGAGCTGGAGGAATCAGGCTCCTGGACTTCAGACTATACTACAAAGCTACAGTTATCAAGACAGTATGGTACTGGCACAAAAACAGAAATGTAGATCAATGGAACAGGATAGAAAGCTGAGAGATAAACCCACGCACATATGGTCACCTTATCTTTGATAAAGGAGGCAAGAATATACAATGGAGAAAAGACAGCCTCTTCAATAAGTGGTGCTGGGAAAACTGGACAGCTGCATGTAAAGGAATGAAATTAGAACACTCCCTGACACCATACACAAAACTAAACTCAAAATGGATTAAAACCTAAATGTAAGGCCAGATACTATAAAACTCTTAAAGGAAAACATAGGCAGAACACTCCATGACATAAATCATAGCAAGATCCTTTTTGACTCACCTCCTAGAGAAATGGAAATAAAAACAAAAATAAACAAATGGGACCAATGAAACTTAAAAGCTTTTGCACAGCAAAGGACACCATAAACAAGACCAAAAGACAACCCTCAGAATGGGAGAAAATCTTTGCAAATGAAGCAACTGACAAAGGATTAATCTCCAAAATATACAAGTAGCTCATGCAGCTCAATATCAAGAAAACAAAAACCCAATCCAAAAATGCGCAGAAGATACAAATAGACATTTCTCCAAAGAAGATATACAGATTGCCAACAAACACATGAAAGGCTGCTCAACATCATTAATCATTAGAGAAATGCAAATCAAAACTACAATGAGGTATCCCCTCACACCAGTCAGAATGGCCATCATCAAACAATCAACAAACAATAAATGCTGGAGAGGGTGTGGAGAAAAGGGCACCCTCTTGCACTGTTGGTGGGAATGTAAATTGATACAGCCACTATGGAGAACAGTATGGAGGTTCCTTAAAAAACTAAAAATGGAACTACCGTACGACCCAGCAATCCCACTACTGGGCATATAACCTGAGAAAACCATAATTCAAAAAGAGTCATGTACCACAATGTTCATTGCAGCTCTATTTACAATAGCCAGGACATGGAAGCAACCTAAGTGTCCATCAACACATGAATGGATAAAGAAGATGTGACACATATATACAATAGAATATTACTCAGCCATAAAAAGAAATGAAATTGAGTTATTTGTAGTTAGGTGGATGGACCTAGAGTCTGTCATACGGAGTGACGTAAGTCAGAAAGAGAAAAACAAATACCGTGTGCTAACACATATATATGGAATCTAAAAAAAAAAAAAGAAAGGTTGTGAAGAACCTAGGGGCAGGACATGAATAAAGATGTAGACATAGAGAATGGACTTGAGGACACGGGGAGGGGGAAGGGTAAATTGGGACAAAGTGGGAGAGTGGCATGGACTTATACATACTACCAAATGTAAAGTAGATAGCTAGTGGGAAGCAGCGCATAGCACAGAGAGATCAGCTCGGTGCTTTGTGACCACCTAGAGGGGTGGGATAGGGAGGGTGGGAGGGAGACGCAAGAGGGAGGAGATATGGGGATATATGTATATGTATAGCTGATTCACTTTGTTATACAGCAGAAACTAACACACCATTGTAAAGCAATTATACTCCGATAAAGATGTTAAAAAAAAAACCCAAAAAACAAAATCGCATTACAGTCAAGAAATATGCCTGCAATGCCTTGTGTTTACAGCTTAGAGGTTAAACTATTGGAAAGAGGTTGACTCAATGCTCTTGGAAGTTTTAAAATTCCCAGGGAGGGGCTTAAGAATTCATCTCTTCTTCTGTTGACATGAGCTTTAGACCAATCAACTCTGGTCAGTAGAAAGGGTCACCTTGTATAAAATGCTCATTCCTATGTGATGACCCTGAGAAGGGCCATGGTTTGCTGGAAAAGAAGTGCTGGGTCCACTGGAAAAGACATCATTTAAAGGACTCTCTCTCAACCAAGATGGAAGGGCGCTTATCAGGTAGTCTTAGCTAGCTCATGCACAGTGCAACTGAAGGGAAATAACTCTTGACCTCATAATTCCCACTTAAAAAGTGCCTCTGTCCGGGACTGGTCTATAGAGAGGACTGCCAACCTCAAACTCACCTTAAAACAACCATCAAGCCAGGATGAGAAGATGACAACAGTGGTAGACAGCTGACCCAAGAATCCAGGCCAGGTTTCAAAACCGGGACCGTAATGTGGGCATGTGCAGTTAAGCCCTTCTCACTTCCTCCATCAGGGCCCACTTCACGGCACAGGATGACTCATCACTCATATCAACTACAAATTGGCGCTTGCCATTGGCCCTTGCGATCTAAGTCTATAAGGATTAAATCAGTTGCCACTGCAGCTGCTGACCTTCAACACCCCCTGAAAGGAATTCAGGGTGGAGATCAGGAATGAGGCACTCTGTGCTCTGGGTAAACTGGCAGAACAGGTCTTCAGATTGTTAGATATTTTCAGGAGCTGATTTTATGTGCCCAATCCTTGCATCGCCTCATATCTAGAGAAGCGCTAAACTCCTTCATGGTGATGTCTGCTCCTCGCAACTAGCAGTAACCTTCACAAGACCTTCTGCAAAAAATATGTACGATTGCATGTACTCCCCCTTCACCAAAATCACATATATACTGGCCTTCCCCCCTACCTCTTTGGAGGAGTTTCTCAGAGCTCTCTGAAATGCTGTCTCCCAGGCTATAGTCCTCATTTTGCCCCAAATAAAACTTAACTCGCAACTTTAAAAAAAAAAAAAAAAGAAGAAGTGCTGGGTCAACAATCACATAGGTTTTCATTTTGTGTTTATGTGTGTATATGTACATATGTATGAATTTATCATTTATATCTGATATGTACATGAATATTTAGATAATCAGGTATCTAAATCCAGATATACTGCAATAGTAAATGCTAAGTAACTGATAGTGTCGTTATAGAAATTTGGGGTTCAGAGTTGGTAAAAAAATTATACAAGTATGTTATCTGCTGCTTATCCTTCAAGCTGCATGGTTCTCAGGCAAGGGTCAGAATATAAGCAAAGTGTGATCTGGGGATCATAACTGACTTTTTCTAGAGGTGGAGAAGAGTAGGAGAAATGTTAGAAAGAAAAACCTGTAGCCGGATTTTACTAGCTCTTGAACTACTAGAAAACTCGATGTTCTCTGGAAAACTCAATGTTCTCTTCTAAGTAATGTATTATTCATGAAGGCTTTAAATACTGTTTTTGAAGATTAATCTATGTTGTGGTATGAAAGACAAGTATGGAAGAGAACAGATGTAGAAACACCAGAAAAGAGAATAATGCAAATTTTCTAGGGATGAACTGATGCAGCTGAACCAGGATGCTGGTAAGAAGAATGAAAATGATGAGAAAAATACACTATGTTTTTTTATCAAGCACAGTTCTAAAAGTATAGCATTTCTTATTTATTTTCCATTTTTTTTGAAAATGTGTAAAACTGCTTAAGATAAAGGAACAAACATCAAAACCGAACTGTATTTTTGATACAGTAAACTGTATTTTTAATACTGTATTTTTAATGCAGTAATGCTCTATATTGCTCCATATACTTAATAAAATTATATATTTAAGTTTGGAAAGCCGTGGAGAATTAGGCCTAATTTTCCAAAGCAACGTTATGTGAGTTATATTATTGAACAAGAGGGAAAAGATCTTCCAGTTAGAGAAGGGGGAAAGCAAAGTCCCTAGAAATTGGTTAGGTAATCAGTATTCCAGTTTCTATTTCCAAGGAAAGCAGGCTTAGAAGACGCATGAAATGTCATAATTTGTGACTTAAAGTATTTTGCCTGGCATGAGACGGAAGATTTGAAATGCTCATGTTTCCTAAGGAGAAAAAGGCTAAACTAATTAGATAAGGAAAACATGGAAGTAAATAGCAATGTTCCAAAAATCTTGTCAGCTACTCCCATGCCTTGCTTTCCATTTCTGCGTGAAGTGGACCTGTTTCAAGATGGTTTAACCCTCACATAACTTCTGAACATATTTTACCCTTGCTAGTCACCATTCAGTGGTTGTATGTGTTTTAGGGGGAACCTAGTAGGCACGAACCAGAGATGGCAGGCAGAGAAATGGTTCTCTTTTCTTGCTTGGCTACCTTACCTGATTATAGGAATTAAAATTCAAGATGATTTTTAATTGTAATTTTAATTGTGTTTTACCACTTTTGCTTTTTAAACTAGAATATCAGTCTAAATTAAGAGGATTTGTAACAGCTGTGTTTCTCTGCTTTCTTAGAAGGATACACATGAACAATCAATACACAGTAATGAAATGGAACACTTGAGTTGTGGATTTTTCAGATTCAAATTTCACTGCGATTTGTTTTTCTCTTTCTGACTTACTTCACTCTGTATGACAGACTCTTGGTCCATCCACCTCACTACAAATAACTCAATTTCGTATGGAATCTAAAACAAAATGGTACTGATGAACCTAGTGGCAGGGCAGAAATAAAGGCGCAGACGTAGAGAACGGACTTGAGGACACGGGGCGGGAGGGGGAAACTGGGTGAAGTGAGAGTAGCATCAACATATATACACTATGAAATGTAAAATAGCCAGTGGGAAGCAGCAGCATAGCACAGGGAGATCAGCTCAGTGCTTTGCTACGACCTAGAGGGGTAGGATAGGGAGGGTGGGAGGGAGGCTCAAGAGGGAGGGTATATGGGGATATGTGTATGCATACGGCTGGTTCACTTTGCTGTAAAACAGAAACTAACAAAGCATTGTGAAGCAATTATACTCCAATAAAGATGTATAACTAACTAAATAAATAAACCAATTTAAAAAGTAATTTCACTGGGAGCAAAGGCAACCAGAAAAGTTTCCTATCTAAGCGTGTCTATGAAGCAGACATGGTGGTATTTTATGTAGCAATCTTTCTAAATTCCCATGGGCCAAGACTTAGGCTTGTTTACAAAGAATTGCTCTTCAAGTTAATTCTATAGCTATGTATCTTTGTCATTCACTTAACCTTTGTTGAAAGTTATGTCTTATCCAAGTTTATTTGCAGTTTGTGATTATAAGATCTTAACACTTTTGCCCTAATACCGTGGTCTTTAAAAGAGTACCTGGAAAAGTTACGTGCCTGTCTTTTCCATAGTACCCCCATAAAAAAGATGTCTGAAAGCTTTTCAATAAAGAAATGATTCACTTTTATGTGAAATGTTAGAGTCTATAAAACAGTAGTCGCTTATGCTTATGATATTCTACTTTAATACATTCATTGATGACAAATTGCCCTTTATTTATGCTGAATGATATTCTTTTTCTTTTGTTCCCCCCCAAAATAAATTTAGAAAAATGATCATGGCCTCCAATATTAAATGTAATTCAATAGCAGAAAGGATAATTCTAATTCTTTTCTTTATTTAGCTTGGTTCAGAATATAAATTGGATGAGGCTTAAAGCCTCTATTTCAGTTGGCCTTGATTATTCTCAGTGCAACCTTGAAATAAATTTATTGTTTTTCATTTATATTTAAGGTCAGATGAAAGATAAGTTATGATCTATAGCACTGGCTGTAACAACCAATAAAATATTTCACTGCAGTCTGGGGAATAAATACCTAGTAACTAATCAGAAACAGTGTGAAACACAGTCTCTTTCAGAGGTTACCATTTTATACTAACATATATGCCCTACATAAGAGAATTAACTTGTATTCTTATCTGTACAGCTAAAGTTTATATGATAGAAGATAATAGAGTGATATAGCAGTTTAGGAATTCTATTAGTTGGGCTACCTAATATGTTGGAGAATTGCAGCATTTGGATGAATAATATTCATTAAATGAATATCTATGTTAAAAGTAAAAATACTTTTTACTAATGTAAGGGCCAGTACACTTCTTTTCATCTATACCATGGATATAAAAATTTTTAGACCCCAATTGTCTAAAATGAGTGAGGCAAAATCAATGGCTAAATACCTCCCAACCAACACTATCGTAATATTACTATGTAGCACATTGATCATTTAATAAATAAAATCCAATTAATTTTCTTCAGAAAATTTCCAACCTTTGAAGTTATATTTTTTACATATAATTTACTTACAAGACATTCACCAATTTTAGTTGTGCAATTTGATGCGTTTTAACAAATATATACAATGACATAACTCCTGTCACAGTCGTGATAGCGTATATTTTTAATGCTCCCAAAAGTTCCCTTATGTTCTTTTGTAACAGTTACTCCTCTCATTCCCTACCCTGGCAACTACTTACCTACTTTCTAGCCCTCCGGTGTTCGTTTTGCATTTCTTAGAATGTCAAATATAAACAGAATCACACATATGTAGTCTTTTGTTCCTGGCTTCTTTAAATTAACATAATCCTTTTGAAGTTTATCCATGTTATTGTGTGTTTTACTAGTTTGTTACTCTTTGTTTTCCTGAGTGTTATTCCAATTGAATGTTCCATTCCAAAATGACATATATTTTCATTTCAATGTTGAATAGAAGTGGTGATTATGAACATTCTTGCCTTGTTCCTGGTCTTAGTATGAGGCTAACTGTAGGCTTTTAGATGTCCTTTATTAGGTTGAGGAAATTCCCTTCTATTTCTAGTGTACTGAGGGTTTTCATCATGAATGGATATTAAATTTTGACAAATATATTTTTCATATCTATTGAGAGGATCGTAAAAAATTTTCTTCTTTGTACTGTTGATGTGGTTAATGACTTTTATTCCCAGATTTAATCCTAGTTGCTTATGATTTCTTATTCTTTTCAGATATTGCTGGATTCAATTTGCTAAAATATCGTCATGGATTTTTATGTCTCTGCTTATGAGGTATATTTGTAACTTTCTTTTCTGTAACATTTCTGAGGAAATTTCATTTGGGGATCATTTGTAGGTGAATATTTAGAGAGGAGAGTTCCAATAAATTTAGGCTTGATGAAAAATTGCACTCAAAATTAACCTAAAAAACACAAGAGAATCCATATTAAGGAATAGGTAGGTGCTTTGTTAGATTTTAAATATATGAAGTTTGAGTTGACTATGGAACTCCTAGGTAGAATTCACTGGAAATAGAAAACAGTGGAAACACTGGAAAACAGCTGGAAATAGGGTTTAAAGGCTTAGCATTGGATCCTAGAAATAGGTGACATTTTTCAAAGAGGGAGAAAAAGGAGAGTAATCTGGACATTAGGATTCAGTTAAAAATGAGAAGGAATAGTTTAGGCAAAAGACAAATCTGTACCAAACTTGGCCACATCATTGTGTTTATTTTGTGAGCAGATTAACTGGCTTTACTCAATAAGAAGAAGAATTTTACCTAATTCATCTCGTGTTCTTTCTGAGAAAGATGAAATAAAATGAAAAATCCTAGGCTTATATTTCTGGAATCATTTCCTGTTTGAAATGGTTTGGCTTATGTTTGGGGCCAAATCTCAAACAAGTTTTTTACATTTCTAATTATAGGGCATGATATAATACAATTTTCTCTAAATTAAATCTATTAAGCTTGATATTACAAGCACTCTTCCTGTGCCCTCTCCCCCTCAAAAAGATAGTTTTACAAGAAAAGCAGGTATGAACCTGAGGGTTTTGCTTCTTTGGACAGTTGAATGATCTAATTGGATAAGCATCATTAAGTTTAAGAATTTATAATTATTGTGCTCTTTCTTCTGAGTGACTTTCTTCTTTCAAAGCTTGTTAGAGAACCCAAGCTCATTCTCATATCCCCCTGATCTCCATTACCACATCAGCTCAGATAAACTATTGTTGAGAATGCTGAAGTCAAGAGCACATTGATCTTTCATAGTAGAAGCAATTTCCTGTTTTCAAAAACTTGTAATGAGATTTTAAAAATACAAACAAATCTAATATATCCACAGTAGAGATTGCAGAATTGGATAAATGCAGACAAACTGATGTTTAAACTGTTGTAACCTTCTCTAACATTCTATTGTTAATTTGCCAGCAGGATTCTCTACTCATGGAGTAGAGAGGATCTGGGATAAATACATAGGTTTTCTAAAATATATGGGCTAGGGCTGAAATGCATACAGAATTTACAGTCATTTGTAAAGGGAGAACTCTGTCTTTTAAATATTTTAGTAATTAATTTTTATTTCAAAGTACGAGAAAATGAAATTGGTTATTTCAGTGGGACTAATTTTCTAATATTATAAGTTGTGCTATGAGAATAGTCGTGACCAATTTTTTCTCCCACGTAGAAAGACGTATGTTGTTATTTAATTATTGAAAACCTTCTGGTATATTAAAACCTTAAGAAAATTTTAGGTTTTTTTAACTTTGAAGATTTTCTTCTAGAAATTCACCAATCTTACCACTCTCTACCAGTAAAAATATAGCTGTAATCACATTAGAGATGTTGAAACACACCACCCCTACTTCAAGTTTATCACATGCTTTTCAATTAAGTGTGCAAGAAAATGAGGAAGCATGCTTCTGCTTTGCAGTATTTAGCTACCCCTTGTCACCGCCCCCATACCAGCTATTTCATTTTATTTCCCGTGGGGTCATCACACTTGCTAAGGCCTTTGCCACTTAACCATTGGGCTAATGAATTTGTTTCCTTGAGGAGCCCTCTTTCCCTTCCAATCTATTTACTTCACTTGACATATCTGCCAGATTAATATTCCCGAAAAGACTGCCTTTGATCATTTTATCAGGACAAGGTGGTCTGCCTTTCATGACCTTTGTATCTAGAATCTAGGAGAGATAAATGAGCATTCTAAGTAAGAGATAAGAGACTAAATTGACCCAAGACTGAAACAGTGAAGAGATGATTATTGATAGTCAAAGGGGAAATGTGTTTCCTTGGTGATCTTTTATTTTTCATTCAAACTTATGGAACTCCTCCTCCAAAAAGGAAAGCTAAATTCCACTTTATTTAACATGGTGTTCCAGAGAGGATTTATTACTTAGCAATGATAGTTGAACCTATTTCTTATCTATTCTGCTGCTCTAATCCCCTTCTCTATTCACTAACACATCCTTTCATTTAACTATCCACTGACTCTGGGAGTTCTGCAAAGAGATCACTTACTTCCACTATTTTGTGCCTTTGTTCGTGGAGTGTGGTGTTGTCACAAGCATTCTGCTTCAAAATAGGCTGTGCATCTCCTAGAGTGACTCTCAAATATTTCCATGTGTGCTTGCCTGATATCAGATGGAAATTGTAGATTTGTCTTTGTGTGCTTTATTCATCGTATCAGTTTGTACAAACCTACAAACTACAGCAAACTGTTCTAAGCAGAAAACTAATAAAGATCTAGTAGAACCTCTGACCATACTTCTTTAATTCAATAAACATTTACTGAAGATTTATCACGTTTTACGATCTACAGTAAATGTAAAATGCTAACAGTTATTGAGTTCTCTAAGACACAATACTCAGGACTTAACATACAGCACAATATTTTCATTAACCCTTAAAAAGTTTTCAAAAGGAAGTGTTATTATCCTCATTGACAAGATGGGGAAACTAAGGTACATAGAGTCTAAAAAGTTCACCAGTGCCCTCCAGCTCCTAGCTAGGCACCACTAAACGCAAAACAATACTGCTCTTCTCTCACACACATCTCCCTTTTTATTCCTGAGTCTGAAGTAGCAAGAGCTGGCTGAACTATCCACAAGCCCTGTGGGACTCTATGACTTGCCCAAGATCACTAGAGTTTAAGGGATGGCTGAAACTGGGTAAAAGTTCTTTTGGGATCTATGTTCTGTTCATGACCTCTCTTTGTCATAATGAGGTCCTTCTTCAGTTAGAGATTTTGACTTTGCAATGGTAAGTTTCAGGCAAAACAAACACACAAAGAAACCTGTGCAATGTTGCATGTTTTTAAAAATCATTTTGTTCTGCTTTTATGTTTTCACCCAAGTAAGTGCAAAAAGCACCCTTTTAAGAGCATAGAGTTCCCCACTACAGGTCAAGAAAAACCAGCACCCCAATAACTGTATAATGGAACATTACAAAAATCTGTGTCCACGGCTCCATTTGTTCAGAGCAAGTAGCTTTGTTTGAGCTTTATTATATGTTTTTAAGCTAAATGAAACACAGAAAGCAATGATTTAGGGAGCAGCATGGGTTTGCCAACGCTAGTTCAAATTGGACCTGCCAGCTCACCCCTATTTCTCACCTTTGAGTCCAACAAATAAATTATAAATGTTGGCACAATATTTATATTATTTATTTTATAACCCACAATTTACAACCCTGGCTGTCCTTGAGAGGCTTCCTGTGTTTGTTACAGTCTCCTCCAGGGAGGTTTTATCGAATGGCAACTCATCATCTGCACTCAGGGAAAATTCAGGCTCATTCTACTATATTCCATTTCCCAAGAAACATTACTATTCCTCATTGATTGTGTACAGAGGATTAATTGTGCTGTCCCTTGGTGTATTTACGTCCTTGGTGGTTGTATTGGCTCGCTGACTTTAAAATGGCCAGGATACATCCTGCAGCTGGACATATTTGTTTTGTAAGCTGTTTCATTGCTGCATGCTGCTACCCAACAGGCGCTGTGTCTGTATTTCAAAACAACCAATGGAACAGGAAAAGTCTTCATCAGCTGGTTATTTTTAACTCTTCAAGAGAAATTGGGTTGGTGTGTTTTTCACTAAATTAACCACTAGTAGTGCACAGTGATTAAAAGCAAATCTAGGCTTGATTCCAAACTTTACCAGTTATTGGCACTGTGAGTTGGAGTGGGGGGGAATTACTTACACATTCTGTGCCTGAATGTCCTCAACTTTAGAAACATGGGTAATAATAATGGGTAATAATAATATGCATCACAGATTGCAGAGAGAAGTAAATGAGGTAAAGCAAATCACCTAACAGGATATCCAGTAACTGACACTCAAAAATGTAGCCATCATTTTTATGCCATTATTATTGCATAGAGCTGCTGTTAAGGGAATCCATAAATACATAGTTACTAGGGCAGTGATTGCAAGCTTTTGTTTTTCTTTTTTAATGATATATCTAGGAGCTCTTAATCTTTGCTTATCTATTTATACAGTGTATCTACTTTTCATCAAATAGCAGAAATAAATGAGCATCATTCAGAATGTTCCTTCTTGGACATTTTTTTCCCTTCCTCGTACCGGATGTAAAGACTATGCTCAAATAATTGTGTTTACGACTGTCTAAAAGTAGGCCAGTGATTAACCTTGAAATGTGATTGTTTCTTTTCATTCATATCATTTAAGTGAATTTCTTTGGATGTAGCCAGTATCATCAAATAAATTTCTCTCTCTCTCCTTCCAATATGAAACAAACACTGGGATTTCTGAACAGCATAATAACGTAATATATCTTACCAGCTGGACCTTTAACACCATAAGCACCATAATACATGCCATTTCCTCACTTGCCTACGGTCCAGCAACAATCTTGTTTCCCTTCTTTGATCCTTGCCCTGCAGAAACTAGGGTGCTCTTTTGAAAACTATAAGTAAAACCCCATCGCAATCCTACTCAGCACTCAGTGCTCATCAATAGCTTACTCTCACCCTTGGGAAAAAAACCCAGATTCCTTACCACAGCTACTTCCCTAAGTGGATCCTTTCCTTCCCCTCTGATCCAGTCTCCTGATTTTTTTCCTAGAATACCAGATTCTAGTCACCTTGATCTTCTTGCTTTTCAAACACACCAAGTTCATTCCTGACCTAGGATCTTTGTACTTGTTCCATCTCCCAGAAGGCTTTTTCTCAGATCTTCAAATACCTTTCAAAACTCATGACTTCTAGGTTTCTGCCAAAACATCACCTCCATTGAAATACCTTCCTTGACCACCCCTCTTAGAATAGCCCCTCCTCTTTCATCACTCCTGTCCTTCTATCCTGTTCCTCTTCAAGGTACTTATCGCTATTTGAAATTTTAATAATTTATGTATTTATTTATCTATTATCTGTCTCTACCACTAGAATGTAAACTGTTGGAAGGCAAATTTTTTTTACCATTTTGTCAGTGGCTATATTCCTACAGCCCAGACCTTAGAAACATGACTGGCTCAGAGAGAAAGTAGGTAGTCAAGAATATGGATGTCCAAAAATAATAATTAATTAATTAATTAATTAATTAATTATTTTTAAAAAAGAATGTGGATGAACTAAAAAAGAGCCTATCATGTATTAACTCAGAAATGAGTAACCTCCAAAATTTATTATTTTAAACATAGAAAACAATATGTTTTGTCTTAGAGTTATCTTGCTCTATTTTTCATGAGAATGCCATCTACTCCATATATCGTAATTTGCCTATTTAATCGTGCAAATACCATTTAATGAATAAGTGTATCATCATAAAAATATGTTTTATTATGAAATCTTTTTAGAAGCTGCTATATGGTAATTAAGAACCATGAATCATTTAAACCATTTCAGTATTTCCAAGGTAATATTATTCACCGATATAATACCAAAAATCTGACCTACTGTTTCGGTAAAAGTCAATGAGATTTCTCTCATTGAAATAGTATTTTTTACTCTACTTGAGTCTTAAATATGCTGTTGTGAGAATGTGAACTATTGTGACTATGATATCTTATTAGTGTGGCTGAATTTTAATTAAAACTTGGAGTTATGTGGGGTAAAAGAATAATTTGTATCTGGTTCAACACAGTCAGCTATGGTACAGATAATTAGATCACAGTAGCCAAATGTGGAGATTCAGTATAAGTGAAATTAAAGTACTTTTTGAGAACAAATCAGTAAAACAAAATGAAATTTGTACTAAACTTGCAACCTTGGGCTATGGAAATTACAACGATTACTCTCTACTGTTCTGCTTATGCAATCATCCTGTAGTATAGAACAACTTAGTACTCTTTCTTAGAAGATATTTTCCTTCGAGGTTAAATTACAGATCTGTCCCTTTATAGTATATTCATTACATTACATTTCAACAAGAAACAATACAGTCTCTAGCAAAACCTTAAAGAAAAAGCTACTTTCATTAAAGAAGATTTTGAATACTATACTCAGTAATTGGAAGAATTTTGAAATAGATTTGTCAACGTATGAACAGAGTTTTATAGAAGTAACAACATTTTCAGAAATAACTATAATCTGCCTAAGAATAAGAAGCACCTTCTTATAAAAGCTCTCCCCTGCCCCAGGCAAGAGGGATTGACGGAATGAAGGAGTCACTCCTTCATTCTATTACCGTTTATTGATTATCTTATATGTTCCCATATCCTAGACAAGGTGTTGGGAATAAAAGGTAAAGAATCCCTGGAGATTTTCAGTATTTACTAGGTAAGACACACACACACACACACACACACACACACACACACACACACACACACACACACCTTATTACAACATGTCTCTCTCCCTAACTTTAGGAAGAGATGAGCCTACCATAATCGTCTATGAACTATCCATCTTCTCTTAACCTGGTCTACACTTATGTCTCTATCATACAGTTTAGCATTTAATGAAATATTTTTTCCAGTGTCTTCAGATGTGTTGCTGTTTATTCTCAAACCAGATAATCCATATTTTTAATGTAGAACCATGATTTATTTGTATTTTTTAAATTTTCAAAATACCTGAATAATGAAGGACTCATAGTAGACACTAATCAAACAAAAAATCATGATTATGTTCAATCTAGGTTATAGTACAAATGAATCTCCCTTTATATTAGCATATCAAAGGAAGTATTCTAAGTTATATAATCTTTGACCACCTATTTTAAGTTACAAATTTCCAAATTCCAAATCTTCCTTTAAAATATTTTTCCCATAGTTCTTATCATTATTTTGTTTAGTTTATATTTTACTTATTCATTTTGCTTATTGAAAATCTTCCCCAGTAGAATGTAAGCTCCAGTTTGTTCACTTTTTAACCCCAGTGACTAAAATAGTGATATATAGAAAAGTGCTCAATAAATATTTGTGGAATGAATGAACAAAGGAATGAATAATTTCTGTCTTCGCAGTTATTAGAATTTTATTAATGTACTCTACATTATGTATAGGAGATTACATATATGTATCCATCCCCTTAAGTGAGCAAATAAATGCTCAAATTTTGTGGTAAGAGTATAATGTCAATAAAATAATCCAATATACTTTCTCAGTACCAACATGCATATAACATATTTTAATATTTTGGAAATCATACTGTATCTTAAAATTCATATATATATATATATAATGTGGTGGTGTTTTAATTATTTTTCTCTCCATCAAAAAGGCTGTTAGTCAATTTGTGCTTTGTGTGTTACAAAAGATGTTTTGTTAGAGTTAAAGGAATATGGTCATTTGCTGTGTGTTGATGGTCAGTATCATGTCATAATTTTAGCTATAACCATGGTTATTGGTAATTGTAATGGTCAACACAACTGACACTGGTAATATGAAATAGATATGGTACCCAGGGAAAGGCACTTCTTTTCTGAAATTTTCTCAACAATTCAGGTAGCTGTGCGAAAATAGTTGCCATATTTTGGTACTTAACACAGTCCTGATAGGTAGTTATTATTTTTTAATCTCTATTATTATTTATTTATTATTATTATTTTTAATTTATTTTTTGAAGTATACTTGTTTTAAAATGTTGTGTTTATTTCTGCTGTACAGCAAAGTGATTCAGTTATATATATATATATATAACTATGTATATATTTTTTTCATATTCTTTTCCATTACGGTTTATCAGAGGATGTTGAATATGGTTCCCTGTGCTGTACAGTAGGACCTTCTTGTTTATCCATTCTATATATAATAGTTTGCATCTGCTAACCCCAAACTCCCAACCCATCCCTCCCCTACCTGCCTTGGCAACCACACATCTGTTCTCTATATCTGTGAGTCTCTTTCTGTTTCATAGATAAGTTCATATTTTAGATTCCACATGTAAGTGATATCATATGGTATTTGTCTTTTTCTGACTGACTTCACTTAGTATGATAATCTCTAAGTCCATCCATGTTGCAGCAAATGACATTATTTCATTCTTTTTTATGGTTGAGTAGTATTTCATTTTATATATGTACCACATCTTCTTTATCCATTCATCTGTTGATGGACATTTAGGTTGTTTCCAAGTCTTGGCTATTGTAAATAGTGCTGCTATGAACATAGGGGTGCATGTATCTTTTCTAATTATAGTTTTGTCCAGATATATGCCGAGGAGTGGGATTGCTATATCATATGGCAACTCTATTTTTTGTTTTTTGAGGAACCTCCATACTGTTTTCCATATTGGCTGCACCAATTTACATTTCCACCAATAGTAGGAAGGTTCCCTTTTCTTCACATCCTCTCCAGCATTTGTTATTTGTAGACTTTTTAATGTTGGCAGTTCTGACTGGTGTAAGGTGTTACCTCATTATAGTTTTGATTTGCATTTCTCTAATAATTAGCAATGTTAAGCATCTTTTCATGTACCTACTGGCCATCCTTATGTCTTCTTTGAGAAATGTCTCTTTAGGTCTTCCTGACAGGTAGTTATTTTTAGATGATGTTAGTTAAGTAGGAAAGCATGAACTCAACTTTCATTAATTTTATTTGGGTGTTTTTTCCATTTTATTGAAATGTAACTTACACAGCACTGTGTAAGTTTAAGGTATACAGCATATTGATTTTACTTACATATATTGTGAATTGGTATTTCTTTAAAAAGAAAAAAATACACATACCAACTAGACAGCAGTAGCTCTCTCTTACAATACTACACTAAATTTATGTAAAATATCAAGATAACAGATAAAAAAAAAAAGCAGAAATATCCAGGTGCAAACTATTTTCTGTCTTGGCTCAAACTCAATGAGTTGTGACACTAGGTGTTAAACATGGATAGCATTTACTGAGTACTTACTACCTGATGGGTAGTATGAAGGGTACTCATCATGCATTGTGATCTCTGCTTTATGGATGACAGGACTGACACTCAGGTGAATAACTTGCCCAAGGTCAAATTTATAGTCAGCAGAGGAGCCCAGGATTGAATCATGATATGACTCCATTTTGCATTGATTCCTTTCTCTCTCATTGACAGAGCTGGCTTAATTTAAGAGCATCTTCAGGCTAGACCAGTGCAGCCTGCCTTAAAAGGACCCTCACTTGGTTTAAGCCTCTGCTGTCACCATTTTGAAAATCTTAATAATTTTGGACAAGTGGCCCTGTATTTTCATTTTGCACTGGACTCTACAAATAAGAAACCAATCCTGTTCAGCAGCTTTAATACAGGAATTTCACAGAACAGTTCTACCTTATTGCATATTGAATTATTTTCCTTTTGAAAAAGATCTCCAAGCAGGCTAAACATTCTCCTAGATTTGGATGTATGTTAGTCAACGCTCACTGTAAACCCATTTCCAGGGGACATAATCTCAATCTGACTCTACTAGACAAGGGCTGCTCTGTTTTAGGCTCATCAGTCGTTAGGTCCCACTTAAGGGCCACCTTATTAGAAGATTTATTACAAGGTACTCTCCTTCCTCAGGCAACTTTTTCCTTCAGATTTTGACCAAGGCTGTTAATTCAATTATTTATTCAAATAGAAATTAACAAAAAAAAAATTGCAAAGGTCACACACAGTCACCTGTTCTAGGTTCCAGCACACTCTTCAGGGAGCAATTGCAACTCAACCCCTTCGTCAAAAGAAATGCACCAACCTAATGCTGCAGTTATTCCTGGTAAACTATTTATTTCCTCTCTCTTTTACCATTTAGAGTTATTATATGCTTTGAGTTGCTAAAGGGGCTTTTACAGAAACAGTAGAAGTGCATTTATGTCATATGGAGGCTGCATGCTAATTACTAATCTGACAGGATGTAATAACAATACAAAAGCATCAGCAAAGAGAAAAAAATGAGCAGAATATGCAATTATTTTATGAAAGAGTTTCTTTCCTTGAGGGAGAAATCTGCACATTTACCATCTGCGACAAAGGAGATGAACTGCTTAAGTGAATTACCCCAGCTCTGTACACATGTGTATATGGAATAGGATGAACTTGAAATGACATTAAGTAATTTTGTTATTGTCAAAAAATAAAAATAAAGAATACCAGAAGACATGACTAATATAGTAAACTCAAAAGATGTGTTTTCAAATTTTTTTCAAAGGGCTACAGTAATTCATTTGAGAAATCAAATGTGATGTAAAGTAATATAAACTTCCTAAATTAAAAAAATATATTGTGTAAAGCTTTCAATATTCTTCATAATGTATGTGAACTGAACAACTGCACGTATGCTCTAAGGAAAAAGAATTAGTACATTAACACTCCAGCCTAAGAGTTAGAAAGTTTGTTACTAACAGCATATTTATTCAAGAAGTTAAATAATCTGGACATGGACCCTGGCTAACTTTTAGAGTCAGTCTTATTTTAAGTGACCAAAGAGTTCAAGTGTTTTCATGCAAGCTTCAAATCTAATATTGAGTGCTTACCTTAATTTCCAAGTCTCTTTCAAGGACTTTCCAAAAGGAAAGAAAACTAGTTACTCCTCTCTCCCTAAAATTGAGAAGTAACTGGTGAATAAAAATATTATTTCAGTAGATACCATTTTTCTTATCAATGATATACCAATATAACTAAGGGTGGGGGAAGAATGGACATCTAGTAAGAGGGTCTTTGTCCCAGCTCTCTGGCTCCGCTGTTCCACAGCCGTGCGGGGCTCTCTACAATGCATGACTGCTGCCCCCCTTGGATTGGTGTGGTGAACTTTCCTCCCACTAGTGAGATCCCTGAGCGGCTCCCTTCCTGAAAGACATCTTCTCTTTTTATATGTGCTCATATATGCCTGTGTCTTGTGTGTCTGCCCAAGGGTAGGGCCTTGTATACCCTCAAGGGCCAAGCATACCCCTCTGTGTGAGCATCAGGTGTGCACATTCACAACCCCCTACTCCATGGTGTCACAACGGTAGCTTGAAATCAGCCCTGCTGGGAATGTTTACACGATGGGAATTGGTGCACACTACAAACGGTAGTGTTTTATTGTCCACAGAGCCAGTCTGTCGCTGACCAGAGGTGATACATCCCCACTGCTGCTACCCAGAACTCTCTATTCTATATACTCTGTAATGAGCTGAGGTCAGGATGTGGTTATAGCTGAACTGGTATATATGTTTATTACTAATAGTCATTATTAACATGAAAGAGGTAGATTGTGTTATATCACGGAAAGAGAATTAAAGAGTTAAAGCACTTTTCTATTCTTTGAAGTGCTGTTTCCAAGCAAACTTGGATGAGCCATTTTACTTGTTCCACGTCAATACTTACCCTAGCTAATTCAGAGGATCGTCGTATGACGGAAATGTGCTTGCATCTGTGAAAACATTTTTAAAAATAAAATTTTAAAGGTCAAAAAAATATTATTTTAACAACATAATCTAATAGTTTTGTACTCTTAGAAGTAAAGTTTTTTGGTTTTGTTTTTTTTACATTCAGGATGCTAAATAATCCAGATGGATATTCTTTTTAAATGAGAAAGAATGCATCTTTAAAGATATGGATATGTAAATTTGAACTAATCTTAATTGGTTTGTGAATTCCAACACCTAGTGACATCACATGACGCCATCAGCCTAGAGCTCTCACACAGCTGCAGAGAACTGTTCAAAGATTATGCTTTATGTTGGACTCAATGCCAGAGCAATGATTAAATTAATAAGGTTAGAGGACAAGGATGTTTAGGAAAAAGAAGTGCATTAAATTACAAATGCTATTGTTACCTTTATTTTTCTCCTGAGGTTATTTCTCTCTTCATGTATGCCTTACAGGGATTTGGTTATTTTATTCTCAGTGATTTTTTGTTTTGTTTTGTAACAAAAATTATTTTAAATGTAAATGAATCATTAATTGTGTTGAGTGGATGTCTCTGAGTTCTGTTGTGAATGACCTGTGTTGTGGTCACCTCAGAGAGGTATACTTCTCCCTCCTTTACGGACTGTCCCCAGGTGACATCAGTTTGAAAGATGGATACAATGGAGCTTAAGCATGTCAGTGATTATCTTTCTCTGTTTGTAAGCATTTGGAGGACAGGGAGCCAGTTTGTTCAACTAGATTTTTAAAGTGACTCTGACAGGTAGCTGCTTATTAAGCCTACAGTGATATGGAAAAAGGCATGTATTTGTGTTATTTTGTTGATTTTATGGTTATAGATTAAGCAAAATGCACATGCCCCATTAGTTAGTTTGAGAATGTTCCTGATATGTAAACGTTTTAATTGGATGATTTTTTCGTATGCTCTACTGTATTATTCTCATGCTTCTCTACTTTCTTATTGAGTGTAGTTTATTGAAAGTTATGTCCTAATATACTTAAGGATGAATTAATTTCCCTTTTTTCTCCCATCTCTCTGGATTATTTAGCATCTTGGAAACAATATACAGGTCTAAGTGTGATTCTATTTACAGTTTTGTTTTGTTGACCAAACTTTATGCTTCGTCCAAATTCATTTTACTTATGACAGTGAGTATCTCAAGAGGATGTTTATGAATCATCCCCAGCCAATCATAAAGTGGGAGAATGTGAAGATCTAATAATTTCATTGCTTGTTGACTTTCTGCACCAATTCCCAATCTCTCTTTCCTAGCATTTTCTTATTCCAACTAAAAAAGAAACCAGTGTTTCATATAGGGGAGGCATCATTTCTTTTCTGAATTTATGAACATCAAGGATATTACTATCAACAGGCACAAACTGCTTTGATCCCCAGAGTATTCACTATGGCATCACCCTTAAGGCCCTACCTGCTTTACATTATAATGTCAATATGATTATAATTATAATGTTGATAGTTTAAGTCTTTGTACTACACCTTATTCCTCGGGTGGTCTTTCATACAGATGTTTCAAGGATGTTCATAATTACTTTAGTAAGCATGATTCAACCACATCACTCCTTTAGTGAAAAACTATTTTTGGACACCAATAAAAGCTTAATTTAAATAATTTATTAATGTGTTTATTTTGACCAATAGAACTACTAAAACCTGATAAAGAACTGTTTGTCTAAAATACCATATGATATCACTTATATGTGAAATCTAAAATATGACACAAATGAAACTATCTCTGAAACAGAAACAAAATCAGGGACATAGAGAATAGACTGGTGGTTACCAAGGGGGAGGAGGGTGGGAGAGGTTAAGAGTGGGAGTTTGAAATTAGCAGATATAAACTGGTATATATAGAATGGATAAACAACAAGGTCCTACTGTATAGCACAAGGAGCTATATTCAGTATCCTGTGATAAACCATAATGGAAAAGAATATGAATAAGAATGTATATATGTATAACTGAGTCACTTTGCTATACGACAATAAATAACACAACATTGTAATTCAACTCTACTTCAATAAAAAATAAATTAAAAAAAAGAATTGTTTGTCTAGTATAAGCTGTATTTCTGGTTAGATTATACGACTGTCACATGTCAGATTATGTGGAATTGTTTGTTCAGGAATTAATTATTAAACATAATCAAAAGTTAACTTATGAAAGTGATGACATAGAAAGGCTTTGTTATCCTGCTTAGTGTGATGCCATTTACTTTGTTGTAGGTGAAATTCATTTCCATTAGAGGATTTCAGTTGTCATGTCATAATGAAGGGAAAAAAAAAGTTTTAGCCAACATCTGATTTCTTTAAAAATTCATGATCTTTTAAAATACAGTGTGGTCTGTCTCTGTAGATTATTTCACATATTCTATAGACTCAGAAATTATCCTTTTCAAAGTTAAAGGGCAATGGCAAAATGTATTCCAGTGAAAAGCAAGGTATTAAACAGGATTGTTGGTTGAGAACTGAGTATTAGTATATTCTAAAAACCTTTGACCAACCAGGCAAAAGAGTCTTTGCTTACATTACTTTATTTGATTCTCTGTGTAATCCCATGACAGCTTTTTATTGTCCCCAATTTATAGAAATGCAGACAAGCTCATACATGGTAAGGGGCAGGGTCAAATCCCATGTATATGTTTATTCTGCAATGATGCAATTATTAATAAACAGCATAACTGGTGATGTATAATTTAGTTGCGATAGTTTTGGTTTTAGATGTAATAGAAGAAAAATGTTAGTAAAAATAAAATTGACTACAGCTTAGTTTAATGTTTGTTATAAAATCTTCCCCTGTCTTTTCATCTGATCTATTCACTCTTTTAACAAATCTTCTATATTCTCAACCTCACCTGAGGGCTCATTTCTATTTTGTGGTTTTCCAGGTACATTTCCCACTAGAAATTAATTCATTCTCTTCAATTTTTAGATCACAGTCCCAAGAGAAGAAAGTTGATAGGTTCAATTCTTATTTCTGAATGATGTCACAACATATGTCACTGGTCAGTCTATTATTTGTGTGCCTTTGAGTCACATCTATTCTGGGTCCAGTAAACTTGAGCTGAATTTGGAGGATCACATGCCAAATATTGCTGCCTAAATGTTAGCCCTTTGGCAGGTCTATAGGATGGGCCTGGACCCCTAGAATAAGCAATAGGCAAATGAGAGTGGGATGAGCAGATGAGGGGTACCTTTCTTGATATTTATAATGACAAAACATAAAATAGGTTTGTCATATTCTAAAATGATAAACTGCTTTCAAAGACATGTTACTGTTAGGAATGGCAAGTGACATAGTTTCATTCAGAGCTCAACTTTCATTTGATACTGAGAGAGCTGGCACTGCCACTCAGATCAGCTCAGTATAAAAAGCTCTCAAAATGGAATCCTTCATAATCCCTGAAAATGCCCTGGGAGCATCTCTGGATGAGGGGACTTGCCTATTACCTGTGCCTTCTTCACTGTCTACAATTTATATAATTAGTTGAATTTCTTTAAGAATTCTTTAAGGGTTTCTTTAAAAATTTTGTATTAGAGAACGCTCTAAAATACAACTACAGCATTTAGCTGTCCTAGTACAAACTTGACTTTTGCAAGTTAGGAGCAGAGATCCAGAAAGGTAATCAACTTGTAAAAGTTCATTTAACCAGTTAGAGCTAAGAATTCAAATACCTTGATTATTATATCTGTTAGTTTTCCCTAAGCCACACTGCTTCTACCCAAAGCTAAATTTTAAAATATTCTAAATTATGAGAATATACCTATTATTTAGCATGTTTGAAAACCACATTTCCAACTGATTCTGTTGAAACTTAAACTTCAATTTCTAACTGAATATTCTGTTTTCTGAAGAGATTTTGTATATCAACTCTTTGGACTGTTAATTTTTAATACTTAGAAAACAGTAAGGTATGTTGTAATGAAAACTGAATCATGGTTATTTAAAATCTTTCTTTGATTCAGAAAGAACTTCAGCACCACCCTTGTGATCACCTTTGAATTCATATAGTTAGAAAACTGTATTCAATCTATGCATGACCTGGAAGCAGTTTTCGTTTTTGATGCCTGCAGACTGGCTTAGTCTGTTGGGGCTGCTATGACAAAATATCAGAGACTGGGTAGCTTATCAACAATAGAAATTTATTTCTTACAGTTCTGGAGGCTGGGAAGTCTAAGATCAAGGAGCTAGCTATTATGGTCACATTCTGGTGAGTAAGTACCCTCCTCCTTGTTCATAGCCTGTACCTTCTTGCTGTGTCCTCACATGATGGAAAGGGCAAGGGACCTCTATGGGTCTCTTTTCAGGAACATTGGTTAATAAGGCCCCACCTTCTAATACCATCATCTTTGGCAGTTAGGATTTCAAACTACAAATTTGGTGAGGACACAAGCATTCAGACCATAGCACTGAAGTTTTCTTGTTATTCATCCTTTTTGCATAAAAGTGAAGTACAAAACTTCCCAATTGCATAGACTGTGTATGTCTGTTGCATTGGCTTGTTACTCAGCATCACTAGGGATCACATAGGGAAGAAAGTGAAGGAATGTGGAAATTTATTCCATCAGCTCTGCAGACCTCTACTCCCCGGATTCTGGGATCTACAGTGGGCTTCATGGGACATTGGAAAGTTCTAGGTTGCACCTATGTCAGTAATTTTGTTCAGTGAGTCACCCTTCTTTGTCCACTTTGCATTTTTATTTCTCAAAGATGAGAAGCATATTAATACAAAGAAAGAAAACAAACTAAAACCAAAACTGTAGACTAGTACTGTTCAATAGTAATATAATTTGGGCCACAGAAGTACTTTTCACTTTTCTAGTAGCCACAGTGCAAAAGTAAAAAGAAACAGAAAATTAATTTTAATAATATATTTAATTTATCTAATGTATAAAAATGTTTTAATTTCAACATACGATCAATATAATGCTATTAATGAGCTGTTTTCTATTCCTTTTTTTCATACTAAATCTTTGTAATCTGGCGTGTATTCTACTGTTACAACACTTCTCAGTTTGAACTAGCCCCATTTCAAATGCCCCAGAAGCCATAAGTGGCTCATGGTTGCCATTGGATAGCTCTGAATTTTCACTTCTAATTATTCCCTGAGATAGGGGAGTGGGGATGATTTCATCATGATCAATGAATACATTACAGTCAAGCATTACAATGATCATTTCACACATAGTAATATTATTTATTGAAACTTTTCCTTAAGATATATATAAATCTTTAGCTATATGAATGCACATTGCTAAATTGTTTATGATACAAAACTTCAGAAACATAAATATAGCCCTTGTATTATTAATTAAAAAGTATAGGTAACATCCATATTTTTCATAGTGAATATTTCTGAAAACAACAAAAAAATATCTTAAAGAAGTTGTAAGGCAGCTTTTAAATTTTGATTCCATCCGTGGGTATTAATTTTTCTTTGGGTGATCAAAATTGTACAGTGCAAATATATTGCTATACTACTGTTCACAGTTTTCAGAATTATTTAAATTTCTGCATTTACCATAATAACCACTCAACATGAAAAAAAAAAAGCAATGTGTAGGATATGCAACATGCTCTCAGATTCGTAAAAAGTATATATAAACAGAAACACCCTAAATTTCTAACAAGTGTTTCCTGTAGATAATAGGATTAGAAGGGCAAGGAATGAAACAGTGTAACTTATTTTGTGTAATTTTTTTTTTGTAGTCAGAGACTTAGGGAAACTTTTACATTTTTGTTTTTATGGAAGTTTTTACTTTGTTTTTATATTTTTAAAATTAAATAAAAAATCTAAAAAGTGGGTAATTCATCTTTCACCATTCGTTATATTGTTAGCTTTGTGTCGCTACAATACATTTCTTCATTTTGCTGCTCAGTCTTAAATTAACTGTATTTCCAAGGCTATCAGAAATTCAGGTGCCATTCGTGTTCCAGCCTATTCAGGGAGTCCAAATAGTGGAAGGATTTTTGCAGTTTCCATTTGTGTATACCATGTAAAAATAAGGTAGTAACTCCATAGCATTTATAGTGCTGACTAGGTTTGGAAGGGCTGGAAACCACTAAAATCACAATTTAGAGGATACTTTAACAAGCAGGACATCTCATTCAACAATTGATTGTATTCTCTTAAAAGGAGGCTAAAAAAGCCCTTGATTTTCTGGAGAAACAAAGAGTTTATGACTGTTTAAAAATATTGTGAGTATATTATATTCATTTAACCATGAAGATATTTATATGTGTTAGTCACTAAGTGCACAAATACTCCTGGATTTAAAAAAAATAAAACAAAACAAAAGACAAAAACCCCAACACTTTAAGAGGCCAAGCCATGACAAGATTCATAGGAAAAACACTATACTCTTAGAGTGGAAATCCAGAACAGTAAACAGATCACAGGAGCATTTAACTGCCTTTTCGCTGAGGCATCTGCTTATCTAAGTAAACTGGGCTTAGTTGCCCTGCTGGGAAGGGAAAGGGAAGTCAAAGTCAGTGCCAACCTCTCCCCCAGGCTGGGTGTCCAGTGGGAAACCAAACCCAAATTAAACCAGGACCACAAAATACTACACCTCCAGGCTGAGAGGAAGTAATCCTGAGCTCCGTTCCCGGGAATGAGCATGGAGGTGCAGGGAAAGTCTCCTTCTACCTAAGTAGGGCAAGGAAAAAACAGAGGAAGTAAAGAAACAAAACAGCTCTGTGTTGTGGTTGCAACTTGCAAGTCATTATAAGGTCTTTGTCTTTTTTTTTTTTTTTTTTTTTTTGGCCGTGCCATGTGGCTGGAGGGATCCTAGTTCCCAGCCCAGGGATAGAATCCGTGCCCCCTGCAATGGAAGCACTGAGTCCTAACCACTGGACCGCCAGGGAATTCCCAGGTCTTTGTCTTTTACTCTGAATGAAACGGGATCCTTTGAGGGTTCTGAGCAGGAAAGTGAGAGCATCTGAATTAAATTGCAAAGTACCTCAGACACTGCTGTGTGGGGGATAGACTTAGGGGAAAGGGAGTATGCAGAGGCCGGTTAGTGTCCATTGCAGTAACTTATCAAGAGAGGAAGACTGGACTGAAATGACAGAGTGGAGGTGGTAAAAAGAGGTCACATTCTGGACATCTTTCAGAGGGACAGCAGTTAGGATATTCTGACTCTTTGAATATGGGGTGTGAGCAAAAGGAGTACGTAACATCAAAATAGTTGAAAAGACACACACCCTGCAATCCAGCAATCCCACTTGAAGGTATATATCTTAGAGATATTCTTACCTATATGATCCAAGGAGACATGTGTAAGAATGATTCAGCATTTAAAAGAAAAAAATTTTTATTTATTTGGCTGCACCAGGTCTTAGTTGTGGCGCTCGGGATGTTCATTGCAGCATGCGGGATCTTTAGTTGCAGCATGTGGGATCTAGTTCCCTGACCGGGGATCGAACCCAGGCCCCCTGCATTAGGAGCATGGAGTCTTAGCCACTGGACCACTAGGGAAGTCCCTCAGCATTGTTGATTATTGTTCACTTTGTTCTCATCACCAGGGGAATAGATAAACAGAATGTGATATCTTTAAATCATGTAAAACCAGATAACAGTTAAAGTAAACTAGATCTATGTGTATTAACATGGCTGATCTCAAAGATAAAATTTAGTGAAAAAATAAAATGCATAAGAACAGTATAACACTCTTTATGTAAAAAATAATATTTGTAATTCAATATTGTGTACTGAGTACAAATATATTAAGTTTCAGGAAACAAACAAAAACTTGAATATGCTTGGAGTGATAGATTTTCAGGAATGAAGGAAAGGAAGAAACTAGAGATGGTTATATGGACATTTGTTATATTGGTTGTATTTCCCTGTATTTTCCAAAACTTTCCTAAAATTATTCAAAGACTTATGGCAAAAAAGCTGTTTAAAAATAAAATTTTAACCAACAAAATAGCAAGTCACTTGATGAACATGGATATTATTTTATACAAAGTTAGTTCCCATGCTTGTAGATACTCAGATTCTGTTTAACAATTTTGGCAAAAATTTATTAAGAACCTACCATGGCAAAGCAATATTCTAGACATTGAAGGGCTACTCGTAGAACACTATCCTAACCCCAAGAAACAATCAGGTGATGTTTCCTGTTTTTGATAAAATAGAGATATTTTCTCAAATGACGTAATAAGTAGTAAGAGAGTAGCCAAAGTAAGTGAGGTTATGCATTTATTCTGATTAGGAGAAATTCTTGTTGGCGAGTATGTGAGGAGGGGAAGTGCATATGACATCAGGTTAGAAATTTATTTAGTTGTTAGAAGAACAAAAACAGAGAGGTTGCTGATTCCACAGAAATAACAGAAAGAAAGCCAAGCATTTCAAGTGAGTAAATGCAGAAACTAAAACTAAGTAGCAAAACTTACAACTGAATCTCAAACCTAGCTAGCCTAGCAAAAAAAAGGGAGTATTCTGCAATTTTTTTTTTCCAACAGCAAAGATGAGTTGCAGCATCTGAAATTTCTATGTCATTCTTAAACCTTA